>NC_085139.1:85482138-85829786 GCF_024139115.2 Armigeres subalbatus | reverse complement strand
AAATAAGTTGAGATTTCCTTCCTGGCGATTTAACTCGCGAACGGGTTTGCAAAATTCCCACACCAATCGATTCGACTTGGAATCCGTAAGGTTTGTATGAGGGAACTGTACCGGTTTTGGCCATGTTCCTAATTTGGACAATTTTGCGAGTAACTCCAAAAATTAAGCAATTCGGGAGGGTTTTATTAGTTCCAACAAGAGATACATCCCTCACGATTCAACGCTGCTTTTAACTGATCGGTTATTTGGGAAAAATATGTATTTTTCAGGGTTGGCCAAAATAGGCACTAAGTTGGCCAAAACCGGTCCACTTCCCCTACAAAAAGCTGATGAATTTGACGGGGAAAGGTAAAAATTCGGTTGAATACAACTTTTACTCAGTGTTTGAGGAAAACGAAACAATAGCACGGAAATTGATTAAATTATGTACATTCACATTTTTTTTTAAATAAATTTATATTATGGTTCTTTGATTATAAATAAATTTGTTTCTCTTTATTTTCTGGATAAAAAAAAACAAAAACAAAGCATCACCCAAATATGGGTGAAATTTACCAATAAACCGCTCCTATTAAAGTACCTATATACAGGGGATGTCCAAAATAACTGGGATAGGCAAATTTTGGGCATAATTAGATGTGTTGTAACTACATATGTCAATTATTATCCAATTTTGACAATTCAGGGATGCCTGAACTAGAAATTTAATGCAGTTTCACCATATGTCCATGGAACCGACCATGGTCATCGGATACCGGAGATATTCCGGGTTTTTCGAAGGTAGTTTCAGAACCGTGAATTTGTGGTGGGTATTGGGATAAGTTGTGGTTAAAAACAGAATAATATTAGTAACCACACATAAAGTAGGGCTCTTTCTGATTGGAACCATATGTTGAAATTTGAAATCGTCTTTTTAATTGGTTTTTCATTATTGACGTATCAGAAGACTTTTGGAATGTAATCATAATGGAAGATCGGTCAAAAAGCTTGGTTCAAATAAATTTGTGGCCTGGTCCCTTTTAAAACTCCAGATTGGCACCGATTCTAAACAAATGGCCATATCTCACTTGATCTTGGTCCGATATACATTTATACATTTCAAAATAAATTTATTTTAACCAAAATCAATGCTTCCATGACCCACTTTGGGATTTTCTAAATTGTCAACCCTTTTCTCAGCAGTCTCCCAGACGCGCCTTGTGGTATTGCAAACCACAAACCATTTTCTAATGGTCTCCCACGCTTTGTGATTTTCTAAACCACAATCCATTTTCCAGCGGTTTTTCAGACAAGCTTCGTGGTTTTCCAAACCACAATCCATTTTCCAGCGGTCTTCCAGACACGCTTTGTGATTTTCTAAACCACAAATTTCCAGCGGTCTTCCAGACGCGCTTTGTGATTTTTCAAACCACAATCCATTTTCCAGCGGTCTTCCAGACGCGCTTTGTGATTTTCCAAAACACAATCCATTTTGCAGCGGTCTTTCAAACGCGCTATGTGATTTTCCAAACCACAATCCATTTTACAGCGTTCTTCCTGACGCGCTTTGTAGCAATACAAACACATTGCCTTGTGTTTTTTTAATCATCAAATATTTTAACACATTAGCACATCAACAAATTGAATTCAACTCACCTTTTGAAATCAGTATCAGGATCCAACAAACAACCTGGCAGGATCGCCAAAATGTGTGGCCTCAAATTGCCGGAGCGAATTGTTATGACAGCAGCTCTCCGTGGGTGCGTGTGCACACCACGGAGGTCTGACCAGAAAGAGGCCGATTCATGGCTTGCTGCGCACTGATTGATACGCTGAGGTGTTAATGTATAATCACACGCTGATGATAACTTACTCAAACCCCACAATGCCGTCGTAGATAGAATTCCGAAATGTGATATCAAGATCTGTATGGGTGACTTCAATGCGAAGATCGGATCTGACAACTCGAATCATGATTGCATTATGGGACGCCATGGTCTCAAAGAAATGAGCGAAAACGGAGAGCTGTTGGCAGAATTCTGTGGTAATAATAACATGGTGATCGGGAGATCGTTCTTCCCTCATCGACCGGTTCACAAGGTCACGTGGGTCTCCCATGACGGCTTTAAAGAAAATCAAATCGACCACATCTGCAATAGCCGGAAATGGAAACGCAGCCTTCTTGATGTATGGAATAAACGTAGTCCCGATATCATGTCTGATCATCACCTCCTCACGCCTGCGCATTGCGTGGTTTCGTCGGCAGGAGGAGAGAGTTGGACGACGGTTCAACACACGCCTACTGGAAGATGCCACGGTGAAACGGTCCTTCTTGAAAAACTGGAGACGCGTGCTGCAGATATTCCGGAAGGCGGAAGATAGAGGAGCGATGAGAAGCCAAAGCCGCGATAGAGCGATCAAAAACCAGAGGAGCCAAAGTCTTAGCCCGTCAACGATACTCGGCTCTGGAGAAGGAAGTAAAACGCTCATGTCGACGGGACAAGCGAGCGTGGGCGGACTCTCTGGCCGACGAAGAAGAGAGAGCCGCAGCAACCGAAGAAATTCGTCTCTTCGACGATATCTCACAAAGATGAATGCAACGATGCCTGTGAAAGACGCGAATGATCAGTTATTGACCGACCCAACTGACCAGCTGAAACGATGGTTCGAGCACTTCGAACAACTTTTTCAAGTGCCAGCCAGGCCATCACCACCTCGGCATGATCTGCCTAGGATCCGACGTATAACACGCGTTAATACCGAAGCTCCATCACTGCTAGAGATTCAAACAGCCATCCAAAGCATGAAATCGAATAAAGCCCCAGTGGTCGATCGCATATCAGCCGAGATGCTCAAAGCTGACCCCATGACATCCGCTCAACTACTGCATCGTTTATTTCGAAATATCTGGGACACCGTAACTTTCCCGTTCGACTGGATGCAATGTATCTTAGTGAAGGTGCCCAAAAAGAGTGACGTGACTGTATGCGATAACTGACGAGGCATTATGTTGCTATGTACCGTTCTCAAAGATCTATGCAAAGTTATCCTAGCCCGGATTCAGGAGCAGATCGATGCGACTCTCCACCGGCAGCAGGCCGTTTAGGTATAAATAGGCGGTATAGCATGGACTTACCTTTGTCTCATCCCAGCGGCACCTAGCCTGATGTAAGTTAAGGGAATTTACGATGGTCCACACCGTCATTAGCCAATAGGTTCTTCTCGAGGGTATCGGCGCAGATACTACGCGCACACAATAATTTACCCGCTCAGCGTGGAGGGCAGTTAACCCTGGGAGGTGGTTCGGACCAAGTTCTGCACTTCGAGTTCTTTACACTCACGGGGTTCGATCTGTTACACTTACAATCTCTGTCGGGAGCACGAGCACTTTTCCCAATATTCTTGATTTCAGAATCACTAAAGCAGATTCACGAATACGCCAGCGTTCGCACAATACACGACCGGATATTTGAGGGTATAATCTTGTCCATTAAGGTGGAAAGCACAAGCACGTTTTAGTCACTATCTCACTAACGACGTTTTTTTTTCACGCACCTTATTCGAACGGAAGCTCAAGCCAGAAGAGACTTGGTATGCCTCCTTTTCATATGGGGTATAAGGCGATGTGCTTTACTACAGGTGTGGGCCAAACCCTAAAGTAGTATTTGTTCAACGAAAGTTCTCTCTTTTGAGAGAGAAACTCTCAGCTGGGTTGCCGAAGATGGCCGAAGGCGACCGAATGTGACGTCACGTCTGGCATACCCAGTACAATTTTTATAACAGACGTGACGTTTCATTCCGCCCACCCACTGTGGGTGGCAATGTTTACGTTATTTTTTCGACTACTACAGACATAGAGGACTTTGGCCCACACCTTTACTGAAGCACATCGGGTATAAGGTTAAAATCTTAGCCTATTATGCTGTGGTTGAGCACATTTATCAATTTAAATATTCATATATTGAATATCTAACCGTAATTATGCCACCAAACGGCTTTCTTACTTTTGGTTATTAAACCAAATATTCAGAAACAACAGTAATGGTTAAAAATCTATTATTTAATCCATCAAAAGTTTCGTGCGAAATGGACTTTATGTTCGGCCAATTTTCCTAATCTCGGCTCTGGTGTTGGATGCTTTTCGGTCCATGAAATCCTTCTCCTTCTTATTGGCATTACATCCCCACACTGGGACAGAGCCGCCTCGCAGCTTAGTGTTCATTTAGCTCTTCCACAGTTATTAACTGCGAGGTTTCTAAGCCAGGTTACCATTTTTGCATTTGTATATCATGAGGCTAGCTCGATGATACTTTTATGCCCAGGGAAATCGAGCCAATTTCCAATACGAAAATTGCCTAGACCGGCACCGGGAATCGAACCCAGCCACCCTCAGCATGGTCTTGCTTTGTATCCCGTGCGTCTTACCGTACGGCTAAGGAGGGCCCCGGTCCATGAAATGTTGGTTCATTATTCACTGTAAATCGTTTGTATAAGCGAAATCGTCAGCCGAATTTTGGCAACGAGTGTTCTAATATTGTTCAAAGAAGTTTTGGGTAATTGTTTTACAATACTCATAAAAATAGTGAATTTAACATGAATGCTGAAATAGTGGGATTGTTATCCGTTCATCTAATGTGCGAAAATAGGTAAGTCCATTCCAAAAACTACTCTATTGGGCAAAAGAAAAATTTCTTGCACTGCCTGCCTACTTAAGTTGTTGCAAACAAACCGAGTCAAAGCAATTTTTCACGCAGGTTTATTGCGTTTATCAGTTGAAGAAGTGCACGAATCTTGGGTAATATAAATAAAGTCGGCTTGATAAACTTTTTCACAGAAGCCCTGATAAATATCTATCTACAAAACGATGTATTATTGTTGAATTATTGATTAATTTGCATGATGAGCCAACGTTGCATCCAGGCCTAACATTACATCCCGTTACCCTATCCAGCCCCAATACACTCCCTTTTTGTGTCTCCTGTTCATAGATCATTTTTGCCAGAGTCTATTATATAGAGTTGCGCAAAGAGGATCTTCTTACTTTTATTCTGAATGATGCTCTTGTTATTATGTTGAAAACTTTCTTTTTTGTTCAACCCTTCAAGTGACTTCACGGGAGTGATCACTTCTAAAGCTTTTTAATTCGATAACCAAAGTCACCTACAGAGTGCAAACACGTGAGTTTCTTGTTGCAACTTTATTGGGGGGTGTATTGAAGTTTTTGAAGCTGTTTCTAGAACAAATCTAATACATTTCAATTCATGAGTTTTAATTCGCCATAATAATCATCAGGCGATAACAATACTTCCGCCTTACCAACAATCATTTGTTTACTTTGCTCGATAGGTAGACGGTTTGACAGTTCAATAGGTAGATTTGGCTTCACTCTTTGCGTAACTCTATATATAATAGACTCTGATTTTTGCTACTTCCCGCTGCTTATGCGTAGGCGTACGCGTAGCCGTATCGTGGGGATAGAACGTAGTGACGGTGTGTCAAACGGGCAACTTTATAGGGAATTTTAATAGTTGTAATTCTAACTCCTATATCATAAAAAAACATATATTTAGAAATAATTCCAATTTTATGGGACATAGCAAATGTTACAAGGTCTCGCTATTCATAAAAGCTTCTCGTACAAATTTCTCCATATGAAAACACCGCTGCAAATAGTAGCCGCACTTCTCTGAGGTGAGTCAGCCTAGGGCATACAAAAAAAAGTATCCGCACAAGTAGTATTTCCCAGTTCCGCCACTTACGCTAGCCTACACACTTAATTTTTTTCGCCGAGGCCGGCAAAATAAATTACCGAGAATCCAACAGCTGATATATCGGTAAAAATCTCGGTGAAAGTTCAGATTACCGATCGGTCGTAAAATGTGAGTAACCACCCATCTGTCAAAAATTACCGATCCGTTCGGTAGTTCATTGCCGAATAGATCGGTAATGTGTTTTACCGAAATTCAGTGAATAAATAAATTTTGTTTGCTTTCAGATAGACCAAAATAAAAAAAATTAAAAGCATCAATTCACATGAAAAATAAATATATTTCAGGCGTTTTTTGTTGCTGTCCATATTTAAAAATCGAAACAATTTTGGTAATACGAAAATATCTTTTAAAATTTTGATTCAGTAGGAAATTTATGCGTTTTGCGCGCAATTTACGTGGTCATGGCAGCCATCTAACAGCATCATTCCGCGATACCACATATCTCTGTTGCAACATGTATATTATGCTTAGGCCGACCTCAGAAGTCTTTCGTGCGTGGAAGTCGAATTTTGTCCATCTTTCAATGTCTATGACAATTGATTGTATTATGAACTTTCTGAAAATATATATACATACATCAATTTAATTATTTTTAGTATTGAAGTTAGCTTATAATGTTGTTTGAATTGGTTTATATTGGTATAAATAAAAAACTCAAAGGTGCAGCCCAATCGGGTTGTACGCAAAGGTGACGTTGAACTACGTAGCTGTATGTAATGTACAGGTTTTCGACTTTTCTGTTCGATGAGACCAAAGCAAGCGTGTTTCAAGCCCAGGGTGAATCTGTTTTCGCTGTTTATCCTGCTCTCCTGAGATTGAGTGAGATTTTAGACTAACATTTAAAAAGGATGATAAAAATATTTTTTTCAAATAAACGAGGATGAATAACACTCTCAAGCGATCACATATCCAAATTATCAATTAATAAAAACTCGCTAGAGAGTAAGGATCGTTCGATTGAGCTTCATTGTTTACATTAAATTGGTATTAGATTAGTTTGGTATTACATTAAAATAATAAATATGTGTTGCAAGATTTGAAAAGTTATCGCCGATAACAACTCGCCTACTTTTCACACCTGCAAAGTTATCAAATGATAATTCCAAAAATCTGGCTGATAGTGTACCGCTGCGCTGTCTTGGCCGCTACTTGACAGTTTGAGAGTTTATTGATAATAATTATCATTCCTTCACGTGAGGAGTCGGACTTTGCATTTACTCCAGCAGACACCAAGAGCCGAAGAAAGATTACCAGATTACTGCAGCAGCAAAAAAGATTCCGAGCCTCTCTACTGGCATCAATAGACGTAAGCGAGCAGCTGTCGTCAAACGACCCCATGCTTTATAGAGAAAACGCGCGTGTAAGTTAGCAGAAACGAGTTGTAAGTTGCATTAATTTGACGTCTATGCCGGCTTGAGGTTTCCAGTTAGCCTTGAGAACAAAGGCGCATAATCCGGAGATGGCGAGATCGATTCTCGATCCGATCTAGGATGTTTCGGGTGGGAAACATTCTCACACCCTGGGTATAGTGTATCCGTTGTATTTACCACACAAGATACATACTAATGCAAGGAAAGGGCAAGCTTTTAATCAATAACTAAAGAAATACTAATAGATTACTAAGTTGAAAAGCAGGCCAACTTCCAGTTGGAATGTAGTGCTATGGAAGAAGAAGCTTGCAATGCACTTATGAGATTGACTGATTCACCGAAACCAATTCCTAAACTGTTAGCAAGTTTCAATACTTAATATTATCATACGTATATATTGTAATACACTGGAGTATTTTTCTATGCGGATGATATGGGCCACGTGAATTAAAACAAAGTTAAACCCCGCGTAAATTCCAAAGTATGTCTGAATGAACCGCAGAAATCCCGAAATTCGAGTGAAAAAAAATCGCATAAAAAGCGATTTGTGTAAAAAACAACCGCGTAAAAAACGACTTCAGTGTACATCGGGAATGAAGCGTTGACTCTTCCTTGATCGAATGGTCCATGAAAATTGAAAATCCATCGAGAAATGGCTGAGATATTAACGATCAAAGTCTATCATATTTTCGTGACGTTTTACGATTTTTTGCAATTTTAAAGTGTACCCCAATATAGAAAAGACAGACGTAGTTCTACGTCAAAAAATTAACTGAAGATAAAATGCTTACCAAGAGAACAGAAGATGGTCACGTGTTTTCTGTGATAGATCGCGATAGAAGTTTATACTTTTGACAGTTGAGTTTGCCGAAATTCGGGTAAATTCCGGATTACCGATATCTATGGCAAACTTGACTGCCGAGTTTCAGTAACTTGTGTAAACGTCACATTTATTAACGAGATATCAGTTAAAATTAACTTTAACGATCACGTTCGTCACTTTATTTTGCCGAGAAAAAAAATGTCGGTTAAGTGTGTATACATTCCATGTCATACGCCATCTCAGACCTTGAGAGAAGAACTAGCGAAATTGCTGAATGAGTTACACACTCTATTTGTGTTAGCAGGAGACTTTAATCTTTTAACTGCCACAGTCCAATGTGGGGGAGTGCTAAACGGAGCTATTTTGAAGGAATTTATAACGAACAAAAAACTTGTGATATTGAATACAGGGGAACACACCAGATAAGATCCTCGTCCGGACTCCGGAGCAACATCGGCACCGGATTTATCCATCGCATTGCAAGAAATTGCAGATAAATATCAATGGAAAGTAGACGACGGCGCCAGGACGAGCGATCATTATCCTGTACTGTTAAAAGCTAGTCTGAAAACATCACCAAAACGCCAACGAAAAAAGTGGTTACTTGAATACGCTAACTGGAGCGAGCTCAAGGATGCAATCCTAGAACGTATTCCAAAAGACAGGACGGAAGAATTCAGCCAAGAAAATCATCGAAGTAGCGGAGATCATACCTAGAACATCCGGTAAAGTAGGAAGAAAGTCAACTCCTTGGTGGAATAACGAAGTTAGAGCGGCGATTGAGGATCAAATAAGGAAACTATTTGGACTGGAAAGCACTTGGAGTATTCGTGCTACTTCGTAGTTTGGGTAATATTTGGCGGTGTGCAAAAGGATAAACCACAAACCCAGTATGCAATGCAGAAGGGTATGTTGCAATAATCCCAGACAGCAAAGATGCTGTTTACTCCAGAATTGGCTAAAACAGTATATTTTTAGGTCAGACCATACCTACAACCTATTGTTCATAGGAAGTGTGAAACACGTAACAATTGAAAGACAGATTGGGTTGATGTTGTTTATTTTTTATTCGGTTTATCTTATTTTTAGGTTCCATATTTTCGCCGCACTTAGCACTTTACATCGCACTTTTTCCTGTTAATTTTTCATTTTTTTTCGCTGCATCACATTGGATCTTAGATTTCTGTTTGTACATTTACACGCAAAATACGCAACATTTGTGACAGGTTGCTTCGTGAACACAACAGTCGAATCGCTTAAGAGGAGACAATATACATAATAATACACTAGTTTAAGAGAGAAAGAGACTAGGAACTACCACGGGATTCGATTATGGAAGGAAAGGAAGCAATGAGGGATTACGGGGAATTCATAGTGGAAAGGACGAAAACGCATTAAAAGCAGGGTTTTTGCAGAAGTTTACAGCACCTTCTTGATTTCATCGTACAACACAAGTACGAAAGCACCGCCAGTGCCACGAAGAACGTTCGAGAAGGCACCCTTGAAGAATGCTCCAGTACCTTCCTGTTTGGCAATCGTACCCCAACAGTGTAATGTGCTCTTGTAGATGATCTCGGACTTGGCACGACCGGACTGCATCATCATACGACGACGAACGGTGTCGAAGGGATAGGAAACGATACCAGCAACGGTAGTGACGACCTATAATGAAACATGTTTCGTTAGCGGTACAAACTACAACGGATGGTGCTTGATGTCCTTGATACTAACCTGAGCGATGGCCCAGCTGACGTACCACGGAGTGGTCTTAGGATTTGGCAGCATACCACGAGCAGTGTCGTAGAAGCCAAAGTAGGCAGCACGGTAGATGATGATACCCTGCACTGATACACCGAAACCACGGTACAGACCAACAATACCGTCAGTCTTGAAGATCTTACCCAAGCAATCACCCAAACCTTTGAATTCACGTTCACCGGCACCCTTGCCGACATCAGCAGCCAAACTAAAAGTCAAATAACGGTTTTGAAATTAGATTACTAGCTGGAACGTGGCATAATGAAACCTACCGGGTACGGGCGAAGTCAAGGGGGTAGACAAAGCACAGCGAGGTGGCACCAGCCATACCGCCGGAGGCCAGGTTACCAACGAAGTATCTCACAAACTGGGTGTTCTTGTCGACGCCACCCAGGAATACCTGCTTGTACTTGTCCTTGAAGGCGAAGTTCAGTGCCTGGGTAGGGAAGTACCGGATGACGTTGGCCATGTTACCACGCCAGTAGGCGCCGATTCCCTGCTCCTTGGGAATTCGTACGAAGCAGTCCACCATGCCCTTGTATCGGTCGGCTTCGGCGATCTGTTTGGAGATGTGCTGAACCTGAAGCAGCAGCTTGACACGCTCGATGGGGGCCACAGCGGTCTTGGAGATGGCCGCCGAGATACCACCGGCGGCAAAATCCTTCAGGAAGGCAACGGGATCGGCTAATCCGGACATGGCTTAGCGGGGGGTTTTGGCTGCAAATAAAAATATGGAAAAAATAGGGTAAATGTTTGTTTTTGTACTATTTGGTAAATCTCACAAATATCATTTATTCGCGCATTTAACATGAGAAAAGTACATTAGGGAGATCAAAATAGCATTCTAATGAGATTAATTACACGATTTCACATTTATTTGCATTTATTGATATGCTTTATTGCTCTTCCTAATGCTGCGTTTTGACAGGGCAAGTGAGTTGAACAACTCAGTTGAATTCAATTGACTTGCCAAAAGTTGAACATGTTCAACTTTCTTTTCGTTCAAGTGAATTGAATTAAGGTGTTTACACTTTCAATTTGCGTTCGATTCAAGCGACTTGCTCAATTCACTCGTCTTGCCTAAACGTAGCATAAGAGCACATTCTAGCACATTGTCGCCTTTCTTGTAGATGGTGCATATGAAAAACTCCTTCCTTCCACTCCTCCGGTAGCTGTTCTATTTTCCAGATTCTGTCTATCAGCCTTGGCCAGCTTTTCCGGGGCCAACTTGATGAGCTCATCTCCAACACCATCCTTACCAGCTGCTTTATTGTACCTGTGTTGTAAAATGTCATCCTAAACCTCTTTCAAGATGCTGGTTGGTTTCCATCATCCGCTGACCTGGCGTAGTGGCCTTTTACGCTGCTTTGACCTTCACTACCTGTACTTGCTGCGCCATTTAGGTGTTCCCCGAGGTACTGCTTCCACCTTTCGATCGCCACACGTTCGTCAGTCAAAATGTTCCCATCCTTATCCCTTCACATCTCATCTCCCGACACGAAGCCTAAGCGGGAAGCGTTGAGCTTCAGATAGAACATGCGTGTTTCTTGAGAAAGGCACAGCTGTTCCATCTCCTCGCATTTCGATTTCTCCATGCGATGTTTCTTCAACTGAAAGAGGCGGGTCTGCTGTCGGCGTTTCCGTCTATAGCATTCTGCGTTCTGCCGGGTCCCTTGCTGCAGCGCGACCGCCCGCCATGCGTCCTCTCCTCCAGAATCTGTGTGAACTCTTTGTCGAACGTTGCCTTAACTGCACCACAGGAGTAATCAAAATGGGTCCCATCGTGCTCACCTTCTTCCGGAAAAGCTGCCTCGAGCTGTTGCGTGTATGCAGTGGCGACATCAGGTTGCTTCAGTCGCTCTAGGTCGTACCAAGGCGGCCGAAGGTACTGAACATCGTGATGGACAGTTTTGAGCGCACATTACCAGATAGTGGTCAGGTTCTATGCTAGCGCCACGATATGTCTACAATGTAGGAGATGTGCCGTTCATCAATCCGAACGTGGTCGATTTATGCTTCTGTTTGCAGTGGTGATGTCCAGGTTGCACCTCCAGGAGCAACCACCCTCATCCTTCCAGCATACACATCACAGTTCCCAACGGGGTTGGTTACCATAAGGTTGCTCGTACCCCGGCCGTTAAGGATTGGAGTTGCTGAGTAAGAGGCTAAGGATTGCAAAATGGGGACTATTTTATTCTATCAGGAATAGATAGACTGAGCTTAGCTCAAACAGAACAAAACCGCTGAAATAGTTGTTGGGCTCAAATTCAAACTACACAACGAAGTATGTATGGCTGATATTCGTATTGGACTTGGACTCCAACATCCTTCCAAACAAGTTCGGATATTTTAGGCTCGTTGCGGTATATAAGTGTGTGCGTCAGCCATTTTGAAAAACTGGCGAATGGCGTGAGCGTCAGCATTTAAGTAACTGGCGAGGACTTGGAAGAGTGTAAACTTCAGAAAGTTGGGAAGGATCGTTACGGTGGCCACTAAGAGGCACGACAGACACTTCAGCGATTTTAGTCCACCTTTTGAATAATCGCTTGCAAGAGCTGAATTGATTTAAAGAGTAAACCAGCATTTTAGAAAACTTTGCCGCTGACCGGCATTTTTATTCAGCCCTTCGATGTCGATTCGAATGTTCGGCGGCATCAGACCGCATCGTGCTTTCGTGCTTATAAATCACTGGATGAGATTAAAATTGAAATTTCTCAATTACATACTTGGATTTTCACCAGTCCAAGTAATTAGGATGAAAAAGATATCTTGCTCTGGTATTTCCCAGAGGGGAATTTCTCAAGAATTTTATTTAGTTCACTTTAACATCGCTGCAGGCAGGCAAAATTTCATTTCTGAAAATTTATCGACGATGAATGATTTTCATACCGCCATCGGGGCCAGTGAGTGCAACTAATAGATGGATATTTGAGTTTTCGAAATGTAACTTCATTTTGACAAAATGATGCACGCCAAATACACGTGGGCGCGCGCACAACAAATACACCGGCGTGTATTACACGCCGGTGTATTTACTGTGCACGCACCTGCGTGGCTCCGGCGTGTATTTTTTGACAGATCGAAGTGACATTTCGAAAGCTCAAATATCCATCTTTTAGTTGCACTCACTGAATAAATTTTATTTGATTCTTTAAAATTGTAAAAAATAAAAGAGCACATCTCTGGGCTGGAGGTCGTAGAACAAAGTCGTTCAAAAAGGTCTCTTATATTTTAGTCTTCTTGTTCTCAGATACATTCAATGTATTCTACAAACATTCTAAGTGGTTGAAGCAGTGACCCATTCTCACCCATTGTAACCCCCGACGACGGTACCCATTCTTCAATGGAAAATAACGTTCGTTCTGACGACTCAGGTATTGTCGGCGTAGCACCAACTTAGAATTCGGAAGTCCGGACTTCAGAACCTAACTTTCTTCTGAAGTTTTATCTGTTTTATCCAAATTATTCTATTTACCGAAATGATCGTCTTGACAACGCCTGTGGTGGGGTCGCCATTGTCATTTATAGACGTATCAAACATAAATTGAATCATTTCTCGCTTAACTTTTCAAAAGGACCTAAGTTCTAAGTAACATTTTTTTCATGAATTAATTTGAATAGCGCAATCAACAGAACAACATGAAAGCAATTGATTGCAGTATTCAAATTAATTCATGAAAAAAATGTTACATAGGTCCTTTTCAAAAGTTAAGCGAGGTTTGTTTGAGGAACTGTATACCCATAGGGCTCATTCACAAATTTCATAACGCAAAAAACACAGATTTGAACCCCCACCCACCCCTCTGTGAGTTGCTTGTAACATTTTCTTTATACCCACCCACCCACAACTGTGACGCATAACGTTATGCGCATAACGTACGTCTTATTAAAATTTCACAAAAAATGATAAATTGATATTTTAGTGAACTCTACCTTAACTTTCTACATAGTACATAATAATACTGTCAAATTTGAAATTAATTAGTAATTTAGTTTTTTTCAAAATTATTTTACTATCATAAATGTTACTCGTAACAGAAATGAACAAACCCACTCACCCCCTACACAAAGCCTAACAATTTGTAACGCAATATTGTGTACCCACCCACCCCTTGAAGCGTTATGTAATTTGTGAATGAGCCCATATCCATTTTTCACAATTCCGAGAAAACAACAAAAAACTGTTTTTGAACAAATTGGCACCGAATCTTTTGATTTCTTCGATACAGATTAATAGTTTTTGGCAAAACTCAACACCCTGAGGCACTTCCAGTTTGAAAACTGCAAGCCGTACTTCATAATTGCTCCTCAAAGTGCGTGTACATATGTAGTTTCTCAAACAAACGAAAAATTCTTCATACATTTACGAAGAAATTTTTTTTTTGTATTTTTTTCCAGAATACGTATTTTTGGACGAGGATTCAAAATATATGAAAAACTCATTTTGGCCAAAAATGTCACATATTCAGTTTCTCAAACAAACGGTCCAATTATATTCTTCGTTTGAAACCAAAGTTTTCGAAACCTTGGGAGTTTCTGTTGAAACAAATTTTGGACAATTTTCTTTTATTGCTGCCACCTTGCCTTTCCAGTGCAATTGCCAGCAAAGGAATTTGTTGAGAGCTGTTCTTCAAATTCTAACTCGCAACGAATCCAAAATTTTCATAATTGGTGACTTCAATGCCAAACACCGTTTAGGGAACAATGCTCAAAGCAATTCCAATGGTAAAATTTTATTTGAAGATTGTTCTGCAGGATATTATACTATTCAATATCCCAATGGACCAGTGGCGTAGCCACGGGGGTGGTTTTGGGTACAAAACCCCCCCCAAAGACAAAATTTTTGGAAGAAAAATTTTTTTTCGAAAGAAAAAATGTTCAGAAAACCCCCCCCAGACCAATTTTCTGGCTACGCCACTGCAATGGACCAACTTGTTTTTCTTCCAGTCGAAATCCTTCTACAATTGATTTGGTTTTAACTGATGCAAGTCAGCTGTGTGGCCAATTGGTAACTCCGTAACTCATGCTGACTTTGACTTTGATCACCTTCCTGTGACGTTTGAAATCTCACAGAAAGCCATTAACAATGCAATCAGCTCTACTTTTAATTATCATAGAGCTGATTGGGATTTATATAAAACAAAAAATTCCAACTTTGAGAATAATGTGTCGAAGTTGGATCCCAGTTCGAAAGCCAATTCCAGCGCTTGAAGAGGGAAGTGACATTTTATTAACAAATGGCGAAAAGGCTCAAAAACTTGCTCAGCAGTTCGAGAGTGCCCATAATTTTAGTCTAGGTCTCACTAGTCCAATTGAGGATCAGGTTATACGGAGCTTCGAAGACATTCTCAATCAAGAGAATGTTTCTGACCCTTCGTTGGGAACTAATTTGGATGAGATCTATTACTATAAAATTTGAAAATATAAAATCCTCGGGTGATGATGGTATTTTCTACATACTTATTAAAAACCTTCCTGAGAGCTCTTTATCCTTTTTGGTTAATTTATTTAACAAATGTTTCAATTAGCATACTTCCCAGATAAATGGTAAAACGCCAGTGACAAAAATCCAGCTGAGGCTTCTAGATATAGCCCAATCAGTTTGCTTTCTTCAATAAGCAAACTGTTTGAAAAGATTATTTTAAATAGAATGATGGTTCATATTAATGACAATTCTATTTTTGCTGATGAGCAATTTGGTTTTCGCCATGGGCATTCAACCACCCATCAGTTATTAAGAGTAACGAATTTAATTCGGCTCAACAAATCTGAAGGATATTTGACTGGAGTTGCTCTTCTTGATATATAGAAAGCATTTGACAGTGTTTGGCATGAAGGTTTGATTGTAAAATTGATGAATTTTAATTTTCCTCTTTACATCATTAAAATGATCCAAAATTATTTATCAGATCGCTCACTGCAGGTAAACTATCAGAATTCTAAATCTGATAGATTACCTGTAAGGGCTGGTGTCCCCCAAGGCAGCATACTGGGGCCCATATTGTATAACATTTTTACTTCTGACTTACCTGATTTACCACCAGGGTGTCAAAAATCTTTGTTTGCAGATGACACAGGTCTCTCAGCCAAAGGACGAAGCCTTCGTGTCATTTGTAGTAGATTGCAAAAAAGTTTGGATATTTTCTACACTGACTTGCAAAAATGGAAAATTTCCCCGAATACTTCCAAAACTCAGCTTATAATTTCCCCACATAAGCCGAGAGCTTCTTATTTGAAACCTTCTACATAGCAGACATATTGTCACTATGAATGGGGTTCCAATCACTATGAATGGGGTTCCATATTTAGGACTTCTGCTAGATCAAAAATTAACTTTTAAAAGTCACATTGAGGGCATTCAAGCCAAATGTAATAAATATATTAAGTGTCTATATCCACTTATAAACAGAAAATCAAAACTTTGTCTTAAGAACAAACTTTTGATTTACAAACAAATTTTTAGACCAGCCATGTTGTATGTTGTGCCATTATGGTCTAGGTGCTGCAATATCAGAAAGAAGGCACTTCAGAGGATTCAAAATAAATGTTTGAAAATGATTCTGGAGTTGCCTCCGTGGTATAATACCAATGAACTTCATAAAATTTTTAATATGTATTGAGACATTGCAACAAAAGGTCCAACAAAATAATTTTCAATTTTAGACAGAAATCGTTACAATCTTCTATTGTAAAGATTGACTCCTTGCACCATTAGTATAAATTAGGTTCAGTTTAGTTTAAGTTGAAAACATTGTAATTCCTACATGGTTCAATTCAACCAGAGGAAATATCCTAACTGCCAGAGGCAATTGAAATGTATTCATAATAACTAAAAATGTAACATAGCAAATAAGGATGATAGTGTTAAGAAAACACGGAACACCTAGTCTAAGTGATCAATGCATAAATTAAATAATTAGCAAAAAAAAGGCGGCATCGCGGAAATTTTCTAGATTTGTTTTGGTGACTTCCGACCTGACGACTGCTCGAGATTTAGGGGATCATTGCTTTCCCCTTTTCCGGACTGGGAGCAGCGTGAGCCTTCGAAGAAACTGTTCCCTTGCCTTCACAGCGTTGAAATAATTATTGGAACCAATTTCGAACTGCAAAGCGTAGCACGTCTGAGGTTCAGCCCGGACTTGGACTCTGACATCGGTCAGCTGCTTAAAAGTAATTTAGAGCTAGGCTACTGACATCCTATTGTTCAGTCCATCGCCAGATTGCAGCCAGGATGTCCCAGGCCCCTTTTTCTTTGTTTTTCATTGAAATTAACGGGCTTTGTCTATTTCTATGATGACACCGCGCTTGTCACAGCGCTGTCGACCAGAATGCCGGAAGACTTTGAGGCTGATCGGTGGCTGGCGACATAGAAAGTCTTCGAGATGCCCTCGAACTAAGGAAGAAAAGTACATAGGATACGGTTGATACTTTGGCGGCTTTTTTCATGTTCTTCGGAAGGTGCACTTCCTTTTGAAATTGCAATTCCTTCGAATGCTGGTTTGAAACCAATCCAGATGATCATAATCTTGGTTCACATCTGTTCACATTAAGACTTTTTTGATCTTGCAATGAGAAAAATGGTGACCTTTTAGTATTTTCAATAACCCATAAAGTATTATGGAAGGATGAAGCTTAATATGTTTTCTCTATTTTGAGGTTCTTCTGAAATTTTTTTGAACATTTTACCACCTTATTGAGTTAGCTTAGGGGTAATTTATTAAACGGTCGCTACGGTTGCCACTTAAGGCAATTGCGGATCAATCACACTAATCATGATTCTCTTTTCTCAAGCACGTGCTTTCTGTTGTAGCCCACAGTATCGAAGTGTTTGGCTGATGATTGCTACAACGACTTAAATTAATTGCGTATGGTTATTGTGTCTAAGGGTAGTTGCGTTCGGCTTTGTCCCGCACAATCAAATGTCAATAGGTGATGGATCGCCGTCAGGTTCCCACTGGTAGCCAGGTGACATTTTTGCATATTTCATAAATATTCTATCTATCTCTAATGAAAAAAAAAAAACATTCAACATACCTCCAGGGATTCCAACGGGAATGTTCCAGGGATTCCAAATTCTCCGGGATGTCGACGGAAATCCTTCAGGGATTCCGACTGAAATATTTCAGAAATTCCAACGGGAATATTCCAGGAGCTCCGACAGGAATAATTCAGAGATTCCGTCGGAAATCCTCATAGGCAATGTTCCAGGGATGTAGAAGCAAATCGTCGAAGGATTCCGAAGCAATCTGTCTAAGGATCCCGAAACAAATCGTCGAAGGACTCTGAATTAATCCTCCAGGGATTCCGAAAAGAGTCCTCTAGCGAAGGGAATCCTCCAGGGATGTTGAAGCATATCGTTGAGGGATTCCGAACAAATCTTCGAGAGATACTGAAGCAAATCATCGAAGGATTTCGAAGTAAATAGTTGAATGATTCCGAAGCAAATCATTGGGGCATTCCCAGTCCAAACATCGAGAGACTGCGAATGAAATCTTCAATGAATTCCGAAGCAAATTGTCGAAGGAATCCAAAACAAATCGTCAAAGAATTCCGAAATAAATCAGTCTTATGAAAATCATCCATGGATATCCCCCACAGTTTCCTAAAGGTATCCCTCAACGATGCTAAAAAGAATCCAGTGTGAAGTATTCTGGATTCCGGTTGAAATCCTTCGACAATTCTGAAAGGAATTCTTTATATATTTCAATGAGAAATCTTCTTGGATTCTGATGGGAATTCATCTCGGATTCTGATGGGAATTCATCTCGGATTCTGATAAGAATCCTTCTTAGATGCTGATGGGAATCTTTCTCAGAAATGAGAAATAAGCTCATTTTTCTTCCACTCATTTCATTGTGATAGGGTAAATATGGGAGATAACTCTTTTGTCTTCAAACTTTTTCAGTAATAATTCATTATACAGCATAATATTGACTGCTAACTAACTTTTCAAATCCCAAGGAGGGGTGGCTATTTTTTTCTAGGGAGGGCTAAGTTGCTCCACCCCGGCTTAATATGATGTCTGTTTATGTTTTTAAAACTATGATAGTCACTTATAGGTGTTAGCATGAAAGAATATGTACCATACAACACAAGTTTAACATAAACTGAACTTTAAGGTCCAGCTTCAAGATGCAAACAAATGATAGAAGTACCATCTACGTAGGCTCCATTGAAGACCCCTAGCTGCATGTTATGAACCCAATAACTGTAACCGTATATCTGACAGAAATAGTAAATATTCAAAAGTCACCAGAGGAGTTTTAGTACACCATATGTCCATTACATAATGTCATCTCAGGTTCTCTGGAATGAGGAATGGTACCCGTAGGGGTGAATTTACTTCAAGTTGAGAACTGCTGATCTAGAGAAAGCTTAGTCCGCAAACAATGGAGTATCGGATTTTCAGTGAATGTTTCTACGATGTTTTTTCATCAGGATGTCCTACTGTTCCTTCGCTGTTATGCAACGACTGTTTTGCGCCTGCACTTGTTATGCAATGTTCAGATTGTATAATGGCTTATGCCTTGTGATGAACTGACATTATTATTTGCAGCAGTCACTTAACTCACTTTATACCAGAATGGTGATTAATTATGCAATCACCTTGCAAATTATTTCCTGTTTTATCTTATTTATCTGGAAATAGCCGTTTTCACTTGAATTTACTTCAAACTTTTCAGTATTGCTATTGTGATCATCGCCACTCCTTGTGGTTCTTATTTGTTACGCAATAACGATCATCGACTGACCGTTTGGATTTTCGCACTGCAGTACTTTTCTTCCACTTCACTAAAACACAACACCGCCCATTTTTCCACACTATCCTCATTCCTCATGCTTACCTAGTATTAGGGTCGAAAGAATGCAATAATTCGCAAGTTGGAAGTTGCGAATGGGGATCCGCTTCCTGCTGCTGCTCACTAGTTCGGATGCTGAGTCTTGCTTAGAAGACCGCGGGAAAGGAACTAACCGTCAATTGCGGATCGATCAGACGGGGTAGCCTTTATTTTCTTCCTTTTAATCACGAGACGGCGGATGCAATTCGCTCACGACCTTCACCTCGTTACGGAGGTTCGAAAGATGCATTTGAAACTGCGCCGAAGCCGTGAGAGAAGTACGACCAAGCGGTATCGTGATCGTGACACTGCACACTATAGGGCAACGATGCACGATCGTGCATCTCGTGAGTGTCAGCCAGCTACCATCACAAGTCGCATTCGATCGCAATCATATGGGACCAGTGCAATCGGCATAATGACGTAAATGAACCGTTTGGTTTGTTTTGGAGTGCATCATCCTTGACCTTACGAAGATCGGCGTCGATTCTTGAATTTCACTATCATTCAGTTGGAGCGAAAGTGGCGAGAATGCGGTACCGCGATAGCATCCGCTGAACCAGTTGAGGGTGGTTGATAGGTTTTACATATTTTACTTCCAATAATTGTTGATTCAATGAAACCACGGTAACTAACACTTGATTAAAATATTCTACTAATAGTTCCGTTAGTGATCTACCCGAGTAGAATTGAATTATTTATATTGCAGAGAAAATTTTCAAATAGGTTGATGTAGAAATCATATGCCACCGTAAGGGGGTAGGATTATACGAAATTTAACAAAATGCATAAAATCTCTAGTTAAAGCAATTTCGTTTTAATCCAAAATGAAGGGAATGTACCGATATGTAAATTATGCTTTGCTCACAGAACGGTTTTAATCATATATAAGAACACCAAAGAGCTATTCACTAAAAGTTAGTCAAAAATATTAATAATCACAATTGTTGCGTTATACTCATGCAAAAATATATGCAAATTTGCCATTGGTTTGTCAAGTTGCTGCTTATTGTAGGAAATATTTGTCATTTCACATGACATAAGGCTGGCATTGAGTTACTTTTTGTATACCTCAAGTTACATATGCTCAACATTAAAATGTGATGTTTTAGCGTTCGGAAATTCAATTCTTACTCGGGTAACGGCAAGGCATTCGAGTGCGCACGCTGCTGACATTAACCTGGAAAACTCGTTTTTGCACTATTTTTAAGTGACCGCGGCCATTCAAGTATACCCATATAGAACTTGACACGCGCTATTTGCCTTACTAGCCGCATACCTACTTGAGTAGTAGCTACATGTAGTAGCATGTGAATCGATGTATCTATTTAGTGCAATAATAGGTTTATATATGCACAGCGTTGCACATTAGAAAAGGGTGAGCAAACGTTCGACCAAAACATTAAACATTGATTGAAAGATTTATTTTGTAAGTCAATTATTATATTATTGTTTATTGTATACTAGCTCACTGTCGACTTCTAGATAAATTTGTACAGTTATAGACTAGGAGCGCTAACACTAATTTAATGAATAAGAGAATTATATAAGATTTTTAAATTTTAGGCTACGGAAGCCGCCATATCATGTAGTATGTATAAATTCACTTAATTTAAAACGCTATATATTATTTGTAGTTAAAATTAAATGTATGAGTTTTGACATAAAGGGAGAATCGCATTACACGACACGACTTGACTAAATCGGCACAGATCAATGCACATCCGAAGCATTTTTTCACTTAGATGGGAGACCGGTCTAGTGTCAAGGTCGAGGTGCCAGTAATTCGTCTGTCGCCATCGTTCACTACTAACTACTAACTCCCGGCTGCAGTAGATTCCCCTAATCCAATCTCGCATGTCCGTAAACCCATCTTGATCGCAGAAAGTCTCCTACAGTGGATCTATCCTGGCGAAAATTTGGGGAAAATCAGTTTTTATTAGAACAATTTTGGCGTATCCTACTTAAATTACTTGGGAAATATTAAATTGATTGGTCATGATGTGCATCAGCCCCAGCGTAACTTGGCCAGTGCCAGCAATGGAAACTCCCCGCTACCGGTCGCAATGTTCGTGAGCTTTTAAGGTGTCACTGCACTGGTGGGTAGGGGAAGGGTCGTTTGGCTGAAGCCCATCCGGCCGAAAGCCATTTGGCCGAATGCCACTAGGCCGAATAAACCAATTTGGCCGAAAGGGTCGTTTGACCGGAGGGGTCATTTGACCGAAAGGGCCATTTGGCCGAAAGTGTCATTAGGCCAAAAGCGTCATTAGACCGAAAGGGTCATTAGGCTGAAAGGGTTATTTGGCCGAAATGGTCGTTTGACCGAAAGAGTCATTTGGCCGAAAGGGTCGTTTGGCCGAAAGGGTCATTTGACCGAAAAGGTTGTTTGACCGAAAGAGTAATTTGGCCGAAAGGGTCATTAGGCCGGAAGGGTCATTAGGCCGAACGGGAATAGGTCATTTGGCCGAATAGGTCATTTAAAGAGTGAAAAATTAGGAATGAGAAGAGAGACGTCTCACTTGTCACTTCTCACTGTGAATAGTGAGTAGTGCGAAGTAGGTAGTGAGACGTCTCACCACTCATTTCGTATTACTCACTTTTCACAGTCAGAAGTGAGAAATGAGACGTCTCACTTCTCATTTATCACTTCTCGCTGTAAAAAGTGAGAAGCGCGAAGTGAGTAGTGAGACGTCTCACTACTCACTTCTCGCTCCTCATTTTTTATAGTGAGGAGTGAGAAATGAGGAATAAGAATTGAGACGTCTTCTTACTCCTAATTTCTCACTTTTCAAATGACCTATTCGGCCAAATGTCCTATTCAGCCAAATGACCATTTCGGCCAAGTGACCCTTTCCGCCCAATGGTCCTTTTGGCCAAAAGACCTTTTTGGCCAAACGATGCTTTTAGCCAAACGACCCTTTCGGCCAAACGACTCTTTCGCCCAAATGACCCTTTAGGCTAAATGACCCTTTCGGCCAAATGACTCTTTCGGCCAAAGGAACCTTTCGGCCAAACGACCCTTTCGGCTAAATGACCCTTTGGCCAAATGACCCTTTCGGCCAAATAACTTTCGGCCTAATCTGGTCTGTTCGGCCAGATGGTATATTCGGCCAAATGGCTTTCGGCCGAATGGGTTTCGGCCAAACGACCCTTCCCAATTCCCTGGGCTATACCTTACCGTGTTAAATTTCTGTGTATAAGCCATTTTATGAGACAGATTCGAACAGCTGATCGAAATTTTGAGCGGACGGCTCGGTCTTTGTTTTGGTAAATTTGCATGTAAACCATCATCATTTCGTCATCATCATCATCATTTCATTTCATTTTCGCAAATGTTCCTTGTAAAATGTAAATATTAGTATTTGGTCTCCTGTCATTTGAGCTTTCTATAAAATGGCTTATTCGACTTTTCCTCTGATGAGAGCGTTTCTCCAATTGACCTTTCCCGTCAAAATTTTTTATTTGCTCGATCGATTCTTTGGCTTATTTAAGGTCAACTTTCCCGAAGAACCAATGCCTCTAAGTATTTTTAAAATTTAAAACAAAAATCGAACTGAGACAATAAAACAAGATACAATGTTTGACGGGAAAGGTCAATTCTCCTAAGTCCTAACATACTCTTGACATCATGTTTTATATATGTCATCAACTTTTGTATAAAAAAGTATTGGTCTGTGTGGGTCTGTGGGAGAGCAAGAATCTCATTGTTCAGGCCGGCTCATACTGTGTGAGTCTGTGGGAGAGCAAGAATCTTACTGTTCAGACCGGCTCACACTGCAGCACTTTTTTTAATTTCTTTGTTTTCGATTTTTGTAATAGGGGAAAGACGGCTTTGGCAGGTTTTGTTCTATTATTGGCAGGGGGTTTTTGTCGACCGAATGTTATGAAATTTGGCCACAATATTCTTTGATATGCAAAGAATGTTTAGGCCAAATTTGAGCCTAGTCAGTCATAAAAAAACTCCCTGTCAATAATAGAACAAAACCTGCCAAAGCCGTCATTCCCCCTAGTTAAAGGCGTAAAAAATATGGGTTCTTTTGCAAAGAAAGTTGACCTTAATTAAGTCAAATAAGGAAGATACAAATCGGATTTTTTGCCCAAAAATAGTATTTTGAGAGGTCAACAAAAAAAAATGTTTAGGATTAAAAAAAATGTTTCTTTGTTAGCGGGACTTGTTCAAAACATTTTTTAACAAATTCGAGGAGTTTTTTTGATTTTTTTCATTTTATTATTTAGTTTTTGTTATTTCCTTGACCTTTTGAAGGCCGGTAGTGTAGTAGATAAGATTAGGTCAATAAAGTTTGTTAATTAATTATTTGTATCGACCTAATCGACTGCGACTGTTTGTTGATTGGGAAAGATTTAAAGCAAAAAATATTGGTTTAGGACTATTACTAAATCTTATGAGTTAATATGAGAAAAAGTACTAGCATTTAGATGTATTAAGGAATTAAAGTGAATATGCATCTACCAAGCTTACATCTTGTATTCTTCTTCTTCTTGGTATTACATCCCCACACTGGGAAAGAGCCGCCTCGCAGCTTAGTGTTCATTAAGCACTTCCACAGTTATTAACTGCGAGGTTTCTAAGCCTGGTTACCATTTTTGCATTCGTATATCATGAGGCTAACACGATGATACTTTTATGCCCAGGGAAGTCGCGACAATTTCCAATCCGAAAATTGCCTAGACCGGCACCGGGAATCGAACCCAGCCACCCTCAGCATGTTTTTTCTTTGTAGCCGCGCGTCTTACCGCACGGCTAAGGAGGGCCCAGGAACTTGTTGAAATCCATTGTTGAATCAAATTGCATCATTTCTATTAACAGGTTGTCATGAAATTCAGGGACTCTAATACATATTGTATTAGAGTCCCTGAATTTCATGACAACCTGTTAATAGAAATATTTTTGGCGTGTAGTTCTAAGTGATGCAATTTGATTCCGTTCACCCTTTATAAAAATATTACAGAAAACACATAATAAAGCTTTTTTGAAAAGTCATGAACAAATGGATTTCAACAAGTTCCTGGGCAACCAAAGACATTGTAGATAAGGCTACTTAAGTTTTCAAAGGAGTGTCCAAGCTCATTCATACAGGTCTCAACAGTTCCATTCAGGCCTTTTCCGGTCGTTCCACTCATTGTAATCAAAGATGCCAATTCCTTAGTGATTTAAAGATGATCATCTACTTCCCTTATGAAGACAACTACCAGCACCATGCTTTTAACATCAGTATTACCATCGATTGCGAAAGAGTAGAATTTGAAGCAGGTAGCTTTTTGACGTAACGTGATTTTCAAATCGTCTGCATGAACTTTTACTCCTCATCGTGTTCCGGGTCAAGCTAGTGCTACTGAAGGAGACTTTTTCCTTGCACACAATGCCGCTAATAGCCGAATGCATTCCTTAACAAGTTCTCCGTCCTGCGTTTTGCCAAAATCTAACTAACAGCAAAACTGGCCCGTACTGCAGTTTCCGGCTTTGTGTTTGTCAGAATGAAGAGAGTTTGTTGTTTCGATAATCCTCTGTTCCACAAATAATTTTAATTAGTTATGGAAATTACATTAAATGAGCATGTTATCTTGAAGCTCTTTTAACATTCGTTATCTTCCTGATTCAGTCTAAATTTCGTATTTTGTAGAATGCTTGGTTTAATAATGTCGTTCCAGTTTATATTCCTTCAACACAGTAACACTTTCCGAGAAAAATTAATAAACCAGCTCTTCTTTGTTCAACTTGAAAACGCGATGTAAATTTTTGTTTCAAATTCAAACAAATGGAATTATTGAAATACAATAAAAGTAAAGACTTTTTTTAAACCGGTAATATTCCACAGTATTTAATAATAAATTATAAAAAGAAGCTTCCCGAGCAAGGGGTGTCTCACATAGAATAAATTGAATTGATTTGCTGAAAATAAATCAAGCAACCGAAGCGACTTTATTTCGATGCAAATCGAAATTATTCAGGCTCAAAAGTTGATTTTAGCAACGCAACGATTTTTACATCTGTCAGATCGAACAGTGATTGTCAAAATATGACGACGCCTGCACAAATAATGTAAAGTTTCTCAAGTTTGTTAAATACCGATAGAAAACATATATAGAGCTAGCCGGAAACAGTTTTTTAAGAATGCAATAAGTGAATTCTGTCTGATGACTCATAGCATAGATGTCGTCACTTCCAACACAGAGTAGTAAATGTGATGCGTTTGGATTTTTAAAGTGCCAGTGTACTTTTTAGAAATTTCGTCCTGTCTCATAGATACGTTGCGTTGCAGCTTTTTGAGTTCATCTACAGCTGCGCCCAAACAATTCTTTGTCATATATACACCAGAACAGAAACCATAGTGCAATAATAGCGCATTCGATTTCGAGGTAAATTTATTCACTACAGGAAATACCTAGGGAAATACATTAGAAACATCTTTGTAGTTTGAAGTATGGACTAAGGACTTCAACCACACAACTCGCAGATTGAATTGAACTGATGACGAAAGAACGACTCGTGATCTTTGAGTTTAGAAAATGGAATATAATACTCAAGTGTTTCTACACGGGAACCACGTCAGATCATATCAATTAAGTCTCGAACAGTCTCTGAAAAGAGTAAACCATATCAACTATATGAAAATGCTGCCGAATATAGATGATTGCAAAAGCTTAGTTTCTATATTTGTAAATACAATAATTAGCACTGGGTAGGACTTTCTAATAAATCATCTAAGCTCCGTTTAGTGTCGTCCTCAAGCATATTTTTCCAACTAAAACCTAAAATTAGAAAACAATTTATTAGTAATTGATATAGGTACACAAAAATAGCTATTTCAGAAATCATGCCCAAGTTTATTTGTTGATGGAAAAATAAACAATCCGGTCAATGTCATTGGTAACGTACGTAAAGTCCCCGTTTGCTAAGATCAAAATTACAGTTCAGTGTTACAGAAGGTGTGTTGCAATATTGATCAAATAGTACCTTTTCATAAAAATCAATACAAATCGACTTTATTTCGATTGAAATTCGCTGCCATCGATAGCTGTGAGACACCCCTTGTTCCCGAGCCGCATTGAGAAGCCTGTGGGCCTGTTATGAAGTATTTTCTGCCACGGAGCGCTGGCCACCTGAATGGAGCTGAGCGCCGCATCCGGCCCACTTGCCGTACGTTGGGCAGCTATGCTATCGTACGCTGTATTAAAGTTTACAAACAGTTGATGAGTCCGCAAGTTTTATTCCTTTAATTCATCATGGATTTGTCGTAGAGTAAACATCTGGTCCTTTCTTGATCGTCCTTCTCGAAAACCGCTTTGATGTTCGCCGGCAAAGGTTGCCGGGAAATGCACTAAATCAATGAACCCTACCGTTATGTTGTAGCATATTACCCGAAAGAACGGAAGATGGTTTATTATTATTTATTCAAACTAAGGCCGAAGTGGCCTGTGCAGTACATAACAGTCTCCTCCATTCGGCCTGCTCCATGGCTACACGTCGTCAACCACGCAGTCTACGGAGGGTCCGCAAGTAATCTTCCACCTGATCGATCCACCTTGCTCGCTGCGCACCTCGCCTTCTTGTGCCCGTCGGATCGTTGTCTGCACCCCACCATAGATGGTACGCAGCACTTTCCTTTCGAAAACTCCCAGTGCGCATTGGTCCTCCACGAGCAGGTCTCGTGTCCGTAGAGAACAACCGGTCTAATAAGCGTTTTGTCAGTTTGGTACGGCGGCAAACTCTATTCGTTCGGAGTGTCTTCAGGAGTCCAAAGTACGTACGATTTCCAGCCACTATGCGTATCCGTATTTCTCTGCTAATATCATTTTCGGCAGTCACCAGTGAAAAACTCACGGTGGGTGGCTCACATTGTCTTCTCTTGAACCTCTTCCTATCATGTACGTTGTCTTCGACGTGTTGATGACTAGTCCGATCCGCTCAGCTTCCTTCTTCAGTCTGATGTAGGCGTCCTTCATCTTCTCAAAGTTTCGTGTCATAATATCTATGTCGTCGGCGAAGCCAAATAGCTGGACGAAATTTGTACCACTCGTGTTAATCCCTGCTCTTCGTATTACCCCTTCCAAAGCGATGTTGAATCGCTGACACGAAAGACCATCACCTTGCCGTAACCCTTTGCGCATTTCAAAGGGACTCGAGAATGCCTCTGATACTCGAACTACGCACATCACAGGATCCAGCGTCGCCTTGATCAACCGTGTCTGTTTTCCCGGAAATCCTTGTTCGTGCATTAGCTGCCATAGCTGGTCCCATTCGATTGTATCATATGTGGCTTTGAAGTCGATGAACAGATGATGTGTGGGTACGTTGTATTCGCGGCATTTCTGTAATACTTGGCGAATGGTGAACACCTGGTTTGTTGTGGAGCGTTCGCCCTAAAACCCCTCCTTGTACTGCCCCACGAACTATCTTGCAGTTGGTGCTAGTCGACGGCATAAAATTTGGGAGAGAGTCGTTAGCTTTAATAAAAAAATGTAAGCATGTTTTAAGCAACAAATGTAGTGTAGCCCTTTAGCGACTAGCAGCCATGTCTCTTTTAACAAACGATACAATTAGGCCAAACGTCACATAGCGTACCCTTTTTTGAAGCGCACCACTTAACAAATGTAGTGTGAGAAAAATTCAACTTAAGTAGTCCACCAGTATTTGAACTTTTGGTGAAAAAATGCATTTTCAAATGTGAATCGAAAGAAAATAATGTTGGTCAGATGGCCCATGATCAACCCACAGTGCGTCAATGGCGTAGAATACAACAACAAGCAGTGATTTGGTGAGTGAATAAATTTAGATAGACGATCAATGCTCGATTGGTACTTGTTTCTATTTTAATATACCTACCGGCTCTTCGTCGCTGTAGTCTCTATGACGTCATATCAACTCCGAACCAATGAGAACATAGGACTGATATGTGATCATTAGAAAACCTTCTGAAAGTATTTACTGATCACGAGTGGTAGTTGGTCAATTTCATTTCTTCACTCTTAAAATTTTAACGGTTACATCGTTTTGCTGGTAACGAAGGTAGCGATTAGCACTAGTTGTATCCAAGCCCATATTTCTATCATGACAACACAGTGTACTTAGCACTTAGCATGAATACAAAATAATACAGCAAGCAATATTATTTTTTTCAATAAAACAGTAAAAAGGCATATTAAAAAGTTAATCACTTACTTCCACCTACCTACAAGTTCCCCTACAATAGTATAGAACAGCGGTTCTCAACCTGGGGTACATGTACCCCTGGGGTACCTTTGCTAGTCCCAGGGGGTACCTCGGACAAAAATGCGTAATGGCGGAGAACATTCCAATCAAAAATATTGATAATGTTCTGATAATTGTGTATTTTTTTATTTCAAAACATTGTCTTGTACATAATATGCATAGCGAAGCCTATTGAATCCTGACCTCCACAACCAAGGGCTACGGTTACAAAAGCTTGAACGAATGAACAAATTTAAAAAACTCTTCTATGCAGTCTACTTCGAAACCGAAACAAAATGTTGAAAAATATATTAGGACTATGCTTCTTAACTAAAATCTAGAATTTAAGAATTCGGAAGCCTTCGTTTGGTAAGCATGAAGTTTTTTTTCGTTGCAAGAGGATTGACAGCATCTTTCTACGCTTCTCGGGAGCGTTCTTCCAAGCTACTCGAAGGCCGCCTTTCAAGAGGCTTGGACGACTCCTTTCAAGATGCCTGGAAGCACCGTTTTAAGGGGGGGGGGGAGTGGGCGGTTGCCTTCTTTCAAAAGGCTCGAAGGCCTTTCTAAAAGCCTCCTTTCAATAGGCTCGAAGTCTTCCTTTTAAGAATTTCGACAGCCTCCTTTCAAGAGACCCAGTTGCCTCGTTTTAAGGGGTCAGGATGCTTCCTTTCAAGAAACCCGAAAGCCTCCTTTCAAAAGGCCTGGAAGCCTCGTTTTAAGAGGCCCGGACGCTTCCTATCAAAAGGCTTGGAAGTCTCATTTCAAAGTCTCCTTTCAAGATGGTCGGAAGGAGCCTCCGTTCAAGATGCTCGCTTCCTTCAAGAGGATTGGAATCCTCCCTTTAAGAGGCTCGGAAGCCTTCGCCAAGTGGTCCGGAAGCCTCCTTTCAAGAAGCCCGGAGGTCTACTTTCATGAGACCCGGAAGCCTTCTTTCAAGAGGCCCGGAAGCCTCGTTTTAAGTGGCCTAGCCGTTTTTCTTCAAGAGACTTGGTCGGTTGGAGGTTGGTTTTAGAGGTCGAAAGTCTTCTTGCAAAAAGCTCAAAAGGCTCTCTATTCAAGAGGCTCGGGAGGTTTCTTGTAAGTGGCTCGGAAACTTCTTTTCAAGGGCTCGGAAACATTCTTTTAAATGGATCGGAAGTCTCATTTCAAGAGGCTTAGAAACCTCCCTTCAAAAGGTGCAGAAGCCTACTTTCAAGTGGTTCGGGGCTCGGAAGCCTCCAATAGTTCTGTAGGAAGCTTGATGGTTAAACTTAATGTGAATGGAAAAGTTGCACAGAATAATAAAAATTTCAGCTAACTTTATGGAGAGCCGTTAGGGATATATGATGTTAGTTAACTATCGGATATATGCCGTTAGTTTTCAGGTCCATTTTCAGTTACGCTTATTTTTATTCACACAAATAAATTGGGGGTACCTCAATTAATGCAAAAGTTCGAAGTTGTACCTCCCATGAAAAAGGTTGAGAACCGCTGGTATAGAAAACTAGTACAAAAATCGACATTAAATCAATTTTTGATCTAACGATACACGAAATTCCATGAAATGAGTTTATTATGAAAGTTTGTTTTTGCAGAGTATACGGATACAAACCCGCTCCCAAAAGTGGTAAAAACGACTCATGATATCATGAGCCTAGTGTATTTTACCTTTATGAAAATACACCATGATTTGAGCTCATGATATCATGATTCATGCTCCCGTAACGCATCCGAAGCGTTACAAATTATTCTGCCAAGAGAGAACCATGATTCGGAATCATGATATCATGAGTCACTGCTCCCCAAATCATGATTTAAATTCTGGATATCATGACCTTGGCTCATGATAGTGGATGCGCACAATTCATGATCCCGTTTTTTTCTAGGACCATGAATCCAAATCATGATTTCAGGATTTTGAATAATGAAATCAGGTGCGAATTTTCGGGTAGCATATATAAAAACATGTTTTTGGCATTGTGAATCTGTAGGTGCTTATTATGAAACACATTTTTGTATTTTCATTAGATTTATTTTGTTCATAGTACTTGATGATATTTCGTCTTCCGGTCGGTTGCTGACATACTCGTTGAAGTTTTTGAATTGTGAATGGATATTTTTATTTACTGTTTGACGATTTTGCGTTGAGTTCTCAAGTTGCTTTATTGATTCTGCGCATAAAACCTGTTGAATAAATTTTATTTGGGAGATAAGAATCAAGTTGGACATAGGTTAAACCACATTTATTTGCTAAGGTTTGAAAAAAAGTTAATGACATATATTTGGCCGGGGCTCAGCGAAACCGCACCAAGCGCCTTTTTGACTGACTTGTGGTATTTTGTTCGTTGAGTAAAAACGGAAATAAATTTACATAGGGGAACTGTTCCATTTTCCGTCTCACTGTACATATATTCATCTCATCGCAAAACAAAGAAATACAGCACCAATCTCGTCACTTCTTTTTGCTAACTGCTCACTGCTGAAAAAAAACACAAAAATAAGAAACAAACCAAATTCCTTTTCATTGCTCTGTTTTTGATGGGATGGAAATAGGACCTATGAGATGAAGTGCCGAACCGTTCCCCTATATCAATTCATGCATACAAATGTTGATAGATATCCTCAGTTATAAAGTGGAAGTATACCGATACGGTTTGTGATCAATTGGATCTGCTACGTGAAAATTTGTGCAAGAAGTTGATCATTTTTCATTTGCGCTTGGTTCAATTTGGCTGAACCCCGACCATTTAATACTGAGAGAATCTTCTTATTATTATTCTTCTTCTTTGGTATTACATCCCCCAGTGGGACAATGCTGCCTCGCAGCTTAGTGTTCATTAAGGCTCAAGAAAAGTTGGGACCTCTGAATGATTTACCACCGGCCAAGTTACCATTTTTGTATTCATTGAATTTTTCAATTTATTTTACAAGTATAGTATGTGTATTAGACTGGCCCAGGAAACAAAAAGTTGTCTAATTCCACGGGGCACCCCCCAGAATTGTGTCCTTGGGTGGAAAAATCAATCTCTGAAAATTTCAGCTCAATCGCTTGTTGCATAAGCTGGCGCATTTGATTTGAAGTTTGTATGGGGATTTCAGCCAAAATGTATAGGAAAATACACCTCCGTCACTCATTCGATCTGGAAATTGGTTCTGATTGCTCGATTGACCTCAGAATTGCAAAAACGGCAGTTGGTATGCTACAGAACAATTTCACAGAACATTGTATGATGATTGAATGAACTTTTATATAGGTTTCGGCTGGTGCGATTCGATAAAAAAATCCAAAAATACACAAATCAGCTCCTAATAAATCAGCCGAAAACTATATAAAAGTTCATTTAATCATCATGCAATGTTTTGAGAAATTGCTATGTAGCATACCAACTGCCGTTTTTGCAATTCTGAGGTCAATCGAGCAATCAGAACCAATTTCCAGATCGAATGAGTGACGGAGGTGTATTTTCCTATACATTTTGGCTGAAATCCCCATACAAACTTCAAATCAAATGCGCCAGCTTATGCAACAAGCGATTGAGCTGAAATTTTCAGAGATTGATTTTCTCACCCAAAGACACAATTCTGGGGGGTGCCCCGTGGAATTCTACATTATTTTTTTCTCCCCATACTAATCTGGGCCAGTCTAATGTGTATGGATCACGAGAGGGCCTTCACTGGCCATTCAAGTCCATAAGTGAGGGTCACGACAATAATGTCTTGCTCAGAGTGCGAGAATAGATTTTTTTTAAACCGTGCTCTTGTGATTCGAGTTTCGTTAGCTGGTAACTATAAGGGATATTACCGGCATTATTCATGAAGGTCACTCAGGATCATAAGAATAAGTAACGATAATTTTTTATATCTTAGAGTACGTTAATAAAAAGCTTTGGAAAAGCCGTATTCTTCTATGGTGAAAAATTCATGAATTGAACAGTAATTTGAACAGTACGGATTTTCCGGAATCTAGAAAGGTGACCACTCAAGTTCATCACAATGGGTCACCACAATCATTTGTTACTCAGCGTTTAATAAAAAAAATCTTTGGAGAAGACAGCGCTCTTCTATGATGATGTTCATAAATTGGCCACTTTTGAGGACGTTCCGGATCTTCTGGAGGACCTCCGGTGGTGGGTCCATCAAAATGGGTTACCACAATCATTTGTTACTCAGAGTTCAATTATGAGAAGCTTTAGAAAAAAACCGCGCTCTTCAAGGATGAGTTCCATGAATCAACCACTTCTATGGACGTTCCGGGTCTTCCGGTCTTATTTCCAAAATCATCCTTCGAAAGACAAGAAATCACGCCCAAAATTGGCCTAAGAATCTTTGTTCCTTCGAAATCGATTCCTGGAAACCAGAATTGACAAATTTCAAAAACGACATCCTCGGTATCTATACCTTCATTTTGGTTCCAACAGATTGAGAATCGGTTCGAAAATGAACTTTTGAGAACGAATTCAAGTTGGGGTCGTTTTTGACCCGCTACTGCACAATGTGTCACTTTTTTTGTTGTAGCGTTCCAAGAGGTCGCTAAAAGCTGGTTATCACCCAAAAAAATTCGTTTCCGAAAGTTAGGAAAAGTCAGAAAATTTCAAAACCCTATCTCATTTGGTTATAAAACTGCAACGTTTTAAATCATCTCTGCTCTGGGCCAAAATAGTCCCCATTCCCTAAAAAGCTTTCGCTACCAGTTTTTGGAATTAGGAAATAGTGGAGTTCAGAAAGAAATGTCTTATCAAGTTCTTTTGGAGCTTTCGCAGTACGATACGATCTCTCGAAACTCTGCAGAAAAGCTCTGAGTCGCCTTCCTTTAGCTCGCAGAACTCCTCGGCAGTAGTGATTCCGTGACTGACGATTATTACGTAGGAGTAATTGGCCAGCCCTGCACGGCCCAAGATCATTCTCATTCCATGATCCATACTGATGCATATGCTAAAATTTAGTTTTGTGTTAGTTTTAATTTCGCAAATTGAAAATTGGAAAACTATGGAAAACTATGGAAAGGCAAAATGATCCACCTACCTGATGGAGCGGAGACGGAACTAACTGACGTAACTGGATGGAACTGATCGACGCAAGTGGAAACATAACTGGTCGGACTGGAGACGGGCCTGGACGAGAACTGTGTTAAAAAAAGTGAATAAAACAAGCACTTAATCATAAAAAGTCGAGAGAAAAGGAAAGTTATTCTTTCAAATTCATCCATTTTTCTTACTTACCGGAACTTTAGCGGAAACGGGATGGCGACGAAATAAACGAAATTTAAAATTTCACTGAATAATAATGGACAGGAACACCTACAAGATGGCACGAAAACACTGGCATAGTTAAATGTTTCTTATTTCATAAAAAAATAAATACTTTTTTGAAAGTTTTGCATTTTTACTTTCGAACGCGAACGACGCTGCAAAATGATTGATTGCATGTTTTGACAGATACGCATAACGCTTGATGTGATCATGATTTCTGGCTCATGAAAATGGGTGCGCGGAATCACGAAAAAGGTAATTTCGGTCTTACAATCATGATTCATAGTCATGATTTCATGATTCATAGTCATGATTTCATAAAGGAATGTAGCTTCTGGTTTCATGATTTACAAATCATGATAACGGGATCAGATTTGTTTCCGTGTAGGAGAAGTGTATCGGTTTTGGCCACCTTCGTGCCTAATTTGGCCAAACCTGAAAAATGCATATTCTTCAAAAACTATCGATCAGTTTCCACAGCGAAGAAGCGTGGTGGTACAGTTACCCTAAATAAAAATAAAAATTTTCGTTGCAATTTTATTGCGCGAGAACCCAGTGTTGAATGCCAAATACTACTGGATTTGATACCTGTTTCTTCATTAACTGCGCTACTGAATCAATTGTATTTGGTCAACATTTTTCAGTTCTAGTTGCATAATTATGATACTATTAAGCGATAGGTTGTACTAAGCTAGAATGCGCACAAAAAATATCTTGCTGTTGCTTTTAATCAACCAAAGTAATGTAACAGGAGGTAATGTTGGCCCTGGATGTAACATTGACTCATCCCGCAAATTAATCAACTGCTTCTCTAAAAAAGTGTATCAAACATATTTCAGCTTCATTAAGACGGATTCATGCACTTCTTCAACTATTAAAAGCAATAAATTTGCGCGAAAAATCACCTTAACTAGGTTTTTAGCAGCCATGTTGACAATTTTTTTTTATCTAAATCCGGCAAATCACTGCGATTAATCAATTGAGCAATTTAAACCCGCCAATCACGACAAGCCTCCTGGAATCCAAAACTTAATGCGTTTTCAGGAGCATCCCATTCAAAACGGAAGCTACGCACTACTGTCAATTTTATTATTACACGCATGCTGCGACGTAGCAAAACTGGAATAATAAAAATGAGAGTAGTGCGTGGCTCCCGTTTTGAATGGGGTGCCCTTGGAAACGCGAGTTTATTTATTTTTGGATTCCGTGAAGCTTGTCCTTAACATGCACACGAGATGGTGATAACGTAACTGGGCGATGAATTCTTCAGGATATTGTTCTAGTTGTTCTATCTGTTTGTCTGTGGTATAGCTCTCCATGAATTCTGCTAATTCATGCCGATACACTTGGGACTTGGGATTTTACACCATGTCAACAATTCGCTCCTGTGGCTCTCGCGTGCATTTTTTTTTAAAAAGATTGACATGACATCTAGAAAATTCAAATATCCTCTATTGGTTGCACTTACTTTATTAGGATTATATTATATTTGTTTACATTGTGTAAAATCCAAGAGCAGAATTTTTCGCACAATGTGTAGAACAACGTTGGTGTATCCATTAGAAAGGAAGGCATAGCAGAAAGATGCGCGGCCACAAAACAATTTCATGCTGAAGGTGAATGGGTTCCATTCCCACTCCCGGTCTAGGACCTTTTTCGGCTTCACTCTCTCACGAAAGTTTCATGATATGAAAACGCAAAAAATGCGAGGCGGTAATGTCCCAAAAGTAACTGAATTTTTGTAAGTAATCACATTGTTCTTATGATCGACGTACAAATTATATCAACGTGTTGCCACAAAGTAAGTCAAAAGTTAAATAATTAATTGCTGCAATTTGTTCAAAATGCTATTTGCTTGATTGCTTCTGGCTCCTTGAAATGGGATTCATATAATCCATTCCATTATCTCCTAGAAGCAAATCTACATCAATTAATCCTTATAGTTAACACAAACCTCTAGTATAAGACAATCATCAGGATGCAGAGCTGATTTCGATCTCTATTAGCTTCGGGAGTCGAACTAACAATCCTTTCCTTACTATAAGACCGTACAGATGTCGACGTTATTTTCATGAATTAAAACGCACGAGCATTTGAATCGTGTAAAGTGGATAGCTTTTTTTTATTTATTACCTTTATTTGACAGGCTCAGGCGTGTATAACACTTAACGGATCCGAGATTCTTTATCATATTCACAATCTAAAATAGATAGCTTATTCAAGTCTTATTCACTTAATTTTTTTCCAGTTATGCAAATTCTAGTCAATCAAAAGGTATGGACCACGAATTGTATGGCCATTATGCTCATTATACTCATGGTTTAATGAATAAAAAAGCCAGCAACACCGTCGAGTGGATTTATGCCTGATACGTACTAAATATTATGTGCAAAGTCAAGAACCACATGGCCAGAAAGCTTCTTTTGTGGGGTTTCTTCAGTATTTCTGAATTACCTCATCAAATGGCCGGCCATCGAGAACGATGACGGTTATGATGACAAAACCAATGAACTACAAAGACGGCAGCATGTCTGGAACGCTTTGAGTGAAATTGCATCACTTAATGCAATGCAGGGAGCTGGCATCATTCAGCAAATTCGCAAGCATCTTCACCCCGACATAAAGTTCAATAATGTTTTTATTTTGATTCATTCTAATTTGCAAAGCGTGTGTTACCCGAGCATAAATTAAAAAAAACAAAAAATAGTGATGTATAGTTGAACTGCTCACCAAAAAAATAATAGTTAAATATTAACAGAGTATACCAACCAGAAACTGGTAACCAGAACCAGAAACGATGTGAAGATGATCGGCATAGTACCGAGATTGACAAGCGCGTCAGCTGCTTGGTGCAATAATGCACATATGGCGGTACAATTCGCTATGCATCCACTGCAATATAGTAATATTATTATATATGCGGCGGCATGCATTGCAAACATACAGGGATTTTCTGTAACGGATGTTTTTCCCTCGCCGCCACAATCAGTTGGAAGCTTGGTGGGAAGAATCGTTTGCCGAGGAATATGAAGTAAGATTATGACGTACGATTCCCTTGTGGCAATTATAGACTGCTTGTTAGCAGAACGACCAAAAATTATCATTTTGAATGATTTTTTGAAAATATTTGTATAATGCCATTCGAGCTTACATCTCCGATCAGTGGGGAAAAAGGTTCGTTTGAAACTACGCGAAACCGTTATAATTTATCTGTAACACATAATTTGATAGGCCAGCTTAAAAATAAAGTTATTAAAATAAGAGGGTTCTTAGTCACAAATCCAATGGGGCAATATGCATGTTGGTTTCAAAATAAATGTAATAACTATCACAACATTATTACGTTTTTTAACCTTCATATACAGTATGGCAAAAATTCAGATTTTTACATCTCGATACCTACTTGTATCTATGGTTATACCACTGCGCAAGTCACTTTCCACCAACCCGACCTTCGCACTTCTGGGGAATAAGTTCGATTACCCCACTAAAATTTCGCACCGTATGGAAGTACCGTGCATCTCCTTCGCACTTCCGGAAAGTAACTATCACACCAGTCAAAATGAAGTACTGTGCGTCTCCTTGCACCACACTACACTACTGTTTACAAGTACAGAAGGCGAACTGTGGGACATTGAAATCTGTACACCTAAGCGCATCAGTATATATGTAAAACTACGAAAATTGTGATGAAATAAAGAATAAAATCAAGGATCAGCTTTGATCCTTTTGAATCGAAGAATCAAAATCCGTGCAGCTTATTTATAACGAAATATTCAAGTTATAGTAGAAAAACTGACTCGACTACCACTGTAAATAGTTCAATATGTACCTTAAGAAGCGATCCTTAGAGTTATATTCCGCGTCACTAATTGTGATTTGTAATTTAACGCAGTCACTTTTAGTACAATTATGGTCAACACGCGAAAAAATGGCACCTAAAACTTCGCATTCGTTTGGTTTTCATGGTTTAGTTTTGATTTCACAGCCTACTTTTCATTGCTATGGCCAACAAGCTTCCAGTCCAGTTTGAACGATAAGATAAATTATTTTCAAATTTATTACCCCAAACCCTCTTAAATTGATTGATGAGTTTCTTTTTTGATCACTACGCGTTTGACGTTATTTTTGAGTTTTAATCCAACTTCCAAATCATCAAAGTCCGACAATTAAGCTCTACCGGAAGTCAGAAAAAGTGAATGTGATTGGAATTGTCACAGGAATCATCTCCAACAGTGTCCAGGCAAGTCCAAAAAGTTCCTATTAGCTGTCGTGATCAGAATATGGCCAGTCGCGAAACGAGCCATCGCAAATCTATTCTGGTGCTCGGGCGGAAAGAGGAATGTTTTAAATCATCTCACAGAATTGAAAGATAAGTTTTTGTCATTTCTGACCGACCGAAAATATACGGCGCAATGTTCATCGACCTATAAAGCGCCTTCGACGAACCTCCTTGGGGGAGTAATTACGAATTGTATGGCTAATATTTAAGTAAATAAATAAGAATCGTATAATACATGAATATTTTTACAATTCAATTGAATTGGAAGAAAAATGAATGGTGGATTCTTTCTTTTTTGGGTAAATGCCAATTTCATTTCAACATGAAAACATCCTGGACCGGATTTAGAATAAGATTTATCATTTCCGTATAGGTCTTAACATACAAGGCGTGTCATAATAATCATTATATTCATTTTTATATTCAATTATTTTCATAATATTGTTTCTATTTCTTATCGTGATATTTTCATTAATGGCTAATCTATAATATAATACAAATGTTCTGCTTTTACCATGCTTATGCATCATTTAATTTCTAAAAATTAAAAATATTTTTCAAATTGGATGAATAAAATCAGAGTACACAAAAATTTAGTGTTATAATTTTTGATACTGCTTTCATTCTTCTTATCTCATCTATTCAGGATTCAAGAACTCAGTTTCTTAATTTACAATTCAAAACGAAACATATTTCCTGAATTCAACCGATTTTGACGATTCACCTACCTAATGAACCGGTTAGGTCTCTAGTTTTAAAACCTGAGAAGAGGCATTGGCCACCTGGTTCCGGAATAATTCCGGGTCGAATGGGGTAAAAAAAATTATTTATTGATGTGTCCCACTTCATGAAATCACGAGAAATGTTCAATAGTGCGTCTTCCAAGGTTCCCTGGTGGGTTTGGACAGGTTCTGCGGCATTCCGGAAACCTGGTTTCGTCGGGAAGTGGTAAATTTCCGATTTGATCCGAAACCCATCTTGCAAAGTCTCAAACTTCATGGTTTCGCGAAACGAGCTCAGTAGAGTCTAATTTGAGGTACCTGAGTGGCGCTGGTCAGGTTCAGTGGTATTCCAGGAGCCTAGTTCCCCCGGGAAGTGACCATTTTTTAAGTGATCTAAAATCCATCTTGCAACGTCTCAATTTTCATGATTTTGCGGAACGAACTCAAAAGAGTCTAATTTGAGATACCTGAGTGGTGCTGGTCAGGCTCCGTGGTATTCCGGGGACCTGATTCCCCCAGGGAAGTGGCCACTTTTCGATTTGATCCGAAACCCATCTTTCGACGTCTCAAACTTCATGATTTCGCGAAACGAGCTCAATAAAGTTTAATTTGAGGTATCCTGAGTGATGCTAGTAAGGTTCCGTGGCATTCCGGAAACCTGGTTCCATCGGGGAAGTGGTCAATTTTCGATTTGATCCGAAACACATCTTGCGACGTCTCAAACTTCATGATTTCGCGAAACGAGCTCAGTAAAGTCTAATTTGAGGTAGCCTGAGTGGTGATAGTAAGGTTCTGTGGCATCCCAGAAACCTGGTTCCCCCGGGGAAGTGGCCACTTTTCGATTTGATCTGAAACCCATCTTGCGACGTTTCAAACTTCATGAATTTGGTTCCCCCGAGAAATGGCCATTTTTTGATGTAACGACTTCTTGCAGGGTCTCAAACTTCATGACTTCGCGAAACCTGGTTCTCCCGGGGATGTAGTCATTTTTTAATGTGAACTGAACTGAACAATATTTCGACGTCTCAAACTTCATGATCTCGCGAAACGAGCAGACGTTTCTCATTATGCCAGTAACCAGGTGCCCTCGGTGATAAAGAAACTGCTTTATGTATTCTGAAACATGAATCATGTAATCTGTAACATGAACAACGAAACATGTAATTCTAAAATGTTGTACATGCTCTCGAGTATTCTGAAAAATTTTATACTTCTATATAAATATATAAATTTCTTCTATATAAATTTTATACTATCCAGTTTCCACTTTGATACGACACAAGTTTGATACGATACAGGATGGGTTTCAAAATGCATCAAAAAGTTAAACCAGATTCCCTGAACGCCACGGAACATAACATGCACCACTCAAGTACCTTGAAAAAATCTCTATTGAAAATGTCTTATGAAACCATGAAGTTTGTCGAGAGAAGGGTTTACGATCACTACAAAAAAAGCCCGAGAGAACCAGGTTCTTGGAATGTCACGAAACCAGACGAACACCATTTTTTTTTAAATTCTTTATTTAGGTGTTTTTTTAATTCTAGATTAAGAACGAACACCATTCAGATACCTCAAATAAGACTCTATTGACCTCGTTACGCGAAGTCATGAAGTTTGAGAAGCCGCAAGATGGGTTTCGGATCAAATCGAAAAGTGACCACTTCTTCGGGGGAACCAGGTCCCCACAATGCCGCGGAACCTGACGAGAACCACTTGGGTACCTTAAATTAGACTCTTTTGAGCTTGTTTCGCGAAATCATGAAGTTTGAGACGTCACAAGATGGGTTTCGGATCAAATAAAAAAGTGGCCACTTTACCGAAGGAATCAGGTTTCCGGAATGCCACGAAACCTAACCTCCGGTACCTTAAATAAGACTTTACTGAGCTTGTTTCGCGAAATCATGAAGTTTGAGACGTCGCAAGATGGGTTTCGGATCAAATCAAAAAGTGGCCACTTCCCCGGGGGAACCAGGACCCCGGAATGCCACGGAACTTAACCAGAAGCACTTAGATAGCTCAAATTAGACTCTGTTGAGCTTGTTTCGCGAAATCATAAAGTTTGAGACGTCGTAAGATGGGTTTGGGATCAGATCGAAAAGTGGTCACTTCCCGGGGGAACCAGGTCCCCAGAACGCCGCGGAACCTGACCAGAACCACTCGGGTACCTTGAATTAGACTATATTGAGCTTGTTTCGCGAAATCATGAAGTTTGAGACGTCGCAAGATGGGTTTCGAGTCAAATCTATAAGTGGCCACTTCCCAGAGGAAACCAGGTTTCCGGAATGCCACGGAACCTAACCTCCGGTACCCTACCCAAGTAACATTTTAAGTTTTATAACACTCTTGAAGACCATAATTTACTCTTCAAGAGTGTTATAAAACCAATATACAACCAAAATGTTACTAGGGTAAATTAGACTCTATTGAACTTGTTTCGCGAAATCATGAAGTTTGAGAAGTCGCAAGATGGGTTTCGGATCAAATCGAAAAGTGGCCACTTTCCCGAGGGAGCCAGGTTTCCGGAATGCCACGAAACCTAACCTTCGGTACCATAAATAAGATTCTACTGAGCTTGTTTCGCGAAATCATGAAGTTTGAGACGTCGCAAGATGGGTTTCAGATCAAATAAAAAAGTGGCCACTTTCCCGAAGGAACCAGGTTTCCGGAATGCCACGGAACCTAACCAGAACCATTTAGGTACTTCAAATTTGACTCTATTGAGCTCGTTTTGCGAAATCATGAAGTTTGAGACGTCGCAAGATGGGTTTCGGATCAAATCGAAAAGTGGCCACTTTCCCGAGGGAACCAGGTTTCCGGAATGTCACGAAACCTAACCTCCGGTACCTTAAATAAGACTCTACTGAGCTTGTTTCGCGAAATCATGAAGTTTGAGACGTCGCAAGATGGGTTTCGGATCAAATCAAAAAGTGGCCACTTCCCCGGGGGAACCAGGACCCCGGAATGCCACGGAACCTAACCAGAACCACTTAGGTACCTCAAATTAGACTCTGTTGAGCTTGTTTCGCGAAATCATGAAGTTTGAGACGTCGTAAGATGGGTTTCGGATCAGATCGAAAAGTGGCCACTTCCCGGGGGAACCAGGTCCCCGGAACGCCGCAGAACCTGTCATTTGATTTGAGAAAAAAAGGTACCCCACTCGACTCCGGAATCATTTCGGAACCAGGTGGCCAATGCCGATTCTCTTCTCAGGTTTGAAAACTAGAGACCTAACCGGCTTGTTTGGTAGGTGAATCGTGAAAATCGGTTCAGAATCAACGGAGTTATGATTTTTTGAAATCATTTTTTAGTGTTTAGAAAGAATCAAGGGAGGATAAGGGTTAATTAATACAAAAACATGAAAAATTATGGAAAAAATGCGATATAGACCCTTAAAGAGGTTTTTTGACCTTTCTTATATGATTTTTCTATACATTTTATGATGCATGAGAAAGGCATCATCATCGCGAGGTGAATTAATCTGGGTTTTTGTCAGAATATGTATTTTAGACAAGAATTCAGAATATATAAAAATCTCATTTTGGCTAAAATTGTCACATATGCAGTTTCTCAAACAAACAGTTCATTTACCGATTGAAGTATATTAGTTTTGCGTTGCCTCCCAACCCGCACCTTCTTATCCTTCGGATCACTATTGAGAAATTTTTCGCCGAGTTATTACACGACATTCCATCAACGTGCCCGTCCCAGTAGAGTCGTCCCATTTTCGCGTTATTGATGGTTCCACCAACTCGTGATTCAATTGCCTCCGCGATGTACCGTTTTCTATCAGCGCCCCACCACACCATAGAGATTGTGTAAGAAACCCTCGGACGACGCTTTAAATTGAAGGAGCAGAACGTCCACGTAACAAACTCTTGGGTGAATTCTGATGTTATCGCGCATAGAACTCCACAGTCCACGTTATTAAATGAAATCCAAAACAAGAAAGGAATGCTGAGCAATTCTCAGTGAAATCCTTGGGAAGTTCCTCCAGAAATTCCTCCGCAAATTCCTCCAGGAATTCTTCGGGAAATTCCTCCAGGAAGTTCCTCGAGGAATTCTTCCAGAAGTTCCTCCAGGAATTCTTCCAAAAGTTCCTCCAGGAATTCCTTTGGAAGTTCCTCCAGGAATTGCTTCGAAAGTTCCTCTAGGAATTCCTTCGGAAGATCCTCTAGGAATTCCTTTGGAAGATCCACTAGGAATTACTCCGGAAGCTCCTCCAGGAATTGCTCCGGAAGCTCCTCCAGGAATTCCTCCAGGAATTCCTCCGGAAGTTCCTCCAGGAATTCCTCCGGAAGTTCCTCCAGGAATTCCTCCGGAAGTTCCTCCGGAAGTTTCTCCGGAAGTTCCTCCAGGAGTTCCTCCGGAAGTTCCTCCAGGAGTTTCTCCGGAAGTTCCTCCAGGAATTCCTCCGGAAGTTCCTCCAGGAATTCCTCCGGAAGTTCCTCCAGGAATTTTTCGGAAAATTCCTCCAGGACTTCCTCCAGGAATTCTTCCAGAAGTTCCTCCAGTTCTTCCAGAAACTTCTTGGGAAGTTCCTCCAGGAATTCCTTCGCAAGTTCCTCCAGGAATTCTTCCAAAAGATTCTTCCAGAAGTTCCTCCAGCAATTCCTCCGGAAGTTCCTCCAGGAATTTCTTCGGAATTTATCTGAAAGTTCTTCTACGAATTCCCACGGAATTTCCTTAAGGAATTCCTTCATAAGCTATTCCAGGATTTCCTCCGAAAGTATGTAAAACGTATTTGATACCTATTGAAACTGCTTTCACCGAAAAACTTCAATTTTAAAAGTACATTTTTAGTCATCAACACCATATAACTTCTTACTGCCGGAATTCCCCCAAAAAAATTTCCAGGGACTATTCCCAACAGTTCGTCAAGAAATGGCCCAGAAAACTCTTCTGGATTTTTTTCCGCTAAATTCCTTCAAGAATTCCCCCAGAATACCCCAAACAATTTACCCTGGAAATTCTCCCAATTTTCCTTCGACGAATTCCTTCAGGAATTCTCAAAAAAAAAAATCGTTCAGGAATTTCCGCGGAATTCACTTCCTCGGGAAATTTATTTTCAAATTTCCTCAAGGTGTTTCCTAGCGAATTCCATGAATGGTGCCTGGATATTCTGTTGAAAAATCCAAAGAAAGTCCTGAAATATTTCATGCAACAATTCCTGAAGGATTTACTGAAGAAATCGATTCATTTGGATGCATTTTTGAATAATTTTTGATGTAATGTGTGAATTTCCAAATGTACCGTCTGGATTCTAGTAAAAATCCAAAAAAAGTTGTTAAAGAAATTATAGAATTTGAAATATTTTTAAGTTCACGCGGAATTAAAAAAAAGTCTTGCTGAATTTCTGAAAAAAATTTACATGTAATTCTGAAATGATTTCAGTGCGAAATACCAAAGGAATTCTTTTAGACTATGCGGAGGTATTCTGAAAGCAATTCCTTAAATTCCTGAAGAACAATGTCCACATTTTATGAAACATTGAATGTCAGGTGGATTTCTAAGAATAAATTTGTTTTTATTTGGCCGTTGTATAGAAAGGGATCTAGTGCCCAAGTAGGCCTTACAAAGACATTTTCCCACATCGTTTTTCGCACTAGTTTGGCTAGACATCAGCTCCATCCAAAGATGACAGTAGCCATCCAATAATTTCGATTTGAAGAGAGAATAGGTGCTGCATGTATACTTGGAAATCGGAGCCCTCCTCAGCCGTTTGGCAAGATGCACCACTACAAATCAAAACCATGCTGAGGGTGGCTGTGTTCGATTCTTGGCCCGGTCTAGGAAATTTTCTGGTTGAAAATTTTCACGGAGTACTGCTTGCACTTTTCGAAGGGGAAGAGCCCCAAAATGCTGAGTATTGACAAAAAAAACTATTTATTTGTGTCAAAGAAATTTAAATTTATTAAAGTTTCATTGTAACTAATTTAAGCTCTACTTCAATCACTTCGCTGTTGTGTTTAAATATGGGCTATATTTACTCAACATGAATATCGAGAACCACACGATCATATTATTCTGTATTTGTTCTCAACATTGCATTGGTGTATCCTTATTCACTACTTACATATCAAAACTTAAAAAAAGCTCAGAAATGTGTCAAGGAATCGAATAAATAACTATTACGAATATTTGAAACTTGTGTATTCATTTTGGGGCCCTCCTTAGCCGTGCGGTAAGACGCGCGGCTACAAAGCAAGACCATGCTGAGGGTGGCTGGGTTCGATTCCCGGTGCCGGTCTAGGCAATTTTCGGATTGGAAATTGTCTCGACTTCCCTGGGCATAAAAGTATCATCGTGTTAGCCTCATGATATACGAATGCAAAAATGGTAACCTGGCTTAGAAACCTCGCAGTTGATAACTGTGGAAGTGCTTAATGAACACTAAGCTGCGAGGCGGCTCTGTCCCAGTGTGGGGATGTAATGCCAATAAGAAGAAGAAGAAGTATTCATTTAACGTTGTCACCCTGTACTGTATAGGTCACTTTGGCTAAACCCTGGTATTAAAAAAGGAAATAAACAATAATTAATACTCTTGTCATAACACGTAGCCCTAAGGTCCTAAGCCCTGGTAAAGGAGGAAGGTTGCGATGGCTGTTATTCATGGCCATCGTGTAAAGCAAAAATGGATAAACCCCAATGCCAAGGTGTCATGCGACCCGTGCCGAGGGCTGAATGGTTGAGGGGGTTCTAAACATGCTCAACCGCGAACGGAGCCTGGGGTGCACCAGGGCGAACACCCCAGTAAGCAGCCCTTACTGCACTACGGCGGGGCACTGGTGCAGCGGACATTTATTTCCCTAGCTACTCGTGGGACCAAAAATGAGTACAAATTCTACAAACAACCCTCAAGGTGACGACTGCCTCTCTCAGTCGTGTGAGAGCGAAGTGGAGAATACTCTGAGTCAGCTTGGCCTTACCGAAGACCAGCTACTCAGTAGTTCGCAGGAGAAGATGGAAATATCCTGCCCCTCAACGCCTATCTCCCGGAGCAGCACATGTTTCGACAAAGCTGATCCAGATCTACAACCCCCCTCATCGACCGACTCCAACCTGTTGGACATGGAAGATAACGAAGATGATGGTATAAGGATCATCATCAACCCCAAAAATCTTTAGCAAGTAGCAAAGGATCCGAAGATAACAAGGGTTCTACGGAAGCCAAGGGTGCTCCGAGAAAGAAAATCCCCACACTCACACGCTCGCAGAGGAAGCAGCTTAGAACTCTCCGGGAGAAGGGAAAAGACCGGAATGAGGCCTTGTCCATAATCCTGAATAAGGAGAGCGAGCCCACTTCCTCAAAACGCTCGAGAAACGACCTAGACAAATCCGCCACAGAGGACCCCAAACAAAAAAGGGTAAAGCACCATCTGGATCCGAGAGAGCGCGCCCAACAGTCCTCAAACCGCGCGCCTCAGAAAAACGTGTCTGGACAACAAAACCCACCCATGAGGAAAACAGCTGGTATCAGCTACAGTGATATGGCCAAAAGCGTGAAGGTCGGGATAATACCCAAAGACTTTCCCACCGTCCAACTCACTACAGCCCAGCTAGACCTTCTACAAGAAGCACTCCTGCTCAGAGTAGTTCAACAGCGAAACGAGCCAATAAAACCCAAATTCAACAACCTCATCTACAAGTCCGGTTACATGGTTCTAATCTGTAAGGATCAAGAGACTGCTGAGTGGTTAAAGAGAATATCCCCATCCATGAAACCCTGGGAAGGTGCAGAGCTGATGGCAATGGACGAAGTGGCGATTCCACGTCCAGAGATGATCCGAGCATTCTTCCCACAAAGCTCCAGCTATGATGACGACCGAATAAAGGCTCTCATAGAAAGCCAAAATGACATCACAACAACTAATTGGCGTATTGTGAAACGATCCATTCTGAAAGATATTCATGTTGAATGGATCTTCACAAGTCCAAATACACCCTCAACTACCGATTTGGTGAAATCCAACTAAGGAAGATTACAGATCAACCGACTGCCGCTACCGCCAATCCGACTGGAAGGCCGACCCAAGAGCAATCTGAGGAGGCCTCCTGTTCAAGCGAGGTTCGGCTAACTGGAAGGCCGACCCAAGAGAAATCTGAGGAAGCCTCCGGTTCGGGCGAGGTTAGTAAATCTCACCCCAAAAGCACCATAAAGGCTAGTCTGTCCGCCTCTAAAGGAAAAGCTCGAAGCTTACATGCGACCCCTGCTCTAGTGGTACCAAACCAAAGGTATCTAAACAGGGCAAAGGGGTGCAAAAAGCGACAGTTTGACTACAGAGGCGAAACTGGCGAGCCAGGTTGCTACAGGGAAGAGAAAACCCAGACTGTAATACCAAACGACATCCTGATGATCCGCAACATCCAAAGCCGGACAGTCGTCCGGAAAAAAGCAGGAACCCCGGAAATGGCGACTAAAGTTCTGCAAGTGAACCTCCACCATGCTGAGAGCGCCACGGGTGTGCTCTGTCGGAGGTTCACCAAAGAGAATTTAACCGTGGCCCTCATTCAAGAGCCATGGGTCAATAAATCCAGAATACAAGGTATTCCACAACACTCATGTAAGTTGGTATATGATGACAGCCAGCTTTCTCCTAGAGCGGCTATTTTATTACATAACAACTGTAAATACTTTCCAATTTCAGAATTCATAAAAGGGACATCGTAGCGGTCAGGATGGAGGTACCTTCCGCCAGAGGGAGTAGAGATCTTGGTGGTCTCGGCATACTTCCCAGGTGACGTGGACGAAATCCTCCTCCAGAAATAGCTGCGCTCGTAGCCTACAGCCACCGACACAACATCCCCTTCGTCATAGGGTGCGACGCAAATGCACATCACACCGTATGGGGAAGTACCAATATAAACACCAGAGGTGAGTACCTGTTACAGTTTCTCTCTTCCAAGAACATTGACATTTGTAATGTTGGTGACAAGCCCACGTTTGAAAACTCCATTCGTCAGGAAGTTTTGGACTTGACTCTATGTAGTCGGTCTATCTCTGATAAAATAAAAAACTGGCATGTTTCTGAAGAAATATCAATGTCAGACCATAAACACATCATCTTCGAATGGGAAGGGGTCTAACGATGGAAAAAACGTTTAAAGATCCTAAGAAAACTGATTGGGAATCCTACTCAGCTATCCTACGATCCGAAGAGTACATCATAGAAAGTCACATCAAGTCCATAACACAATTGGAAGATGCGTCCAAATCCATTAAAAACAAAATCCTTAACGCCTACCAAGAGAGCTGTCCAACTAAATCAACTAGTTCGAGTAGAGACGTTCCATGGTGGAATAAAACTCTTGAGAAGCTTAGGAAAACTGCGCGTAGGGAGTTCAATCGTGCTAAGCGAACCGGCGATTGGAGCCTATACAGAAAGGCCCTGACGAACTACAACAAAGAAATAAGGTCAGCCAAACGGAAATCGTGGATTCTAATGTGTGAAAGCATAGAGAATACACCCGTAGTGGAAAGACTCCAAAAAACTCTTTCAAAAGACCACTCCAATGGTGTGGGTAGCCTCCGAAAGACGAATGGTTCGCTCACTGTAGAGCCTAGCGATACACTGAGCGAATTGTTAAAGATCCACTTCCCTGATTCAATCCCTGAGTCGAGCATCGGCGACCAAGGCACTGGAATTGCTGTCTCAGATCCACAAGAGATCCAATCATGGGTTTCTGGGTCTAAAACAGACGCAATAAAGGTTGCAAAGGAAGCTTTCACTCGGGCCAGGGTTGAGAGGGCTGTGAGATCTTTCGAGCCATTTAAGTCTCCTGGCATGGATGGAATATTTTCAGCGCTGATCCAAAAGAGGAGAAAACACTGGTTCCACCCTTGGTTGAGATTTTTAAGGCGAGTCTGATTTTGGGGCACATACCTAACGATTGGCGTCAAATCCGGGCTGTCTTCATTCCGAAGGCAGGCAAGAGAGATAAAACCAACCCCAAAGCATTCAGGCCGATAAGTTTATCCTCTGTAATGCTCAAAATTATGGAAAAGGTACTATGCGAGTACATAAATCACAAATTTATGAAAGCAATGCCTTTGTCAAAAACCAATTCGCTTATCAAAGTGGAAAATCTACGATCTCGGCACTACATACGGTAGTTGAAAAATCGAAAAAACACTTAATGCAAAAGAAATTGCTCTTGTAGCATTTCTTGATATTGAGGGCGCATTCGATAACGCTTCTTATTCGTCTATAGGGTCAGCAATGTTGAGGAGAAAATTCGACCCATGCATTGTTACCTGGGTACATGCTATGCTAGCTAATCGGAAAATCTCCTCTGAGCTTAGCGGTTCATACATCACTGTTAAAGCAACAAGGGGGTGTCCGCAAGGCGGAGTGCTTTCTCCTTTGTTGTGGTCACTGGTGGTGGATGAGCTTCTAGACAGCTTAGAGAGAAGAGGCTTCGAAGTGGTTGGATATGCTGATGACGTTGTCATTATTGTACGAGGCAAATTCGAAAGTGTTATCGTGGAAAGAATGCAATCTGCCCTAAATCACACTTTTTCCTGGTGTCAAAAGTATCAACTAGGCATAAATCCTACAAAAACTTTCATTATCCCTTTCACCAAACGGAGAAAGGTACAACTGAAACCCCTTTTCTTGAATCAAACACAATTAGTTTATTCAAGTGAAGTAAAATATCTAGGTGTCATACTCGACGCAAAGCTTAATTGGAACTCTCATCTCCAATCAGTTGTGCAGAAAGGTCTCAATACACTTTGGGTTTGTTCAAAAACCCTTGGTAAAAGATGGGGCCTAAAACCAAGTATGATCATGTGGATATATAAAACCATTGTCCGTCCCAGGACAACTTACGCTTCCCTTGTCTGGTGGCCTAAAACTAATGAGGCTGCTGCAAGGGCTAAGCTCAACAAAATCCAACGCACCGCTTGCATAGCCATCACTGGTGCAGTTCGTAGTACACCCACTTTGGCCCTAGACGCAATGCTTCACCTGCCCCGGTTAGATCAACTCATAAAGCTGGAAGCGGAAAAAAGTGCTCTAAGGTTAAAGAGAACAAAAACACTGCTGTCGGGAGACCTTACGGGTCACCTCAGCATATTAAATGAATTTGCCATAAATCCCGCAATAGGAATTTGTAGTGACTGGATGGAAACGGTAGTCAATTATGACTTACCTTACGATGTGTTCATTCCTTCCCGCCAGGAGTGGGAAGGAGGTGGACCAACGTTCCAACAGGCTCTATAAATTTCTTCACAGATGGTTCGAAAATGAATAATCTGACAGGATCCCGAATCTATGGCCCTACAACAAAATTTCTGTCCACTTAGGACAGTGGCCCTGATATTTCAGGCGGAAATGTATGCAATATTAGAATGCGTGTTATTATGCCTGAGGAGAAAGTATAGATTTGCAAAAATATGTATTTTCTCTGACAGCCAAGCGGCACTTAAGTCGCTTAATAACTACACTTGTAACTCAAAGCTAGTGTGGGAATGCATTCTGGCTTTGAAAAACTTATCCATACGCAATCGAGTCTACCTATATTGGATCCCAGGACATACGGGTCTAGAGGGAAACGAGATTGCTGATGAGCTAGCCAGGAATGGATCTAATGAAAGGTTCATTGGCCCTGAGCCCTTCTGCGGGATCTCAGACTGCTCTGTAAAAATGGAACTGAACAAATATATGGTCAGTCAAATCACATCAAACTGGAATGCATCTTCCCCATACGAGCCAATCCAAAAGGCTCGTAACGATTAACCCCAAGAAAACCCAACAACTATTAGGTCTCAACAAAGGGATCTCAACATCTACACCGGTCTAATAACTGGACACTGCCCCTGCAGATACCATCTACAAAAGATCGGAGCAATCCAAACCTCAAATTGCCGCTTCTGTGACGAGGAGAGAGAAACATCAGAACACATCCTCTGCTATTGCAGTGCACTCACCCAACGTAGGTTCAAAGTTCTCAGCAAGCCCTTTTTAGGGCCTGCTGACATATGGATCTTATCCCCCAAGGACGTGGTTGGCTTCATAAAGCTAGTCTCGCCAGAATGGGGGAGTCACATACTGTAACTCAGGATCTCTATTCATCAATAATAGATGGTCTTGAGTTCAGTCGATACCAAGGTATCTCAGTGACAAACATGTTACTGAGATAACTTGCGTATTTCACAGTAAAAGGGTATATCACAATAGTCCTAAAATCTGGACGCAGTGATCTTCACCCGACAAACGAGGGAGATAACACGTATTTCAATCTGAAAAGATATAAATTTGATAGATTCGATCTCGCATTTGAAAACAGTTGGTATTTGTTGGTATTTGAAATAAGCGACATGTCAAGATACAACTCTCGCACTTAGTATCATAATTCAACTAGATCAAAAGCTACAACCGTAATTGTTACTTCTGGTGCCAGATGCAATCATCCTTTATCTCCCGCAATCTAAATGGCTTCAACTGTAAGCGAAGAATATTGACGAAGAAAAACCGATCAATGCAGTTTCACCCTTATGATACTAAGCGCTTGAATTCATTCTCTACACGTGGAAAGACAATCTACTAAACAAGGTACAAATACGAATTTGATAAAATACGACCAGTTACCTGAGTGTACCAATAAATTTTATTTTGTGGAAATTCCACACAGTTCCCTAATGTTGTATAGTCGCCAATAAAAGTTTATTCACCATTTCCACCCATCAACAAGCGACGGGCAGATTAGAGAGAAAGCAGGAAAAGGGCATTTACCGGCCGGTTTAGAATTTTACTTACACGTAAAGCGTTACCATCGGCGTCATCGTTGGGTGCCAGTACATCGTACGTCAATTGCATGCAGAATAAGACCGTGCATTCAGTGGTCGATGACAAATTCACTTCCCGGCAGACGGAAAGAAGGTTTACCCGATGTACCTAAACAGATCGCGCTCCAAACGGTTTTCCAAAAGCAATATCACTACTAACTATAAAATAAACCACGCGCGCTTCCCTCGATCACAAACGTTTCTCAGCCGGCATTCGCCACAGTCTGGGCATTGGCACAGCAAGTTCAAGTTTGCCTTCAAGAGAGTGAGAGTCGAAGGGTGTCTTCCAGCCAGTCTGTTTAGTGCAGTGGAGTGGCGCGAAAACGTGTTGTTGATTGACCAATTCTAGTCATTACACTTTTCGGGCTATTGGTACTTCGTGAAAAATTAACGAAGATCTTGACCACGAAGTGTTACCAGTTGTTGCGTGAAACCCAAAGGAAACCGATTTGAAGAAGGTTGTTGAGGGTCGCTGGTAATAACTTACCAAGTGGGTAACGAAGTTGACTGCAAGCATTGCGTACGGAGCACCTGTTGAATCCAGATCAAGGAAAGAGGTTAGTGCAAATAACGATTACTACTGGGGCAGCGGGGGATTGTTTTGATTGAGGATTGTGATAATCTTTGTGATGAATAAAGTGATTTCCCGCTCTTGGCGCTCCGGTATGAATGAAGTGTTTGCATCTATAATGGAATTAACGACTTTATGAATGAGATGCCGTTTGAAAGTTGTTATTACGCTATGTTATGGTGAATCATGTGCTGAGATGTGAGTGATCTAAAATTACCATTCCGCTGGAATTAAACTCAGACCGATAGTCGTGGGAAAATCTATTCATCCAGTCAGTGACATACCGCGTTAAATGTAATTTTACCAAAATTGTTTCTGCATGAAGGGGTCATAGCGCATATTATATATTTTTTTTACTGAAAAGGAATTTCATGTTATCAAGCCTAAATGTTCAGGTTCTGGGTGAATTTTTCACAAAACGATACGGCGGATCAATGAAATAATTAAAATTGATTCAAATACAAAAGTGGGGTATAAATTAATTCAAATGGTAAAAATGTGATTACCAGCTAAGAAAAAAAAAATAAGATAATGTGTGAATATCAGAAAACTGGAGAATAAAATATCTTTTTGCATCATTTATTGATTTATCAATCTTTCCACTGTCGTAAAACTTTGACGGAGGATCGGGTTGTTGTTCGACATTCCGGCTGTATGCCTGGTTCAATTTTTGCGGTATGCAATTACAGATGATACTACTAACAGCTCTATGTAATGGGTTTTCTTTATGGTACGCATCGCTTTTCTCTAAACATTTAAAGCGCTTTGGTTATTCACGACTACTGAGTTTTGTCTCGTGTCCGTGAAAGACTATCGGTTTGATAAATGTATCGTAGGACAACGGTGACATATGACGACGAACTTCAATTGATCGAATGCATGATCCAAAGTAACAAGCATTGAGCTCCTATGGAGCATATTAACAGAAAAACTCCCAATAATTGTTGAAAATAAATGAAAATTACGTATCAGCCAAGGACATCGAATCAATTCATGCCTGATGAACCTAAGTACATTGTATAAGCCCAGCAAAGTGCATAATAATCAAATCAGTCATCACCCCAAGCAGTATGAAAGACGAAACAATTGAAGGACAACCGTTTCGTAGTGGAAAATTAAATCAAATTAGTAGCTATTCTAGTTTTATTAGACGACAGTTGCGAATTTTTTTATTGATCATTATTGTTTTTTTACTAATTCGCTTAGATGTCAGGTTTAAACCAGTTTGTGGTTTCAGAACCAGTTGAAAATAACCCAGAACAGATTATGCATTGCCGTGACTATTCAATGCCGACAAGTGCCAAATTGTTGCCGTACGCAACGAAATGGAATCAATTATTGTCTCGTCTATGCTGGCTTTCCCGGACATAATCGTAACACCTCGTTCGTTACACTAATGCGCTAATAGGTGACAATGCGATGCTGACGGGTTAGATTAATTTTCTTCGCCACAGTTGAGAAATTTCGGTAAAAATGGAATTTCGTTCAAAAAATTTCTAAAATAAAAACTACCCCTGAAAAATTAAAAAAAATCCATAAAAAATAGGAAATTTCCAATAAAGAAATCAGGGTGCAAAAAACAAACAACTATAAAATTTCCCTAAAAAATGAAAATTTCCATCAACAATTAAGAATTTTTCACAAAACAAAAATAAATTAGCAATTTTAAAAGCAAGAATCGTAATTATGAGAGAAAAAATTTCTTTAAAGAAATCAAACTGTTCTAGAGAAAAAAGTACAAAATTTTCATAAATAAATAAATAAATATTAACAATGGAACAATTACTAAATTTTCCACGAAATAAATGTTTTCTTTACGCAAAAAAAATAATTTCTTTTCACAAAAACAATAATATGCCTGGCAATCGATGTCTTGATGTCGATGTCTTGGCAATGGTATGTCTTGATACAGTGATCATCAAACTATCCAAGCCGTTCCTGGGTGGACGTTAGGCAGAATAACAAAGATTTCAACAATGCTTGTTCTCTCATATGGCCCTCTGCTAATCTTCAGTTTCTATTCATTTCACACTTGCCGCTTGCTTGCGGTGTCAATCGAATCTGTATCTTCATTACTTGCATCTACTCCCTTTCGCTTTGAGTAGTATAATTATCACCGAAAAAAGCCAATCAATTAATTTCGATTTCAATAATAAAGAGCTATAACAAAATATGGAAACTTCCATTATGAAATATAAAAAAGCAATAAAACTAAGCTTTTTTTCCATAGCCAAAAGCAATAAAATTGATTAAATTTTTCATGAACAATAAACGCTTTCGAAGAAGGGGTCATTTCTTCGAAAGCGTTTATTGTTCATGAAAAATTTAATCAATTTTATTGCTTTTTCTTTTTTTTAATGAAAATTTTCTTATTTTATTATTGACGAATTTCGCGCCAACTCGACCAGCGGTTGGCAGCACTATCTCAGAATCGAATGAAACTTGGTGGGCATAAAGATACGGTATTTCTAAGCCACTCTGCATACTTAGTTTTTCAAAAATTGTCAAGAGTAACATTTGATGAGGGCCTAATTTTTTTTCATGGATTTTTTATAAATCGATGTAACTCTAAAATGACAATACCTACAAAAAAGTGTTGTATGGTGGACTGTCGTGAAATTCCCAGAAGTTTTTTGGAAAAATATACAAAAAATAAAATACCGATTTCTACACTGAAAAAAATTAGTTTTGCAAATTAAAATCGATATTACAAAAAAACCTCATCTCAGAAATCGATGAAATTTTTTCTGCAGATAGGTATTTTAATTATCTAACTTTTCTGGGAATAATGTTCCTGTGACATATTTAAGGAAAAAAGTTTTTCTAACAAAAATTTTTTTCATGTCAAAATTGAGTGAAAATTTATCAGCGTGTTTTAGGCATAGCGCCAATTATAGGTTCAACAGCCTATCATCAACCAACGACACATTTTGGAAGTATAAAAATTTGTTTGCAATTTAGCATAATCTAACATTAATGTGGACCAACATTTGAAAAGGGCGTATATTTTCCTAGATTGCTTATATCAATGTTACACACAAATGACCAGATTTACAAAATGGTGATGTTTGATGGACTATTGTAAATTTGTCTGAACTATGAAGTCTAAAACATGAAAGAGCGTTTCGTTCACCGAGAAAATAAATTAATGAATGTAAAGATTAAAATTGGTTTAGCAAAAACAAATTGGGGGGATCTTCGGAAAACGCACATTTAAAGAATAATAAATTTTCCGCATTTTTTTAAATTTTTTCTTCAATTTTATTTGTTACTACATTTTATTCTTATTTCTACTTGAATACTCATTAATTTATAAACTTAGTAAAACAATTCAAAGACTTTTGGGTCTTCATCTGAGTTGGAATATTAGCCAGGATTTTATTATGACCGATTGGTATAAAAGAATGAAGCTTTTGTCTGCCAACTATAGTTTTTGCTTTTTTGAAAAGTTCATCAAACTCTTGTTGAGTACCGTCGTCGGGGGTGACAATGGGTCAAATGGGGGTGAGAATGGGTCACTGTTTCAACTACTTAGAATGCTTGTAGAATGGATGTATCTGAGGACAAGAAGACAAAAATATAAGAGACCTTTTAGAACGATTTTGCTCTATGCCCTCCATGCTCGCGGTGAGAGCGATGAGCCATTCTTACCCCCAGACCCATTGCCACCCCCGATGGCGGTATTGCTCATACGTGATATAACAGAAATGTAATATAGTGATATTTTTGTTTGATTGAAAACGTGCCCATTCGTCCATTCGTACAACTCCCGAGGAGTCTTGATAGTATCATAATCCAGTATCTTTTTTTTTGTCTTTGTTAAGGAGACTTTCAGCCCGAGGCTGGCTCGTCTCCGGCTATTTCCATAATCTTTGGCAAGAGTTGCTTGTTTTGCCATTCGTTTGAGAGTGCCACCAATAGCTTCGCAAGGGCCTTTACCGTGCGATGTTGTAAAAAAGTGCCATTCTGCTTCTAAGCTCACTCAGACACAAAAGTAATTTTTGTAAAACCGATCTACTGTTTCAAAAAGTCAATTAATTTTGAAATGAATAAGTGAACAGCTTTTGTGTCATGGGTCATTGCTTCTGATTAATAAAGCTAACGTTTTCTTATTAACCGTATCTTTAAAAGTAAAATTCGAATGGATGTATTGTTGCCTGGGAATTATTCTAACCTTGAGCAGCATTTTGGATAATGAATGAAAAATTTTCAGACAAAGCTAACAGTACAAGTGTATTGCTGTTTGCAAATAATGTCATAAATTATAAGTTTATCATTTTTTTCAATAAAATACGATACAAAATCATCTACTCTACAGGGTTTATAACGGTTTCTAAATTAAACCGTTCAGTGGTTAGCCTTTGATGAAAACAACATCTTCTTTTCCACTATTACAATTAAATATCACTTCAGTTTCGTTTCGGCAACATTGCCCGTTTTCAAAGTAATTATTTTTTTGTAATTGTTTTTAAGTTACTTCGATACAAAAAGTCAAATAAAACATAAACCTTTTTCAAATGTAGGTCCACAATTATGTTAGATTATGCTAAATTGCTTCCCAAACAAATTTTTATACGTCCAAAATGTGTCGTTGGTTGATGATAGGCTGTTGAACCTATAATTGGCGCTGTAGGCATAAAACACGCTGATAAATTTTCACTCAATATGGACATGAAAAAAGTTTTTGTTAGAAAAACTTTTTTTCCTTAAATATGTCACAGGAACATTATTCCCAGAAAAGTTAGATAATTAAAATACCTATCTGCAGAAAAAATTTCATCGATTTCCGAGATGAGGTTTTTTTGTAATATCGATTTTAATTTTTAAAACTATTTTTTTTCAGTGTATAAATCGGTATTTTATTTTATGGATATTTTTCCAAAAAACTTCTGGGAATTTTACGACAGTCCGCCATACAACACTTTGTTGTAGGTCTTGTCATTTTAGAGTTACATCGATTTATAAAAAATCCATGAAAAAAAATTAGACCCTCATCAAATGTTACTCTTGACAATTTTTGAAAAACTAAGTATGCAGAGTGGCTTAGAAATACCGTATCTTCATGCCCACCAAGTTTCATTCGATTCTGAGATGGTACTGCCAGCCCCATAGAAGGGTTGGCGCGAAATTCGTCTATTGCCCTTTTTTTGGATAGTTTGTATTTTTTTTGTGGTAAAAAACTATTTTGTGTAAAATTTTGTATTTGTTTATTGCTAATATTGATTTATTTATGGAAATTTTGTATTTTTTGCTCATGGAAAATTCTTCTTTTATAATTGCAATTTTTGCTTTTAAAAGTGCTAATTTTTCTTTGTTTTGTGGAAAATTCTTATTTTTTATGAAAATTAAGCATTATTTAAGGAATTTTTTTCTTAACCTTTCCGTCCCCAACGTCTGTTTTTAAGGGCTTTCAAAAATCTAAACTGCTGTAAAAATCGCATTTCTTGATCGATTCTCTCGCAACAAGTTGCATTCCATCCGGATGGATCCCAATTTTTGATTTATACTAGTTTCGAGGCTATCCACTGTACGGTTCCAGAATTATTCCAGATTCCGCTGGGGTCAGTTGTCCCCGGAATAAGTGGCCATTTACAATTTTAAGTCAAAACAGGTCGTGCGACACCTCAAACTTCATGATTTCACAAAGCAATGATGCAAATTATATTTTTGGGGTTCCTGGCCTACTCGGACTCAATCTGGCCACATCGGTCCCAATCCGGGGACCAACGGAATGGCCATTTTCTAAATTGATTCAAAATAGGTCGTGCGACACCTCAAACTTCATGATTTTTAAAAGTAATGATGGGAACGATATTTTTATGGTTTCTGGCCCACTCGGATCCATTCCGGCCACAATCCGGAGGACCTACGGAATGGCCATTTTCTAAATTGATTGAAAATAGGCCGTGCGACACCTCAAACTTCATGATTTCACAAAGCAATGATGAGAATGATATTTTTAGGCTTCCGCGCCCACTCGAATCCATTCCGGCCACAATCCGGAGGACCTACGGAATGGCCATTTTCTAAATTGATTCAAAATAGGTCGTGCGACACCTCAAACTTCATGATTTTACAAAGCAATGATGGGAATGATATTTTTAGGGTTCCTGGTCCACTCGGATCCATTCCGGCCACAATCCGGAGGACCTACGGAATGGCCATTTTCTAAATTGATTCAAAATAGGTCGTGCGACACCTCAAACTTCATGATTTTTCAAAGCAAAGATCCGAATGATATTTTTATGGTTCCTGGCCCACTCGGATCCATGCCGGCCACAATCCGGAGGACCTATGGAATGGCCATTTTCTAAATTGATTGAAAATTGGCCGTGCGACACCTCAAACTTCATGATTTCACAAAGCAATGATGAGAATGATATTTTAGGGTTCCTGGCCCACTCGGATTCAATCCGACCACATCGGTCACAATCCAGGGACCCAGGAATTCTACCGAAAAAATATACAGAAATTATACCGTAAATGAAATCAACAATGGAATTTTTGGAGGAATTCCTAGATTAATTCCCAAAGAAATCCTGAAAGAATTCCGGTGGAAACTTCAAGATTTCTACTGGGACATCCTTCAGGAGTTTTTTTTTCTGAAAATTCCTCCTGGAGTTCCTTCGGGAATTCCACCAGCAGTTTCTCAAAGAGTTCCTGCAGGATTTTCTCCGAGAATTGTTCCGGTAGTTCTATCGGCAGATCCTACGGGGGTTCCTCTTTCGGGAATTTCTCCAGAATTTCCTCCGAGAATTCATTCAAGCTTTCTTTCTGGAATTCATTTAGGCTTCTCCAGGAATTTATATAGAAAATCCTCCAGAAGCTCCACCGAGAATTTCTCTGGGAGCTCCTGAAGGTAATCTCCGGGAGGTCCTCCGATGATGATGATGATCCAGCTCAGCTACATACCCCTAGAAAGGTTTCAGCTAGACGAGATTTGTGTATAAGATGAATTATCCGAGATTTTTTTCGATTATTCTTCTGGTAGTTTCACTGGCAGTTCCTCCGGGGGTTCATTTGAAAATTCTCCCGGGAGTTTTTTCAGAAATTCCTCCGGGAGTCCCACCCAGAGCTTAAAATATTCATATTCATGAAGCAACTTTGGTCCGAATTTTGACAAACATCGCATGAATATTCAAAACATAGAATGACATAGTCAGACGACTACTCCACGAACTCATTCATTCGACTGTCACTGAATGTGTTTACTATGTGCAGAAAAAAACATAATTAGCATTGTTTATGTTGATGTTTACCACTGAAAGTGCCTCGCGGATGAAAATCGGATTCAGTCCTGTGTGATAAATCACTTTACTTATTTGAAACGTGTTCAGATTTCAGATAATTTATCAATTTGTAAAATGTGCATAAATATTCAATGACTAATATTCAACTGAATATTGACTGTCCAGAGCCGACTATGAATGTGTCGGAAGTGAACTGACAAATGAAGAAAATGGTCTTCACTAAAAATTTCGATTATTTTACACTTTGGTTCCACCAGTAGCTCTTCCAGGAAATCATTTAGTCCTTCTTCAGAAATTTAGCTGGAAATTCCTCCCAAAGTTCTTCCAATAGTTTCTCTGGGAGTCCCTCTAGGAATTCTGCTAGGAGTTCCTCCTGAAATTCCTCCGGGAGCTCTTACGGGAGCTCTTTCGGCAGTTACTACGAGAATTCCTCCGGGAGATCCACCGGCTGTTTCTATGAGCATTCCTCCGGAAGTTTCTACGGCAGTTCCCCCGAGTGTTCCTCTAAGAAGGAACTCCTGGAGTAATTTCCGGAGGAGCTCCTGGAGGAATTTCCAGAGAAATTATCAGAGGATTTTTCGGAGGAACTTCCGGTGGAACTTCTGGAGGAATTTCTTAAAGAACTACTGGAAGAATTTCTAGAGTAACTCTCGTAAAAACTCTTGGATGAACTCCCAAATGAACTTCCGTAAGAATTCCAGGAGGAACTCTTGGAAGAGTTCTCAAAAGATCTCCCAGAGACATTCTCCGAGGAACTTCTGGAGGATTTTGTAGATAAATTCTAAAAAAAAAGCCTGATTGAATTCCCGGAGGAGCTACTGCTGGAATTCTCGGGTAAATTTTCAGAGGAACAGTCGTTGGAATACCCGGAGTTGAATTTCTAGAGGAACTTCCGAAATCCCATTTCCCGTGAAATTCTTGCCATATATCCTCCTGGATTTCCCTGTGAAGATCTTGGAGGGATTCCCGGAAGAACTCTTGGAAAAACTCCTGGAGGAGGTCCCACAAGCACTTCCGGAAGAATCCTCACAAGGAAGTCTTGAACTAATTCTTGGAGAAGTTCATGATGGAATTTCTGGATAAATATCTGAAGGAATTCCCGGAAAAATACCAGGAGAAATTATTGCAGAGATTCCCAGATGAAATGCTGAAGAAATTACCGGATGAATTCCCGGAGATCGTTCTGAAGAAAATCTTGGAAGAACTCTTGAAAAATATCTTGGAGGAACTCTCAAATTAATACCCGAATGAAATTCTGGAGTGAATTTCTAGTGAAGTCCGGAAAGCATTCCAGGACAATTCCGCGGAAAAATTTCGGGAGAAATTCCTGAAGGAATTCCTGGAGAAGTACCGGAAGCAATTCCCGGGAAAATACCTGGGAGAATTTCCGAGGAAATATATGGACAAATTCCTGGATAAATTTCTAAAGAAATTTTTAGATGAATTCTTGAAGGATACTCTGAAGTAATAGCGGAAAGAATTCCAGAATGAAATCCTAGAGGATTTCACTATTCAATTTATGGAGGTATTACCGGAAAAACTCCTGAAAGTTATCCTGGAGGAATTAAAGCAAGAGTTCCTGGAGGAGTGGTACAATTTTCAATAAGTCCGTCCAGCTATTTGGCTTCGCCGACGACATAGATATTATTTCACGTAACTTTGAGAAGATGGATGAAGCCTACATCAGACTGAAGAGGGAAGCCAAGCGGATCGGACTAGTCATCAACACGTCGAAGACGAAGTACATGATAGGAAGAGGTTCAAGAGAAGACAATGTGAGCCACCCACCGCGAGTTGGCATCGGTGGTGACGAAATCGAGGTGGTAGAATAATTTGTGTACTTGGGCTCACGGTGACTGCCGAAAATGATACCAGCAGAGAAATTCGGAGACGCATAGTGGCTGGAAATCGTACATACTTTGGACTCCGCAAGACGCTCCGATCGAATAGAGTTCGTCGACGTACCAAACTGACAATCTACAAAACGCTCATTAGACCGGTAGTCCTCTACGGACACGAGACCTGGACGATGCTCGTGGAGGACCAACGCGCACTCGGAGTTTTCGAAAGGAAAGTGCTGCGTACCATCTACGGTGGGGTGCATATGGCGGATGGTACGTGGAATGAACCACGAGTTGCATCAGCTGTTGGGAGAACCATCCATCGTTCACACCGCGAAAATCGGACGACTGTGGTGGGCCGGGCACGTAGCCAGAATGTCGGACAATAACCCGGTGAAAATGGTTCTCGACAACGATCCGACGGGCACAAGAAGGCGAGGTGCGCAGCGGGCAAGGTGGATCGATCAGGTGGAAGATGACTTGCGGACCCTCCGTAGACTGCGTGGGTGGCGACGTGTATGGACCGAGCCGAATGGAGAAGACTCTTATATACCGCACAGGCCACTTCGGCCTTAGTCTGAATAAATAATAATAATCCTGGAGGAATGCCCGGGGAAGTACCTAGAAGAATTTCCGAAGGAATTTCTTATAGATTTACAAGTGAAATTGTGGAGCGAAATCGGAGGATTTCCGTCATAAATTTCTGAAGAAACTTCTAGCGAAATTTTGGAAGGAAATTTCGTTTGTATTATTGAAGGAACTCCCGAATGTATATAAATGCAAGAGATTTTTCTGGAAGAATAGCCAAAGAAATGTCTAGAAGGAAAAATTGGAGAAGAAAGGAATTTCCTTCAAGGAATTTCCTCATGAATTTCTTAAAAAACTAATTTAGTTAGGGGTTTCTAGATAAGGAGAAATTACAATTACATGAGAAAGATTTTCGAACGATTTTCAGAGGAACTTGTAGATTACTTTCCGGAGGAATTTAGAAGTTCCCAGGGGAGCTTCTAGAAGGATTTCAAGGAGAATTCATGCGCCCGAAACTTTTCGAGTTGTTTTGCCCCAACCTGCCCACTCTGGCTAAGCCCTTGTATCATTTCCATCATAGCTTTGTAAAATCATGAAGTTTGAGGTGTCACATGACCTATTTTGAATTAATTTAGAAAATGGCCATCCCGTAGGTCCCCGGATTGCGACCGATGTGGCCAGATTGAATCCGAGTTGGCCAGGAACCCTAAAAATATCATTCCCATCATTGCTTTGTGAAATCATGAAGTTTGAAGTGTTGCACGACCTATTTTGAATCAATTTAGAAAATGGCCATTCCGTTGGTCCCCGGATTGTGACCGATGTGGCCGGATTGAATCCGAGTGGGTCAGGAACCCTAAAAATATCATTTCCATCATTGCTTGGAAAATCATGAAGTTTGAGGTTTCGCACGACCTATTTTGAATCAATTTTGAATATGGCCATTCCGTTGGTTTCCGGATTGTGACCGATGTGGCCGGATTGAATCCGAGTGGGCCAGGAACCCCAAAAACATCATTCCCATCATTGCTTTGTAAAATCATGAAGTTTGAGGTGTCGCACGACCTATTTTGAATCAATTTAGAAAATTGGCCATTCCGTAGGTCCTCCGGGTTGTGGCCGGAATGGATCCGAGTGGGCCAAGAACCATAAAAATATCATTCTCATCATTGCTTTGTAAAATCAAGAAGTTTGAGGTGTTGCACGACCTATTTTGAATCAATTTAGAAAATGGCCATTCCGTTGGTCCCCGGATTGGGACAGGTGGCCGGATTGAATCCGAGTGGGTCAGGAACCCTAAAAATATCATTCCTATCATTGCTTTGTAAAATCATGAAGTTTGAGGTGTCGAGCGACCTATTTTGAATCAATTTAGAAAATGGCCATTCCGTAGGCCCCGGGATTGTGACCGATGTGGCCAGTTTGAGTCCGAGTGGGCCAGGAACCCCAAAAATATCATTCGCATCATTGCTTTGTGGAATCATGAAGTTTGAGGTGTCGCACGACCTGTTTTGACTTAAAATTGTAAATGGCCACTTATTCCGGGGGCAACTGACCCCAACGGAATCTGGAATAATTCTGGAACCGTACTGTGGATAGTCTCGAAACTAGTATAAATCAAAAATTGGGATCCATCCGGATGGAATGCAATTTGTTGCGAAAGAATCGGTCAAGAAATGCGATTTTTACAGCAGTTTAGATTTTTGAAAGCCCTTAAAAACAGACGTTGGGGACGGAAAGGTTAAAGCCATTGATAAATGACCGAAAGCGCCCAGAATTCAATGAAAACGTGATAAATCATTATTGACCAGTATCAGAAGTTAGTTTTAATAAATTGGGATCACCAGGACATGCTTCCGAATGTTCCGGAAATCTGTTCCCTCAGGGAAATGGACAAATTTCTTTCAATTTTGTCAAAAATTTGTCTTTCAAAATCATGAAGTTTGATATGTCGCAAGGTGGTGCTAATCGAAGTTTGTCCACTTCCCTGAGGAAACCAAGTTCCCGGGAACACTTCCGGACGTGGTCAATGTGTCCAAAATCTCATCAAAATTCATCGATTGATCTTGTCTTTCAAAATTATGGAATTTGATATCTCGCAAGATAGGTTTTGGAGCTAATCGAAATTTATCCAATCCCTTAAGGAAACCAGGGGTCTCATTGCGCATCTCCTTTCGACAGCTCTTTTGTATGACAGTTTGTATGGTTTGCTCGTTTCCAATCGAGATGCGGAAAGTTCCCGGGAACACTTCCGGACAAGGCCAATGGGTCCAACATTTATCAAAAATGCATCTAGTGCTCTTGTCTTTCAAAATCATGAAGTTTGATATGACACAAGATGGGGTTCGGAGCTAATCGAAATTTGTCCACTTCCCAGAGGGAACCAAGTTCCCGGGAACACTTCCGGAGGTTGCCAGTATGTCCAAAATCTTTCCAAAATTCACCTGTTGATCTTGTCTTTAAAAATCATGGAGTTTTATATGTTTGTTTTCTAGGTCAGACCGAAACGATCAAAATAATTTGTTCAGATTGAGAAAAGTCTGAGTCTGTTAAACACGACTTTTAACTTTTTAGTGCCTAGTAATATTCGAAGCAAATATCACATTGATTAGTGTTGATAGCGAACCATTCTCAACGGCATGCACAAACCTTCTATTTTACTTATGTTGGCACTTGTAGTTCTTTGCATCTATTTCAAATCACATGGGTGTCTATTTTAACATCTTTTATCTTTCATAAGCATCCAAAAAACTTGGATAGGATATAGTCTATGAGACACAGAAGCTTCTCCTAATTTCTTCTAATCCATATATGTGCGATCATCTTACAAAACGCATGCCATTATCATGTCATGTTTACAAAATGATGAATTCTCGCTAAACTTTTCAAAAGGACCTAAGTAACTTTTTTTCATGAATTAATTTGAATAGCGCAATCAACAAAACAACATGAAAGCTATTGATTGCAGTATTCAAATTAATTCATGAAAAAAGTTACTTAGGTCCTTTTGAAAAGTTAAGCGAGAATTGTAAAAATGTAATAAGTTCTTTGGGTTCTTTCACAAATTACGTAACGCTGAAGGGGGAGGGAGGGGGTCAAGACGAGCGTTACGGTACATACAAAAATAATAAACCTTCCATACAAAAAGTGTTACGTGGGGGAGAGTGGGGGTCCAAAATCACCAAATTTAGCGTTACGTAATTTTAGAAAGAACCCTTTACTGAGTGATTGTCCCTTTTTTCGAATTTTCTTAATATTTCGGGACTTTGTCAGGATAAAAGCGAAATGTGGGACGTTTCGCGGGACACTTTTCAGCGCGGACAGTTGATAAAATTGCGGAACTGTCCCGCGGAATGCGGTACATCTGGTCACTTTACTTACCAAAACATTCAGCTTTTACTAAACTTATTCGTATTGGGAATTATTATTGGTTTTACCTCAAACAGAACTCATTTTATCAAATCAATCCTACTTGGAACTCCTCTGAATTATTGTGGAAGTAAGTTAATCAGTTCTGCTGTTGAGATTGTAGTAAAAATCAAATAAATCTGTTAAATAGACATCAATGTATTGTTCCCGGACACAACGGTGAATTAGCGTGCCCATACCGGCGATGTACATGCTTACTGTAGCACCCATGGCTCGAAAAAAACACCGTTAGGTTAAAGTTTACTTCGCCATGTTATATGTTTATCCACGTCGACAGGTTTTGAATGAGCATGACCCACCTTCCTTTCCGCGTACTGTCCCACTCCTGCTGCCGCCTCGCCATTGAACGGATTTTCACCATCTTTCTTATATTCCTGGTGTCTCTCCGCTGATAACAGTCAATGGCTACCATCAGGATGATACATATGGCCATCAGCGAAACACGCTTTTTAGCCTTTTGTGTTTCCGCTTGGTGTCCAGTGCACTACCCTTAGCAGGAACTCCATACCGAAGTATCGATGACGAGACACTAGCTAGCTGACCCCTCGTGCTACTTCGTGGACCTACGATCGGTAAGATCCACGCTATAGTAAATAATAAGTAAATAAGAAAGTTGCGTTACCAGTATCTTGAAGCTGGAAAGATACGATGGACAGGGCATGTTGCAAGAATGTCGGACATCAATCGTGCAAAAAAGGCAGCGCAGCGAGCTAAGTGAGAGCGGACTAAGTAGAAATTGATTTGCCGAACGTGGGGCCCAACCGAGGATGAAGAGAGAAGTTGTCCTGAACCATCGAACGATTTCCATCTACTGGGTCGCCTAGCAGTTGCTTACTCACAGCCCCTTCGTGTTGTAGTGAGCTATCTGCAGCTTAACTCCGTACATCAAAACCTCTACTTCTTCAGGATATGGCACAGATAGTTGGGGATCTGCATTCTCTGCAACGTAAAGCTGGCACGGGAGCGGGTCATTTGGCATAAAGTTATTTGGCATAACGCCATTTGGCATAAGGTCATTTGGCATAAAGGCCATTTGGCATAACGGTCATTTGGCATAACGGACATTTGGCATAATTGTAACCAACGTCAAAAGTGAGGGTCTTTTTGCATAACGGACATTTGGCATAATTTTTCTTTACGTTTGCTAAATGATGACTAAGTGGCGCGGGAAACACCCCGGGATAGTAAATATAACACCCGTCGATACAAATATTAAAAAGACATTATCCTCTCGTGGAAAGAATGCATTTGCAATGCAATGCAAAAGTAGGCGCATGCCTGGATTAGAGCAGTGGTTTATGTAATCCCCTTTTTAAAAGTAGGCGTATGGCTGGATTATGGCAATGAAGGATATGATACCTTCTTAAAAAGTAGGCGTGTGGCCTGGCTTAGAAACCTCGCAGTTAATAACTGTGGAAGTGCTTAATGAATACTAAGCTGCGAGGCGGCTCTGTCCCAGTGTGGGGAAGTAATGCCAATAAGAATAAGAAGAATGGTGGATGTGATCCCTTCTTTAAAAGTAGACCCTGCCTGGATTATGGCAATGGTAGATGTGACTCCTTCTTTATAAGTAGGCGCTTGTCGGGAATAAACAATGGTAGATGTGATCTCTTTCCCGAAAAGCACAATTCAGATTGATTTGGATGCAATAACTCATATGTGACTTGATTGGTTTAAGTAACTCGTCTACGACAAGTGTGTTGCTTGAGTTTTTAAAGTTAGGCGCATGCCCGGATTGAAGCAATGGTGGATGTCATTCCTACTTTAAAAGTAGGCATGTGGCCGGAATAAGTCAATTATGGATGTGATCGCTCTCTCGGAAGTAATTCTGACGTTTTGTTATTTCGTTCTTCTGGAAAATGTCTACCATCAGTCTAAATTTATCTGAAAACAGCCTCGACCTACTTTATCTACGCTAAACATTACATGAAATATCCCTTTCGCTTTCACAGTTGGAAATTATGCCAAATGTCCGTTATGCCAAATGACCCACTCTTTTCTTGCACTTCAAAATTATGCCAAATGTCCGTTATGCCAAATGACCTTATACCAAATGGCGTTATGCCAAATGACTTTATGCCAAATGACCCAGACCCAGCTGGCACTGTTGAACGCGTTCTTCACGACTATCGTGACCACTGCGCAGTATCGATCTCCTCGTAACTTCTGTTTGGATGGATGCCTTCTATGCACTCTCGAGCACTATGTGAATTGTATTCGAACTGTATCTTTGACAGTCTGCGCTTCCCTCTCATATATTTTGCCAGCCTGTTGAGGATGATCCTCTTCGGGAGCTTCCTGAGCGTTTCCTATCTTTCCAAACATTGACAGAACCAATAACTTCGGGGCTTTCGTCCAGACACTTGTAGCGCCTTCCTGAACATGTCCAATATTTCATCCGGATTGGGGGCTTCTACGCTTTCACTCACTTCGTTGTTTCTGGCAGCTCGACATTGGACACTTGTCGATTCTCAGCGTTTTCTACTTCTTCTTCTTCATCGCCGTACGGTGTGACCACCATACCAACACTGTGGTCAGATCATGTTTGGGGAAGAGACCTTCCACGGGCACATTTCAGCTGACGTCGACAGACCTTTGATCATCGACATCACAACTCGACTATGCTCCTCGACGCAGTCTGACTTTCTACGTTTTAAGCTTCGGGGACTCGCGCCGTTGTAACACCTTCGAAAAAAGCACGCTTCTCGTTCACCACAGAAGCGGGACTGCATGAGCGGTCCAGGACCAAGCGAGTCCCGGAAGGTTAATACGATCCCAGCTCCTCGGAACGCCGCCTTGCGCTTCTCTCTCTGGTTCCGTTCTCGCTATCTGTGCCCGCCTCCTGGTTCTGAAACAAGCAGTACGTAGCGCACTGAGCCTCTCGTTCCTTCAGTAAGCCGGATGTCGATTGCTCTTCGATTCCAGCGTATGCGGCATTGCAGCGTCACAAGTATAGTTACCACCATTATTGTTAGCTCGGCGGCATATACGATATTTTACTGTTGTCCGATCGAAGTGCCTCGACGAAGAGGTCTTTGTTGAAGGATTTAGTCTTCCACTTCCGCTCACTGGTCATCTTTTTCCGTATTTCACCATGGTTGGTCGATTGAAGTCACATGCTAGGACTTCTGGCCTTCGTCCTATCAACTTGTCGATTAACTGCTCCAGTCTCTGGTTGAACTGTTCCACGGTCCTCCTAGGAGGCGTATAACAGCTCCATATCCAAGGAACATTTTTAGTTTTATAACGGTCATGAAAACCATTATTCTCTCTACATGACGTCCATAAACCAACATAAAACCAGAAAGTCTTTGGGGTCTGCAGACGTCGTTGATTTTGGCCATCACGAAGCCGAAGCCATTCTCATCATCTGGATAGAATAAAGCATGCACGTCGATATCCGCGTGCAGTATCTAGCAAGATGACCTGTCTCTCCACATTTCTAAAACATGTTGGATCTGTCTGAGCCTTTCCGAGTCTAGATCCCTTTACAAAATCACCGTCTTTGGAGTTAAGGCTTTGATTTACGCCTCTGCGTTCTATTTCGCAATGCGGTCTTGCATAATCAAGCTATGGACCAAAGAGCATCTCTTCGTGTATGTATGTGTGTGCACAAAGAAATCTCACTAGCTGTTGAGATAGTTATCCTTAAGCGATTTGCTCGCAACAGTCTGCATTCTACGCGGAATTCTGTCCTATTGTTTTCTTTTGAAAATTTTGTCGGATAGGACTATCTATGGACTCAGAAGTTATGGCCAAAATATGCTTTTGCATTACGTAAAAAATGGTTAATAAATAAACACTTTATTTTTAGCCAATTTGCTTCAAAACAACAACAAATTGCATTCAACGCAAAATTCTGTCCTAGTACTTTGTTGGGCAAAGTTTAATTCTGTCCTAGTTTAAAATTGGGCAAATCGGACTATGGGCTAGAAATTATAGGCAAAATATTTTTTTTTTAATACACGAGAAAGGCAGCATTAACCACTAGGTGGGTTAATATCTTATTGTCTGTGCTCTGGGCCAATATGAGCCCAGGCCACTTTGAAAGACAGCCATTTTTTTAAAAGTTTTAAACCAATTCTCCTAATTTTTGGTAGTTTGGTAAAACTCGCGAAGATCCATCCTCTAGCTGCAAATTCGCTTGAAAAATCTTAAAAATAAGCGCTACAGTGACTTTTATCAAGAAACTTACGTTGTCTGTCTTACGTAGAAATTTCAATATGGGGTCAATGTGACAGAGATTGACCCCATATTGAAATTTCTATAACTTTTTTATTGTTTGGATAATTTTGAATTTTTTGGGCTGTTTCGGGAGATAATTTAAGGACGTTACCCAAGATTGACCATAGGTGGGCGGGTTACTAGCGAGAGGGGTTTTCGTAAAAAAAGGGACAAAAACAGTGATTTTTATGTAGTGTTGAACTTTGTTTAAACTTAAAAATCACTTTAATAAAGATTATATAAAAAAAGTGATTTTTATGCTTGTTTACTTATATCTGAAAATCCTACCTATTACGAACGCATCTTTTCAAAAAGGCTATGGAGGAAGACGTGTGCTTTGACCTGTGACATTAGTTAGTATAGAACTTGGCCGCAAGATGGTGGTATATATGAAATCATTAATTCAGACTACTCAAGATATTTCAATATATGAGATTTTCCACTTTGTAAATATTCTTATTGTACAAATTTTAAATTGGTAAAGATGATGTCTTCAGCAAAGTTCGTCTGGTGGGAGTGGGCTGTTTTGTGACTGAAAAAATATGAATTTTACAGGTGGCGCTAATGTGCTTGTAATATTCTTGCATGTTTGAAACATTGCTCTAGCTTGAGATCCTTCGTACCTACTCCCAAATTGTATTCGGCAACATTGTTCAGGATGTCCAGGACTAAAAAGCGGTGCTCAGTGTAATGTGCACTTCTTCCAAGAGGCGGTGCTAGTAAAAGTTATATTTGAGTATATTTTTCCATGTGAGTCGACTCTCAACATCTCGATGTCCAAAGATCAGTCAGTTTGCCGCCTATTTGTAAAATTCCTAAATAATTTTTCAGTCACAAGACAGTTCATTCCCATCGGACGACTCTTGCTTAAGACATCATTTTAATAAATTTCAAGAAAAATCCAAATATCTGAATATATTCAATAGTCTAAAATAATGATTTCTAAAATACCACCACCTAGCGGCCAAGTTCTAAATTAATCAATGCCTCATGCAAAGCAGCACACACATGCAAGAATAACCTTTTTGAAAAGGTGCAGTTCAAATTGGATAAGTAAAATAAGCATAAAAAATCACTGTTTACAACAAGGATGCAACTTTTTCACACAAAAAAAAAACCCTTCCCGTGAGGTACTTACCTATGGTCAATCTTAGGTAACGTCCTGAAAGATGATTAAATTATCTTTCGAAACAGCCCGAAAAATCCAAAATTGTTCGAACAATAAAAAAGTTTTGGCAAATTCAAATTGGGGTCAATATGACCCCAGAGCACAGACAACGTAAGTTTTTTTGTGCAAAGACAGAAGGTTTCCTTCTTCAATTTTCTTTCTTTTTTTCTTTCTCCTTCCTTCTTCCTTCTTATTTTTAAATTCTTTCGTTTCCTTCTTTCTTGTTCCTTGTTGCTAATTAATTCTTCCTCCTTTTTTATTCCTTTCTCCTTATTCCTTCTTCCTTCTCCATTCTTCCTATATCCTTCTCCCTTCCTCTTTTTCATTCTTATTACTTCTTACTTATTCCTTATTCCTCCTTTCGTCTCCTTTTTCTTCTTCAATCTTTTTAACTCTTCTTCTTTCTTCCATCTTCTTTGATATTTTTTCCTCTTCTTTCTCCCTTATTTCCTTTTTCTTTTTGCCTTATTCTTTTTTCTTTCTTCATTATTTATTCCTCCTTTATTTTTCCTGTTCATTCTTCCTTTTTTCCTTCATCTTTCTTTCGCGGGACACTTTTCAGCGCGAGACAAAATGCGAAAACGCGAAACTGTCCTGCGAAAAGCGAAACGTCTGGTTACTTAATGTAGGGGAGATACGTATGAAATGCACCGGTTGGGTAAAATGCGCCACCACGTTTTCTTGGTTATCAACCCAAATTTTATCTCAAAATCGTGAGCGGCTGAAGCCAAAAAACATTTGTAAGCCGTTACGCAAAAAAACTTTGTCAAAAACTCTGTGTTTAAATTTTTTTATATAAAATGTGTTTTTGGCTTTTTCCGATGCCATTTCGGTGTTATATATACGTCAACAATGCTTTTTCTTCACATACAAAAAATATTTTCTCCTCTTTTTTATTAATCTAAAGTATTGACTACCTTAAAGTATAAGACTGACACTTATCTTTTGCAAAATAGTGTGACTATTTCAGTGAAAAATATTGGAATATTTTGATTATAATTTTTGGGTAACGTATATTGCCCAACGTCGTCCATTTTAAATGAAAATGCAGTATTTTGGAATAAAATCGTTTTCTTGTAATATTGTTGATTTTTCTTGAAAATGGTTGGACCATATAATGACTGATATGCTAGAATATTGATGAACACTTCGAAATTACACTATTTCAGATGAAATCACCATTGAATTAAGAGATTAGCTTAGGGGCGCATATTAATCTCCCCTAAATCAGACGGAAATATTTTGGTCCTAAATTATCGCATTGAAACCCTTCTTTTCTTTGCTAAAATAATGTTTGCAGCTTGTTGCAAAACTCGCGCAACTCCTGCTGAAAAGGTAATTTTATTGCAATTAGTTACAAAATTAACCATCTATTTCAGCAGTGCTTTGGCGATACATTTATTGAAAGTAAAATAAGACTTCTTATAGTGCTTCATAGCGCTGAATCATCCAATTGTACTTTTTCTGACCTTGATATTCTTAATGTTGAAGTGATTCCATGAGCAGCGATGTCGAAAAAATTGAAGCAATTCGAATGGCATCCAAAATTTATGATCGTATATCACTTAAGTCTGATCTGAGCACATCACCGATAAAAAATTTGCTATAATGATGCAATATAATTAGCACAGCATTTCCAATCTCTGTTCACTCCAGTTTGTCGCGGATCAGTCAGCCATGGTGTTGACTCTCTCACGCTTCAATCTCCATCGCTAGGTAATTAATCGTCTATAACCAGCGTTTCTCAAACCATCGAATACATCGAGTGGAAAACTAATCAAAGAAACATTCGTATCTATCTGAATATTTATTCCTATTCGAAATTCGCAGCATACAGTCATTGAAACAGTTTACTCTTCGAACTGTTAGTATTCTTATTATGTCTTATCTTGAAAATTGAGCGCAGAAAGACCGAGCCTACAGGGATACAACATAGCTCACGATGCACAAAGTTTTAGAAACACTGGTCTTCAACAATAATGGCCTGTTCGAGTTCGTTACTTTTCTACCATCATTTGGGAAGGGACACACATCGCATCTACCTACGGTTTGCTCTTTATGTATTATGACCTCAGTGAGTACTCCAGTTTACATTTGCAGCTCAGTAGTGGTGACCTTGACTTTGCCACCGTTCAACCGTTCATTGGCAGAGCTGATCTAATACAAACCTAGTCAGTTATTTATTCTATCCAAAGTTTCTAGCGTGGTGATAACGTTAACTACATACGAACAGACTGGATCCCAAAGGCCCTATTAAATCCCGATCGTGACTGGTTAGTAGTTGGTGCCATATGTGATTAAGGAAAAAGTTGTTTCAAGTCCAGTTCCGAATACAAGTTGCGCGGAAAATTGCGAACCCTCGAACGGTATGGAATGCGATATGCGCGATAGCCAAAGTCTACCAAGAACCTAAACCCGATCACAGGCAACAGACATATAACTCCGGTGTGAATAGTGTGTAAGGAATTATTCTGTGACATGCTTGTGGAACAATCATCGCTGAAATACAAATAAATTGATGAATTCATTGCATATTAGAATAGTAAAGCTAAAGAAGTGCATTTGGCTCAATTTGTATTTTAACTAAAATTGCAACGCGTGTGATTCTACTAAAGTCAGATACAGCTTTTGCTTAGATGTCAGTTCTCTGTGATTATAGTTCTATTCTAACAGGGCCGTGAACTTGCCATTCTTCGTAGGGCCATCACATACTTAGTGAATGCTAAATCATACGAACTCGCCACTTACCTTCGTGCTATGGCTGGTTTTGGTTAGGTACATACATTAGGTACCTTATCGGAAAACCACTCCGGGCTCCTCGAACTTGATCGATGTACCGTGAAAATGTACAGCAACACGCCTCCACAGCGCATACCGTTTGACCATCGTTGATCATTGCTGTTATGATGTTTCAATGCGACCGACAGACGTTTGCCGGCGTTTTTCTGCATTGTAGAATAGGCAAATTGAATTTGTAATGTGAGATGATGCCTTACATTTTACATATCGTACAACCCAGACGGTATGTTTGCTAATTTTTTGCCAAGTTAATAAGCATGATGAACGATGTAATCGTTTATCGTTGATTGGCGGTCGATGGTAGCGGAAGTTCTGAGGATTTGTTCAGTTTGTCTTGTTGACTAGGAGGTATCGTCGGTGTGAACAGCTGTCCGCTGTCTGGGTGGGAAAATTGGAATTTGTGTGAAGTGAATCGAGTGTTTTCCAAGTGGACAGAGCCATAGAGCTAATAATTGCTGTGCACTTTTTACGACACGTGATAATTAACGGACTTCTGTTTTTGTAATTATGTTTGATTTTCTAGAAATGAAGATTGCCAAACTGCAACAACAATTGCTTCTGCTGAATACGCTGGTGTTCCTGCCATGGATGTCCTGTCAAAGTGAGTATTGCTGATTTGTTATTTAATACGTTATTTAATAATATGGAAATTTTCGAAAAACTCTGCAAGCTTCAGAATTGTTTGTCTGATTGACATTCAAATTTATTTAACACTAGTTGAACCCAGCCGACCTTGCTCTATATAGATGCATAGATAGATAGATAGATAGATAGATATCGCACATAAGAAACAAATCATCTGGAAGGTAACAAGATTTAGAAACCTCAATAGAATAGCTGTATAATATTTCTGAATTACCCAGGTATTACTATAATAGATTCACTTGAAAGTTATTCTAGATATTACTACAAAAGCTAATCAGAAATTTATTCAATGATTTTTTCTTCTATATTTAGTTCTAGAATTAGTTTACCATTTATTTAAATTGGTCTTACAGGAATTCATCTCAATTTTTGAAAACGGTTTAGTATGCTATTATTCAGCATATTGGTTCAATAATCTATTTGTAAGTTCCTTGTTGTGTCTCAGGATTTCCCACACAATACCTCATAATGTTTATTAATTAGTTTCTTAATGACATTCAAAAGAAATTCCTCCAGAATTCATTGAATTTCGTTCATAAGTTTCATCAAAAAACACGTTTGTGTAAATCCAGCTGTGATATTTGTCTTATTCCTTGTTGGCTCGAATCAGTGTTGTCTTAACTGTTGAGAGCATTATAGCTAAAAATCGGCAGGTATTTATTGATTTGAATATGAAGGCGAAGGCGGATGTTCCGGAAGGTGGCAGTGTAGTAGAGCAGGGGATTACCATCAATAATGCCTCTATTGAGACAAGTGGCAACGATATGGGTTAGCTGCGCACTCAGCAGAGAGTGTGGATCACAGATGCATCGTGGCGGAAGACTGAGGAGCGTAGAGGAGCGAAGGCCGCGATAGAAGTCACCGCATACGGGACAAGCAAACGTGGATCGAGTCCCTGGCCGACGACACCTCGTCGTGGTGTGAGTCGCCAAGGGTTCGACACACTACTCGCGTCAACTCCGAAGCTCCATCATTGTAGGAGATTAAATCAGCCATCCGAAGCATGAAATCCAACAGGGCTCCCGGGGTCTATCGCAAGTCTGCCGAGATGCTCAAAACTGCCCCATGCTGTCTGCGCAAAAATTGCTTAGATAGGCACATCACGACTGGATACACGGTGTTCTAGTACTTACTTGATACTTGATGGGCTACAGCTCTTCGCAGAACCTACGCCGAATGGAGTATCCTTCTCCACTGGACTCGATCCTGGGCCAATCGCTTCCTCGTCAAGGTCCTCGGAGTCTCCATCGACCGGGGACTGACCTGCGTCCCTCATTTCCAAGCTGATAAAGTTGGCTGCAAAACAAGGATCAATCATGTAAAAAAAACTTTTTCAAGACCGCATAGGACGAACAACAGGGCCACTTGGTATCGTATCGACCTGGGAGGGAGCTCTCGATACTACACATCAAATTAATTATATACTGTCGTCATGCAACAAGTAAATTTTCAACAAGAAAGAGCAATCAACGTAGGCGCCACCTGAAAAGACTAAATTCATTTTTGCGTGTTATTGTTGTCATATTGCCTTAAAAAATTTGCTTGCCGAGAGTTTCGTTTTCGGCTCACACTGATAGCTAGATTTCGGCTCGGCTTGACACACACATTTTTCGTATCTGTTTCTCCCTCCCAGGTATCGACCAAGCGCTGATTGACAGCTGTCTTCTGTACGGACTGGAACTGACTTGGGTAGCACGTTGTGAGCTTGTTAACATAACCTCCCCAGTCTTCAACCAATACATCCGCATAGCTTCCGGAGTTCTTCCTTCCACAACCGCTGAGGCTTCTTGGGCCGAAGCAGGTGTCCTCCCATTTCGCCATCATGTGCAAGTGACTATTTGCCTAAAAACCGCCGTTTCCGTCACATCCGGAAACCCTCTTTTTGTTCAAGGGGATCGGATCATGCACACGATGGCCGACGTCAATCTCCCCCGGTGGCTAGGGTCCACTGGCACGGAGTGAGGATCTGGCACTCATCCACAGCCAACATAAACAGCTTCATTACGAGGCGCTTTAAAATAGGGGACAACACAGAAGCTCTTCGAAGATCGGTCGCCGGGTTGCTAAACACTGAGTTTAGGGACCATGAGCATCGATACACTGACGGTTCCCTTCTGAGAGAAGGGGTCGGTTTAGACGTTACTGGAGGCAACCTAACGATCTCGGACATCCTTCCTGCACTATGCAGCGTTTTCTTGGTGGAAACCACAGCTCTGTTGATTGCCGCTACTACTGCCTCCGGCAAACCAGTCCTAGTTCTGACTAATTCCCCTAGTGCCATCGCTGCGCTACAAAGTGACCACCCGAAACATCCATGGATACAGGCCATCCTCGCTAGTGAACAACAATCGACAACCTTCGCCTGGATTCCCGGGCACTGTGGGGTGCCAGGCAACGTCACTGCGGACATTCTGGCTGGAGCCGGCCACCAAGGCCGGCGTTTCACAACATCGGTTCCCTCGGCTGACGTTAAAGCCTGGATCAAAAAGATCGTCAGCCAGGATTGGGAAAACCAATGGGCTGCTTCCAGAACCACGCAATTGCGGAAGGTCAAGGGATCCACGGCACCCTGGAACGACATACCCAGTCTCAAGGACCAGCAAGTAATCTCCCGCCTCCGCACCGGCCACACTCGATTCTCACATAATTTCGGCGGAAGGCCCTTTCGTACTGTTTGTGACATGGAACATGTGATCTGCCGATGTCCAAAGTTTGACGTTCCTCGCTCCAGCTACGGAATACCGAAAAACATAAGGAATTTCCTAGCTGACGATACCACTAGCCTATCTGTCCTCATCAGCTTCCTTGAAAATTTGGAGGACTGTACCACTAGATCCAGCTTGGACTTTCCGTGCACCTCAACCCGGAAATAATTCCCATCAAAGGAGGTGTGTGAGTCTCCCTGGTCTTCCCAGGGCTGTGGTCCCGACGCTCCCCACAGTCCCCATGGTTGCGTTTCCTCCCCAATTTCGCTCACATCGTATCCTCATCTTGATACTAACCTACCAAGTCCTGTGTAGCAGGAATACGAAAGCTGTCGCTCTCATATTGAGCCACGCTTTCTTCGAAGTTTTTTTTTTGTTTTTAAATGCGTTCTGAATTTTGTCATCGTTTAACTTAAATCAGTTTATTGCGGAAATCCTCCACTCCGAATATTTCTTGCGAAAGTCCTTCGCTCTGAAATTTTTTCCCTTCTTCGGTTAGTTTAATGTATCGATATTATGCGCTAAGGTTGGGTTTCCTATCTGGCTGCAGCGATTAAACTCCGGAAAACAGCGCGACTCAACAATTGGATTCTTGGACATCCGTACAGCCACAGTTGACCACCTGACCAAAGTTTATCGATGGAAACTCCCACCGCGAAAGACCGTGATTGATGTCCGTTTTTGTCGATGAGCTTAATTTTATGAACCAATCAAATTTTTACCGTTTTTTAAAGGGTATAATTATAATTTTATTTGGTAATTATTATGTATTGTATTCTCTGCTTGCGGATGGTCCTTAGGTTGGACTTGAGGGTCGCTGATTTCAGTGCTCACCCTTGCCAGTTGGTCCCTTAGCATTGGCAATATCATGACAAGTGAAGAGCTGAAGTAATTTCAAAATTCACAGAAATAAATTATAAAAAAAACAATCGCTTCAAGTCGCCCTGAACGTTTTCTTCAACTGCAAAAAGCCATCGTTTACGCAGCCTTCTACGAAGCCTACGGCATCTCCAGGGTTTACTTCTAAATATTGTCTTCGCTTAACGCTCTTCCTGCATATGAACAACGTGTCCAGCCCACCGTAGTCTGCCGTGTTGTATAAGCTTCACAATATCCAGCCCTTTATAGGGGAAGAAGCCCCAAAACGCCCCCCCCCCCCCCTCGGAGCAAAACGACTTTCGGGTATTCACTTATATTTACCATGTTTGAGATAGCCTTAATAAAACTAGATGTGAAATTATGTAAGTTAAGCGAAAAAAGTGTCAAAATAATAGATAGGAATGTAGGAAAAACTGAAATTTTCCACATTTTGATGAAGCGAGGCAAAATGCCCTAGTGGAACTATTCTACAATGTACTCGCGTCTCTACGCACTGTCCATACCAGAATGCTGATGTGCCGACGCGTGGTACGTTGTTCCCTAAGAGCTGCCGGATAAAAGGCATTTTGCCTCATGAGTTTTCCGGCAACGAAATATCACCACTTTTTTGAAATGTGAGTATTATCAATATGATTGAATTTTTTTCTAATTTTAATATGGCATCAGCTAGCTATATTTTTTAACTGTTGCGTGATGTAGAACCATCTATGAAAAACGTTATAGCTAAGGCATAAAAGCAGTCTATGCTTAGCTAGGGCATATTGCCCCTTCTTCCCCTACACCTGAAATAGCTCGTGATTCATGCGACGCCATCAGATACCGTTCTCTTGTTTACCGCCGAGTATCATCCGCAGCACCTTATGCACAAACACTCCAAAAGCTCTCCGATCAGCCTTCTTTAACGTCCTATATCATGGCCGTATAAAGCCATCGGAAGAATCAGAGTAGTATACAGTGCGAATTTTCTCTTCTTTTGCAGACTACGGGACTTGAGCTGGTTACGAAGTCCGTAATAAACCTTATTTGCAGTTGCAATACGCGTTTTCACTTTGCGGGTAACATCATTATCGCACGTCACTAATGTTCCAAGATATACAAATTTTTCTACCATTTCAAATTTTTCACTATCCAGCACCATTTCACGACCACCACCACTAATGAACTCGCGTTGGTTGCCAGCGATCATGTACGTCGTCGGCTATGATTTGCCTCGGCCAAAAGTTTGGGTTCATCCATAGTAATGGTGTGTCAGTCATAAGATTGAGTTCAACCTCCAAAAATAGTATTGCCACTATACCTCGTTCATTTTTAGTACGATTTGAACTCTCATGGAAGCATACGAAAGCCAATCAGATTAACTCACTGTCTAGATATAAAATGTGTAGTTAGTTTAGCCAATTATATTGAATATTTCACTATATAACGAAATATTCCTCCAAATAGGTATATGAAAAATTCTATAATTTTTGCTGCTATACAATTTTTATATAAGTTATGAACGAATTCATTTTCTAATTCCAAGTGGTGAATTTTTGGCCGATGTGAGTCATTCATGTTTCTCACTATTTCAGTAAATATAAACAAATCAAGATTTTTTCGCTATATTTTGAAAAATGGTATAAAAAGAGCATGAATTTGGGTCCTGTTTCCACACTTGCTTTATAATTTTGTCGGCTCATTTTCAAAGAATCCAGACCTGTTTAAGAAGTTATGATAATTTTGGACAAAAAGTGTTGCTTTCCAATAAAATTGTGTTCTGTCAAGCATCTCAAGCTCAATATCTACTCATTATATTTCGAATGAGCCATGAAGAACATAAATCGGACATAAGACTGAAGAAATATGTGTTAAACACTTTGTCATATTTTTAAAACGACGAACCCAATCTTATGGCCGGGAGTATAGATGGAGTGATGCGTTTTAAAGCGGTTCGAAGATGATGGTCTTAAGACAATATTTTACCTACATACAATTTACGCGCCAATCAGAAAATTAATTTTTTTTTGATAATTTTAGCCAAATTTTAACTATTGAGTTAAAGACGAATGATATTCAACACGGTTGACCTTTTTTTTTCAGCGGTCTTGATCAGTTTAATGGGGGTATACCCCGTTAGGCATAAGTACGTTAGGCATAAAGACGCTAGGCATAAGTACGTTAGGCATAAAGGACGTTAGGCATAATGGACGATAGGCATAATGTGCGTTATGCATAATGGACGTTAGGCATAAAATGACCCAAAGAACAGCCCATGACGTCCATTATGCCTAACGTACATTATGCCTATCGTCCGTTATGCCTAACGTCCATTATACCTAACGTACTTATGCCTAACGTCCTTATGCCTAACGTACTTATGCCTAACGTCGCGGACCCGTTTAATGGCATGCGTATGCTTAGGGGCCATCCACAAAGTACGTCACGCTCCTAGGGGGGAGGGTGGGTGCCGAGCAGCGTGACGACTCATACAAAAAATTTGGAGTTTTAATACAAAAAGTGTGACGAAGGGGGGAGGGGGGGTTGAAAATCGTCAATTTCTGCGTGACGTACTTTATGGATCTTCCCTTATCTTATTGCCTGACAATATCTTGAATATATCGGGCACTAATAGTTTCCATACTGTGACTGACAATGACAGCGGGTACAAAATGTTTACACTGCTATTAACACAGGTCTGAACACGGAGGTAATCGATGTCAGTGTGCAGTTTTAGAAAGGTTCCATCGGGCCATTTTACCCGCCGCAAATATTAAATCCGTACATAATTTAGCTCACATTTTTGAAAAATAATGTTTGCTTCGAGGACGGAAATCTTCGTTTTACTATCAGTTGCATCGATGCTCAGTAGGAAGCTTCGTCATAGATTCGTGTTTGTTTTAATCAGACGCTCGGCGATGCAGGCACGAACATCTCGCAGCATGCTGTCAAACTTCCATACCAAATTTACCGCCCGATCTTCAATAGCCAATTGATAATCGAGCGCAAAAAATGAATATCTACCGGGGCTGAAATGAATATTTTGAATTGTGGTTAATTTGCACCGATAAATGATGATTATTTTAGTTTATATACTAAACAAATGCATATATTTTGGGAATCTGACTTCAAAATGTTGAATCCATGCACCGCAGTATGAAATGATATTCATATTTTGGGCTGAAAGTCTCCTTAAGGACATAGTTGGAAGAGTACCACGATGGCAGCCAATATGGCACCGGACCTTCCACGGGCCAACTCCACACCTCCCGCACTCCTCTCCCACCAACATTCGAATGCATCGAACAGCATCGAACAAAAGTTTAATATTCAAATTACTAACCTGTTCACAGCATATTTCCTTACTTCCCGTGATAATGAACATGTTTCTTCAATGAATCCTATGTATTCCGGCCCGAATTGTAGCATAAATCAGCAGTTTCGTGCCAATTTAATAGCCGTTCGTGATTTGTTGGGTTCATCACTGCACTTCACTTCTTCTCAAAGGGCATTGGAAAAATCAAGTTTTTACTCACTGCTCCGCACATGAGCAGCCCGAAATGTTGATAGAATGCAAATTAAACACCACTTTTTGAAATCAGTCACTTATTTGAACCGAAAACTTAGTATAAACTGCTAAAAACTGATCGCGGAGCGAATGTAAACACCGCGGTGCACCGGCACCGGCAGCAGCAAACTAATAAGTAGGGTGGCTCCAAAAATAATTTTGCTTCGCCACGCTCAGTTGAGTATGCTTTATAATTTGGGTGTCATCCAATGGTTTGGGCTGGATTGGGCTTACCGTGTGCAGGTTGTTTCAGGTTTGTATGACAGTTGATATGGAGAGGTTGAATTTAATATTATTCTGATTCTGGCACTACGTCATTGGGCGATGGCGAGGGGGGAGACCATACACTCAGCGAACTGGACTAGTGAAATTAATAACTGGCGCCTTATGAAGCTTCGACTGAATATTACACCAACAGTGCTTTTTATACGCAGTTACCGTCCCAAGTCTTCAAGCGTCGATGGGCGTGTGGTCTACATACCGGCCTACCGATCCCGACGTCCTTGGTTCGAACCCAGTCTGCCGCACTTTACTTTTTTTTAAATGTAAATCTTCATTCATAAGGCAACATATTGAAATTCATACCGATTCCTTGTGGCAAATTTTCATAAGGCGTTTTATTGGAAATCATACGTCCAGTTGCCTCAGTGTATGACGGGATGAAATATTTAAGAGCTTCATCTCCATAGGCAATCCATATTGAATGGTCGTTCCAACAGTTGGGAGTCGATTTTAAATAATCGAGGTTGCAATTCTTTCGCATGATAATTAGGCTTCTCAGAAGGCATCAGTGAAACGTGCAATTCAACAAAATACCCAGAATTTGTCTGTGATATCTATCGCACCAGGGGCAGATACTTCTAGTCTAGTCTAGTCTACACTATCGTACCAGGGGCAGATACTTCATACAAAAAGTGTGACATAAGGGTGAGTGGAGTATAAAATGCTATATTTGCGTTACGTAATCAATGGATCTTTCCTGCGGTGCGGTTTTCGTTCACTGAAGTCTCTGGAATGTTGCTTTCAGCTATGTGGGTTCTCTTTTCGCCAGCGTTTGGAGGGAAAGCGCCGTAGCCAGTGTAATAAAAGGTTTAGTTTCCCATTCTAGTTTTCATACAAACTTGAACCGGCTTGCGCTCAACCAGTTTTTGTTCAAATCGGTTTTTTGAGGACACTCGGAGCATGGGACGGAATCGAGTGAGCATGGTGGTGCTGGGTCGTTTTTTGAACCACCCTACTAATATTCTTTGTTTTTTTTTTAAATACGAAACCAATACTACTACAGAATATGAAAGTTTTTATTGTACCGATACTATCAAAGCTTTGTTTTGGTACTCAACCCACCTTCACCTTAATAAAGACACAAAAAAAATATTCATATTTTGAGATTTCAAATTGAATATCAATGTGCCAAGCTGAAGATTCATTTTGACACCGCACAAAACAACGCTGACACCGAGAGTCGACGCTTGCTGCTGTTCGTGCACATGCCGTCCTATTCATTCGCACATTCAAATTCGGGAAGGACTAGCAACTTGATTGCGTGTTGAATGTCAGCTGTTTGAGTGTAGTTGAACTGACTTTTTCTGTCCCTGGTTTGCTTACCTGCAGCATGCCTCTCTCTGAAACATAAGAGCCATCGAAACTCAAAAACCCGAGATTTAGAAGTCGCGAAGAGAAAAACAGATTCCGTGTGGAATCGACATTTAAACTTCCATTGCTTAGATTTGTAAACGTGTTCTAAAAACATATCTAAAACAATATCAACGCATTAAATATATGGATATTTTTCGCCTCCACCTCAAGATTTCACATTGTATTATTTTTCGATTCCTGGATAGGAGCACCCACCAAACGTTATAATTATGTTTGCTTACCTGCAGCATGCCGTTTTTCATGGATTTGATCTACATAAGACTTTAAATTGAACACATTTTTGGATATGAAATCGCGAGCTGAGAGAAGAATAATGCAAACATAAGATTCAGTGTGGATTCAGATTTTTCATTTGTCAAATTTAGATAAGTCGTATTGTGGTTTTAACAAAACATCATTGAGTCACCATCATCATATGAACAAACTTGTTATGTTGAAGTAAATTATATGTTTCCGTAGCCTGTAATTACCATAATATTGCAAAACCAAAGTAAATGTATGATTTAAAATAATATGTTTTTGTGTAACACTTGTACCACTGTTATGTGACATTTTTTTAGGCTCGAATTTTAAAACATGTTTTTATGTGTTACTTGGGAAGTTGTTTGGCCGAATATACCATTTGGCCAAACAGACCAATAGGCCAAAAGTCATCACTGAATAGGTCATTTGGCCTTTAGCCTTCCCTGTAATTCTTCGTCCACATATACATATAGCTAAGTATGCAGACTAAGAATCAGAAGGAATAATTTTAGGCTGTTACGTCCTTTTCAAATGTTGGTCTGGATTTGGCCGAATAGGTCATTTGGCCGAGTAGGTCATTTGGCTGAGTAGGTCATTTGGCCGAGTAGGTCATTTGGCTGAGTAGGTCATTTGGCCTAGTAGGTCATTTGACCGAAAGGGTCATTTGGCCGAATAGGACATTTTGCTGAATAGTTCATTTGGCAGAATAGGTCATTTGGACGAATAGGACATTTGGTAGAGCAGGATATTTGGCCGAATAGGACATTTGTCTGAATAGGTCATTTGACCGAACATATCATTTGGCCGAACAGGATATTTGGCATTTGTAAAATGAAAAATGAGGTGTGAAAAGTGAAATGTTGAATTTTGTTGGTCTAGAAACCGATTCAGGAATCAGGATTTAATTTATTGAATTAAATTAAAACGTACAGTCGATCCATAATCAGGAATTAGGATTATGTCCCCAGAAGTATTTATACGGAGGGGCGCTGCTGTTGGCAGGATTTACGGATTATACGGCCAACCTTGAATGACATCCACACCCAGATATAAAGTAAGTGGGACTGGTGTGCTTGGCTGACATTATGATCCGGGGTGCCTGACACGCAGGATCTGTTGGGACTTATAATCCCGGTCAGAATCCCCGAGGTGCCCGTAAAGCTTCTAGAAGGGATGCGGCTTTCGATACACTCAGCGTTCGAAGTTCTAACTGTTGTCTGATGTAGGTTGGTTGTTTAATAAAAATAATACCCCGAGGAATGGAAACTTTCATTGAAAAGAAAAATCTCCAGAAATTCAGAAGGACGTACTTCAAAAATCCAAGATCGTGGCCAAAAATACTACGTTATCTTGTTAGTTCACGAGTTCATGACGCTTTTTTGCGTGTATTCACTAATTTCTCCCAAAATTCACCTATGGATTCTTCGATTATTTATTGTTTCTATGAAGCCATTCTTAAGACTTTTTGACCTTATTTCAAAATGATCTATAAACAAATTTTCATAAAAATGTAAAAAAAAGTGTCTTAAGCGATATTCTCCAGAAGATTAAAAAAAGGGATTTTGAAACTATTTCTTATTTTTTTAATTCTTAAAATGATCAGTAATTTAGTCTAAAGCTTTTATGAATTTAAGGTTCTTTTTCAGCTAGTATGACGTTTAATATCCTTTAGAATATCCTGAAAATGCATCAGAAGAAATTTATTTAAAAGTTCCTTAAGAATTCCAGCTTTATTTTGAAGAATTATTTCGTTTGTTTCGCGGCAAATTTCCCAAGAGAATGTAAACTTTTTTGGCAGTCTTCCTTGATTTCCTTCAAACGCGCTGTAACTTTTCTTCAACTAGATTCATTTATTTCATTTATTTAGTCTACATCTTAACAGATAACACTGAATCAACGATTTGACGCCACAATACACGGTTTGAGGCCGCATCTCTCCATCCACGAATACCCCCCACGCTCGCCAAGTCGTTTTGCACTTGGTCACCCATCTCGCTCGCTGCGCTCCACGTCGTCTCGTACCAGCCGGCTCGGAAGCAAACTCCATCTTTGCAGGGTTGTCTGGCATTCTTGCAATATGTCCTGCCCATCGTACCCTTCCGGCTTTAGCTACCTTCTGGATACTGGATTCGCCGTAGAGTTGGGCGAGCTCGTGTTTCATTCTTCGCCGCCACACACCGTCTTCTTGCACACCGCCAAAGATGGTCCTAAGCACCCGTCTCTTGAATACTCCGAGTGCTTGCAAGTCCTCCTCGAGCATTGTCCATGTTTCAGGTCCGTAGAGGACAACCGGTCTTATTAGCGTCTTGTACATGACACATTTGGTGCGGTGGCGAATCTTTTTTGACCGCAGTTTCTTCTGGAGCCCGTAGTAGGCCCGACTTCCACAGATGATGCGCCTTCGTATTTCACGACTGACATTGTTATCAGCCGTTAGCAAGGATCCGAGGTAGACGAATTCCTCGACCAACTCGAAGGTATCCCCGTCTATGGTAACACTGCTTCCCTTCTTTGACGCATTCACCACCAGTCCAACTTTTGTTGCTTCACGTTTCAGGCGGGTGTACAGTTCTGCCACCTTTGCAAATGTTAGGCCGACAATGTCCATGTCATCCGCGAAACAAATAATAAATTGACTGGATCTGTTGAAAATCGTATCTCGGCTGTTACACCCGGCTCTCCGCATGACACCTTCTAGCGCAATGTTGAACAACAGGCGCGAAAGTCCATCACCTTGTCTTAGTCCCCGGCGCACGCTATGTTTAAAGGCAACTATTATGCAAAGTGTATGCACCTCGGATGTTAAGCCGTTAGATCATAGTTTTAGACCTCTAGTTTAAGGATCTGCATCGATTAAAATATTTCATCGGTGAAATTTTGACTTTTTTACTATTTAAGGTAATATTTTTAACCTAAAAACCTTTTCTGATTTTTTAAAATTTTTTGGGACAAGTTATATAAAATCCAACCACTACTGTTTTCCCGATGATTTAAGAAACATTTTCATATAAAAGCATTTTTCATATGATGAAAATAGTAGAAGTTATATTGAAATTACTGCCAGTCTTAAATGTTCTTACGGTTTATTAAGAATCGATCTGTAGCCTTCCTTAGCTGTGCGGTAAGATGCACTACTACACTGCAATACCATGCTAAAAGTGGCTGGGTTCGATTCCCGGTCTTGTCTAGGAAATATTCTCACCTTCCCTGGGCATAAAGTATTATCGTAGCTTCATGATATACGAATGCGAAAATGGTAGCTTGAACTAGAAACCTCGCAGTTAATAACTATGGAAGTGCTAAATGAACACTAAGCTCCGAGGCGGCATATGTCCAGAGTGGTTGATGTAATGCCAATAAGAAGAAGTATTATTAAATGGAAGAACGTAATATCACTCTTTAACATTTCAAATCAACAAAAAATTAAAACTACGAACTAGTGCAAAGTAGTATTTATGTATGTTCTGTATTTCAAACTTGATTGAACCTCAATGAACGTCTGCATTATGTGACCATTGTTATATGCTCCCACCGTGGATACTTGCATACTGTTCGTGGTTATCTGGCATTTTGTAGATAGTATAGAAATTTCTGATGGCTTCCGTTGTTTGCTCCGTATACTTTGTAAGGCTCTATTGCGCTCTTTTCAAGAACATGGAATTTCAAAATAATTTTTCGATGATTGGTAGCCCGGCTGATATCCAACTGTAACAAAAAACTCGTATGGCGTCTGAATAGAAGTCCAACAATGTTACACTAAAACAGCAATCAACTACCTGTGGTAGACTCTCCAATACAATGGTAATAAAATAACCATTGTATTATTTTCCTTTCAAAACACCCCGTTTAACTAAAAGACTTCGGCAGTACGCCCAGTGAAACCAAGTTGAGCATAATGAGTTGCGTTGACCTCTGATGTCCAGACTTCAGATTTGTCTGGATGGTTTTTTTTGCTACAGGGCCGAAGATTTGGTAGACCAATCCCACCAGTTAATGTAGCGCTGGAGGAGGGTTTTTGTCTAAAATTGTGTCATAGTCTTCCAGTCCTTTCAGAAAATGATTATGAACACAAGTGAAATATAATTCCTTGACCTGTCTAGCGTTGAATTATGTTTCTATGGTAACAAGTAGTGCAGGGTTGCTGTTTTTTTAATAAACACGTATGAGATATGCAGTTACACAAGAATTCGCTATCGAAAAATGAAACATATGTTCGGTGTCAACAGTATTTTTAGTATAACTTCTGCTACATTCATCATATGAACATTGTTTTTATATGAAAATTGTTCTTGAAGTGTCAGGAAAAAAATGTGATACCTGGATTTTTTATAACTTGCTTCAAAAAATTTAAAAAAATCAGAATAGATTTTTAGGTTGAAAATATCCCCTTAAATGGTAAAAAAGTCAAATTATCACCGATGAAATATTTCAATCAACACGGATCCCTAAACTAGAGGTCAAAAACTATGACCTAACAGCTTAACATCCGAGGTGCATTCACTTTGCATAATAGTTGCCTTTAAACATAGCGTGCGGCGCGATTCGTACGAACTGGAGTGTTCGCCCGAAATCTTCACACAGTTTTTACACACCATCCACCGTTGCTTTGATCAGTCTGTTAAGCTTCCTAGGGAAGCTGCTCTCGTCCATAATTTTCCATAGCTCTACGCGGTCTATACTGTCGTATGCCGCCTTGAAATCAACGAACAGATGATGCGTTGGGACCTGGTATTCACGGCATCTTCAACTAGATGTTATAAGTAAATGTGGTTACCATTTGTTCAGTAACTCTAATCAACGAATCCCTTCGAGATTTCCAAAAGCTTTTTCCGGATTTCCCCCATACTTTTTTTTTGGAATTCTTCAGTGTTGTCACAAGAAATTATTGTTAACCAAATTGTATGAGTTGATAGTTAATACACTGGGGTCGCTTTTCACGCGTGTTGCTTGATTCTAGTCTTTGGATTTGATGAAACATTGAGTTTAACCTACCAAAAATTCCTCAAAACTTTGAAGGAAAATCAGGTGGTGTTTAAAAATTGTTAACATTTAGACCGATAAATTGATGAAATTTTTGAGCTTTTTTTTGCCAATAATGCTAAAATACCGTCTTATTTTGTTTATGTTTTCTTACTTTTTTTAAAGAGATTTTCAGCGCACGGCTGGCTCATCTCTAAACCGTCCGAATCAATAAAAACTAGATCTAACGCGATTATCTTTTTTCCGTCTTCCGCAGGACTTGACACGCACCAACGCCCCAGTCGGAGCAATGAATTTACGACGACTCGGCCAAGACGGGCCATATCCTACCGCAATGACAATGACCGACGGCTCGGTCTCTTCGGAGACTATGACAGCGAAGAGGTCAACTACAATCCATCGCCCAGCCGTGCGCGGTTTGGCCTTAACGCGAACCCGGACTTTTATTTCGACTATGCGCGGGACTTGCCGACCACCACTCGACGCAGCCAAAGTCTCTCGCTGGTTCGGGAAAGGCCCCGAAATAATGAAGCCGCTGGAGGAGCGGAATTTTCCTATCGGGAAAAGGACAAGTATGGGCCTGCCAATTGGGATCAGATTGCACCACAGTGCGGTGGGAAGTACCAGAGTCCAATTCTGTTGAACACGAGTAGCGCGCTTTACGTCAGAAATAAAAGACCGTTACAGCTGGTTGGGCAGACCAATCTTCCACAATCGATCAGACTGCAGAATGATGGTCATTCTGCCAAATTCACTTACGTGTGGCGAAACGGGGAAAGGCCGTACCTCCGGGGAGGTCCCCTGAAGACTAAATACTATTTCGAACAGTTCCACTTCCATTGGGGATCAGACAGTTCATCCGGTTCGGAACATGTTTTAGATTTCCAGCGATACCCGATGGAGCTGCATTTAGTCTTCTATAATTCTCTGTACTCCTCCTTTGACGACGCTCGCTCCGAGGTGGACGGTTTAGTGGTGATGGGTCTTTTCTACGAATTGTACGAAATCAACGATGAACCTCTCAATACTTGGACACGTTTCCTGCAGGAAATTGTAGTACCAGACTCGGAATACCCCATCCAGTTCATCGACACTTTCCCGCTGTACGACCTGATTGGAGATGTGGAGTGGCCATACTTCTCGTACGAGGGAAGTCTGACGACGCCACCCTGCCTCGAGACGGTAACCTGGATAGTGTCGACCAAACCGCTACTGATTACGCCGCGGGAAATTCAAGAGTTCCGTAAGATCAGATCCAAGAGCGGCCCAATGGTGAATAATTTCCGCCCGGTGCAGAAGCTTTACAATCGACGAGTTTACCGGTACTGAGCGACGGCAAGGAGTGGTTAGGATTCCTACGACGCGTGATAATCAAATGCATTTCAAAGACAGAATGATTTCAGCTGATTTAGTTTAACTTAGCTCAAAGTACCAACCAAAGTATTCGCTTTCGAGCGGGCAACAATCTTAAGGTTATTATTAAGTGATTTTTTTTACAAGGGCACTGATTGAAGAATGTTTGGAAAGTTACCCAGAAGGTGTTAGCAAATGATTGAATATGTGTTCTACTGAATGACATAAACCAAAGCTGTGTATTCAAGCTTCAAATAATATTCATCCTAATATTTTTTCTTTCTATTTTACACACCTATTTCAATTGTTACATACATTATACATAAAGATATTTTATTGAATAAATTATTTTTGAACGTATGCAAAAGATACCCTGTAGAAAGAAATCCATGTCCAATACGGAACCTTATTACCTTTTGGAATTAAATCTACGACGCTGCGGTGAGGCGGTTGAGATCGGTAATACCTGTGGAAATGGTCATAGAAACTCTACATTGGCGGTGCCAGCCATTGATATTTGATGGGGCACCACTTGGTGCAAGCACGTTGTCTTAGAGAACTATAGCGTGCTTGCGACGACTGGTGCCTCACCTCTCGCTCCGATAGTTGTAGTTTAGCTTACGGGTCGTTGATGCCGAGAAGATGAACCATCTAGGTATTCAATGAAAAATCACAATATGTGGCTTGCTAGACCATTTTATTCACTTCTAACATTTATGACCGTCTTTTTTTAAATTGATCCCACTGTGCGGCGTTAAGTTCGATGTAGACGTTCATTTTTCTTGCAGTTTGGCAGCATTGGTTAGCGCGTTTCCATTGCAAAATGGAGTTTCCAACCACCTTGGTGAATAAACGTCTGAAGCACTATTTTCTTACTATAGGAATTGCAACATTTTCCCGACTGCACTCCCAAGCAAAGCTTGAGATCAGATCGCTAACTTGTTTTGATGTTGAGGGATCGTTGATTTTGATTACAGTAATATCCCGATTTTATCACCCCCCTGGTGAATTTTGGGGTAATAAAACAGGGTATGTGACAAAATTGTAAAAAAAATTATTTCCAATTTTTTAATTCATTCACCAACTATGAATCATTGTATGCCTTGGAAATGAACGGTATCCGTTATTTCTTGTCGAAATTGCTTGCAGAATATTTCCCAGGTACTCAGAAGTCGTTCATAATAAAATACAGGCGGTGAAAGTTATTTCATGAAAATCAATGTTGTTTGTGGTATTCTTTACGAAAATAAAAAGAATGACAATTTTTTTTGGGGTGAAAAAATCGGGTCGAAAACGTGACAAAATCGGGACGTGATAAAATCGGGTCGAAAACGTGATAAAATCGGGGGTAGACAAAATCGGGGGTAGACAAAATCGGGGAGTGACAAAATCGGGTCAACATGTATTTAGTTTTTTCGTCGTTAATGGTTAAAATAACAAAACATACAACAGAAAAATCTTACTGTGGAATCAAATTGAAAACTATTTCTGAGCAAATTGAAAACTGATTTTAATGTGGTGTGGATAATGGAATAAGTAATTAGTTTGTTATCAGTTCCTATAATTTAGAAATCAACAGCAAACTGTAATCAATTACGGAGACCAAGATTTGAAAACAAATTATGATTTCAATTTGATGTTGATATAAGATTATGTTTTCTATTTGTCCTCATTATGATGTCAGACTTTGCTCGAGCTATATCCAAACATTTAACAGATGTGTTATGTTATCATAGGTTCGAGGAAGCGAAATAACTACTGGGATTTGTTAAAGAATGTTTTGAAAATCCTTAAAACCACCCAAAAATGTTTTTGCTGCTGTCTCAAAATATTATTTTTGGACAAAAAAATCCGTGGAGGGGAAACCGCCAAATGTTGAACAGCTAATTTTGCCCCCTATTGTTAAACTCCCAACAGAAATGCATGTGCGTTAAACAATAGGCGAAGAAATTAGCCGTTCAACATTCGGTGAATTACCGTAATTGTTTTTAAATATTTGTATCGGCCTTAATAGGATGACGCCAGGGTACATCGAACACCACCGTATTTTTCTTGGTGTATCATATTACAGACTTTGGAAGTGCAATGTATGGTTCATGAATGCAACTGTATCCATAGTTAATTGCCGCTGATAAAAGAAATGCATTTATAATGTGATTTGTCACACTGAACCAGTAATAAACCTAGTTGTTTGTGACCAATTTAACTGTTTTTCCGCGAAGCATTAGGTACCTTACATTAGAGAACATTATGCATAGCGGCAGAGTGATACTAATGTTCCTCACAAAGAAGCCTCACGTGACAGCTGTGATCGATGAAAAGCGGCAAACGTGAAAGTACTCAACGCGCCCTAACGAGATACCCTCGGGCAGAGTTTTTCATTAGCAGCAGTAGCAACAGTGTAATAAAAAAAAATGGCGATACCATGGCAGCAGGTTCTATGAAAATTCAATTTTTCCTTATCTTCTTGAGCATTGTCGGGGGCGAATAACTGTTTAATAAATACCGATGCTTTTCGACGATTTGAACCATTTCGTTTGAAGTGTAACAAAGTTCACAATGAAAGTGTGTACGATCCTTTTGGTGCTGCTGGGCCTGTCAGCCCATTTGGTTATTGGTGGTCAGCGTGAGTAATATCGGATTTCAACATCAGAGATCGGAAGTCTTCATACGTCATGTGATCTTACATATTTCACAGCCTTCGGACCAGCAGGCGAGTCAAGGCAGGGTAACGACTATCCAGAGTGCAGAGGAACCATGCAGAGCCCAATCCCGCTTTCGGCTTTCACCGCTCGTCCTGGTTATGAGTCGCAACCGTTAGAGTTGACCAACTATCAGATGGATCCCAGACAGGTCACGGTCACAAACGATGGAAAATTAGGTAAGTTTGCAATTCGGACTGGGACTGGGGAGAAAATCATGAAAGTCTACCATTTCGAAGATTGATCCAGTGCATACTTTGATGCTTTTAATGGTCAAATTATTTAAAGAACGACTGACAGCAATCTAACTGCAAATTTTTTGGTCACGAGAACAGGACCGATTTTTGCAATGTTAAAATCGAATTGGGTTTTATTGGGTTTATCCCAAAGAAAGCTTTCAAATAATAACTGTGGAAATGCAAATAGAGAACATTAAGTTGAAAAGCAGGCTAAGTTCCAGTTGAAACGTAGAGTCATAGAAGAAGAACAATTGTCTCCAAACTTATGAAATACTATTTTTAGAAAAATAACTAGAAAACATATGGGTGATATTTATAAAATATACCACATTGCACCCAAAATATCTTTATCCATAATAGCCAAATGAAAACATGCGGCAATTATGGCACTTTTTAATTTTGGTTCTTATTATATCAAATCCCATTGATTTCTTGTGGGATTTGCCATAATAGGACCGCTAGTGCGACAATTGTCGCAAAGGACAATTATGTTTTGTTTGTTGTTTAGAAGATTGTAGATGATACAGTATCAAATGAATGTGGTCTACTGTTCTGAACATGTTCTGATTTGGTGTATCGTTTTTCACTAATTGCATTGGTGCAACAATTGGTGTCATAGCCACGACTGGTACATCTACCCTAGCTAAATTATTTTTTAAAATTATCTTTCAATTTGTTTTCTTTTCATAAACAATATGACTATAAGTATAATCTAAGCTAGGCTACGCTTTTAAATATAAAAAATATGACCATTGTATCTAAGAATATGGATGAAAATTATTAAAAAGTAATAATTACTTAGGCTTCGTTTAACTTTTAGTTAAAATTTGAAAAGTTCGATGGTTATTTCGCCGTGGTTAAAAATAACCCTGCTCCGGAGCATGGTTAGATTTGACAGTTCGATAGTTAAACTTTGTTCGTGAGAAAATTGGCGCCAAATCCATTTCGTTCCAAATAACTATCAATCTGTCAAAACTCAGATGGGTCGGCTTCGGAGTAAAATTTTAACCACGATGGGAAAATAACCATCGAAGTTTCAAATTTTAACTACAAGTTAAGCGAATCGGTGGAATGGTTCACAGCCTTAGACTAGTGGTAGGATGCGCCACTACAATGCGCAAAGGTTAGATTGTCGGTTCCATCTTTAAAAATTTCGAGTTTGGAATTTGCTCGGCTTCCATGTGGATAATATCGTCGTGATATTCTAACGCTGAATTTATAATTTTACGCCACACTATAGTATATAGTATACACGCTTCAAGGCCACAATCTTTCCATCCTCGATAACACCAAAACATTTTGTATTTGGCCCGCCAACCTGGCTCCCTCACCTTCTTGTATCTTCCGGATAGAAAGCGATCACCATCCGGATTGCTGTCCGGCATTCTTGCAATATGTCCTGTCCATCGTATCCAAACAGCATTAGCTTACCTATCATCGGCTATCATACTGGGCTCGCCTGAGAGTTGGACGAGCTCGAGGTTCATCAGATTAGTCTTGTGAAGGGATGATAGTGGCCAAAACTGTACGGTTCAGCTGTATTTTTCAACTGGCCGCCAACACACAATATACCACCGCCGAGAAGTAGCTACGCTATTCTGGGCGAATATTGCACCTGACCGTCTGTCGATGGCTGCAAACTCTCGCCGTAAACTTTCTCGCTGACATTGCTTCACCATCCCTTTGAGCCCTTCGCACCGGGGATTTTTCGGGGGCAGCCCTTACTTTGCACCGTTCAATATGGAAAAACGATCCATAAAAAAATGAAAAACGATCCATAAATAACATCTGAATGTTCCATAAATACCATAAATCCATAAAATAGTTCGAGAAATTCCATAAAGAATATTTTTATGATCCATAAAACTTTGAAAAATGATCTATAAAAACTATATATTGATCCATAAAATTTCAAATTTTCGCAATTTATATCCTGATGATGATCCACAATTTCAGCCATATGATCCATAATTTTGGTCATATGATCCATAATTTTTATAATGTGATCCATAATGCTTGGAAAGAAGGCCAATGAAACTATATTAAATGATCCACACATTTTATAAAATCTATGGATCAACATGCACTTTATATAAAAATAAACTCAACCTAACATATACAAGCATTGTAAGGTATGCGGCTATGTCACATTTCTTAATGTTCCAAATTCCGTTAGATGTTTAGTGTTTGGTTACATTAAACCTTATGTAGAATATATAAAAAAATATTACATACAGTAGGTGAAACTTCACCTCGTCATATGATTTCTGCGTGAAATTCCAAATTAACGATACAGACTTTTACTAAATTGATTTGCTATGGATTGAATTGCCTTTAATCTTCGGTAAAAGAAGCATACTTGCTACCTCATCATAAGGTTCACGCCCTACAACATCTTATAATAGATTATTCAAACTACAAGCACTAGAAGCTTTGTCGCTACATATAGTGTATCTTAATTTGAAATATCATTCCCAGTGAAAATTAGACGCGCGAACATTGACTACAAGTTATTCTATATCATATTATACAGATCATAGTTTGAATACCCTTTATAACATTGACAGGAATGTTTCTCTACGATTGATGACAATTTTAGGTGATGGACTACTAATATATGTAGAAATGAATTCTGCTTACAATTGCTGGACAGCAAGCAATAAATAACGTAGATGTATGGGTATTTCAATTTTTTGATGATTTTTTTCAAATAATATACTTCAAAATTCCATATATAATCCTACTGGAAAATTTATAAGGCTACGTTATACTAATTTACACGGTATGAACTTTTTTGTCTATTTTAACCTAAAATGAATTTTGAATTAAAACCAAGATGATAAAGTGTTTTTAAACAATTATGTATTTATTTGAGACATTAAACGAGACATTGACACTATATTATAAATCTTATTCCTATAGGATATATATATATATATATATATATAATGCAAATGGACGAATATCATAATTGATTTACAATCAGTCTGTAATAATGAAATTGGAAATAGCAGCAGTAACATTAAATGCTTGAACAAGAACCACAGGTTCAGAACTTAGGAATTTGTAACTATTAGAATTTGATAACCATTAAAAATCTTCTCCGAATCAAACTAACTTCGGATCTAAAACGGAGAAATAATTGAAAATAAACTATATACTTTAACTATATCGGCTAGAAACTGCATGCCTATTAGCAGTAAACTTGCAACAATTGTGTTACTTCTATAGTGATCAATGCAGCATGCATTACTTTTGGATCAATGATACCAACTCCGTTGAACGAAACAGGTCTTGGAATTTCCAAACTGAAACCATCCAAACCCTAGTCACTGCCCTGGGCTTTTCTTGTTGCTGCTTTGGTTAATACTATCATTAACTGGCATTAACTGTCGTTCGAAGCGTCCAAGATTTGGGCCAGAATAAATTTATCGCTAACAAATTTTGAAACGGTGTCGTTCGAATCCACCTCCCAAGAACCGATTCAGTATGCTGCTCCGAAGGTTGTCACATGAATTCGTATGAGAACAATTTCTTCAAGACGTTTCCTTACTTCAGTAGTAATCAAGATGAGCTGTTCCACAAGCAACATTAGTTTACGGATGACCAAAATTCCTAACTAACTCTGCCGTTTTTGCCAGCCAACATTCTCAGCAGCGGGCCATGCTCTGCCGAACAGTTTCGGGTCGTTCATGAGATTCCTGAAATGGGTAATCAAAATATGTGTTATACTTTATGACATTAGTAATTGATTATGAGTAGAGTATTACGTATACACTGCAGACCGAAGTTCGGAGTCTTGCGTACCGGAGTTTTTTTTCTTAATATCGTCCGAGTTGCTGCTGATGTAATTCGGCATATTATTCCACCACAACATGTTTGAGCTGCTTTTTCGAACGATGCAATTAATCGTGACCGCAGTTGTTTTACTGATCTGAGAAATAAAAATGTAGTGTAGTTCCTATTGGTACTTCTAAACTATGGAGGAGAATATTACCTTTACGATTTTCTCCGAAACCTGACGCTTTCCCTCATCTGGAATAAGCGTCAGATACCAAATGAAATTCGAATCTAAGGCAAAGAATTCTGGAGCCCTTCTCCTCGTCGCGAACTTTTTCGTAGAAATAGTACTGTCATCAAAATGATTAATCTGATTCGCATGCAATCCTTGGCAGTCGAACGTGGCGCTTTTTCTCGTAAACGTAATCCACGGAGATTCGACTACTGATGCCGGAATTAATTGAGTAATCTAATTTTGCAAGCACAGGATGCCTTCTCCAAATGTGTACGATATTCTGTACGATGCCAAATTTGTACAAGGTTCACAGACTCAAGGCATCCAGCGTTTTCGCGGAGAACATTCGGAGAATATGTAAATATCTTGGTTAAATCGGCTGCATAACCGGAATCATGACACAGGCAGTCGCTTTCTGATATTTGGACATCCCCTCTGGTATTGATGATTGTACTTTTGTTGAAATAGGTATATGAAGGAAAGTGAATAATTAATAATTGCAAATACGCGATTATTTTGGAATCAGACTCACATTGATGGTGTGGAAAAAAAACCTGGCAGAAGTGAGCGATTGTTGTTTGTTAGCTGTTAAGATGAACGCTGAAATGTTGCTAAAAATACCTTATTGTAGCGGCATCTGCAAAAATGAAAAGGGTAAAGAAAACGCATATTGGTATTTTTTCTGCATACCACTATTTCTTTCGTTTGGAATTCACATTATCCATTTCACCTCCGTATTTTCTTTTTCTGTTCCTAGATAAAGCCTGTGTTGTAGTTTTTTTTAGTCCGTTTGCTCTCTTCTATGTTCATTCGCCGCGACTTTCCATTTCTTCTTGACCGTCTATTGTATTTGGACTGATTCTTTTTAATCTCAGCATTTATAAATGTATTCAGAAGACGATCGATGAATTTTTTAAAGCATTCCTCACAAGCGTAATCAGCGTAATCATCATAATCAATATATCTTCCTAATCGTGTTTTAACCTCACAACGATGTTGGTTGAAATATTTATAAAATTTTTGCTTGAATGCGATCAATAATGTAACACCAAGCTCTAATGCGATTTCATTTGGAAATGTGTGTTTGGCTGAATCGAGGTGGTATTTAAGCTTCGTGAAGATAAAACTTTCATCATTCAAGTGTTTACTGTTTGAGGGTGTACGGAATTGGTTTTTGCATTGGTCATGAGGTAGTTTCGATATGACAAACCCTACAACGTACACCAGAGCGTTGGTTTCATGCTTGTCCGAAATGTCGATATTTTCGAAGTCGAAGGGTTCACATGGTAGATCGACCAGGCTGACTTTGCCAATCAACGCTAAGGGATCGACAGAGTCTTCGTCTTCAATCTCATTTTCAATTAGGGAAAATGTTGCATCTGGCTTACAATTTGTATTCTCTTGATGATCAATCGTTCTGTCAACTCCGTTGTATTTTATTGCGACTCCAAACTGCATAGCATTTGGTGAATCGTTGCAGCCACATGATGATCTTACTTTTGCAAACTCGTTCTCCAAAGGATCTTGGCAAATACAATTTGTGCATAAACATGTGAATTCGAATTTTGTTTCCAAAATGTTCCACAACTGTCTAAGTCCGTAAATATTTTGAATGAAACCCTTCATACAAGGAGGATTTCTCTGCTTTGAAGTCAGCAACTCGCATGCTTCTTTTCGAGCCTAGAATATTAATTATGATTTACAAATCAAAATTGTGAATCAAAAATCTAGATGACTTCTCAATAGTACCGTCGAGGAATCAAAGCTTGTCTTAGGAACGAATATAGCTTTTTCGAGAATATTTTTTGCTTCATCTAGGAATTTCCAATGTTCACTGGTTGCCCGAAGTGCGGCACGAAAAGGCTTTAGATGATTATGTTATTAATATTGATTTTCATAAGGTGATGAGTACATGTACAAAAAAACGTGAAATATTAGATATGTACCTTCAGTTTATCTTGCTCAAATCTTGAGTTGAATGTATCGAACAGCTTGTCCATCAAGTCTATAAATTCAATCGTCGGATTAACTTCATTGTTCATGCTTCCTAGACTTACACACGTTTCAAGTGCTTTTGCAACCGTTCTACTTAGTGTTCGTGTTGCCAAACTTACATTCATTTTGGAAAATCCAGGTAAGAATACTGCTTTTTTCGTTAATCGAGGAGCCAATCTTGGAACATTGAGAATGTCCAAGTTATAAAGATCAGAAATATATTTGAAGGATACTATTTGATCGTCTATGAGCAAGTTTTTAGCAAACAGATTGTTTCGTATTGACTTTAGAAGGTGTGGATTGTCGTACATGATAACAATTGGCATTTCATCTACATAAAACACTGGATTTTCGATAGAGACGCCTAAAAGATTGTGCCATTTTCACATTGGTTGGGTGTTGATCCATCACAACCAAAACTGGGTGAAACCCGATCTTGTTCAATCTTCTGATTGCTTCGCAAATAATATTCATTTGACTCTCGCTGCCCAAAGTCGCATTAGCGAAGAAATGCCCAATGACCTTTAAAAGAGGGATTTTTATGTTTTATTGTTTAAGAAATTTAGAATTATACCTGTTTGTAGCTTGAACTGATACTTCTCACCATTAGAGTGACACTTTCAGTCGCTAAAACATTGGCATCGTTGTTCTCACTCAATTGACTTCTGGAAGTATCCACCGTTGGCAACCCGTGAAATGTGTCAGAACGCGCATGATAGTCAAGCATTGGCTTTATAGCCATCCCATCGATGAGAATAGAAACTACTTTCTCTTTCTCCAACATACTTTTTCCAGCAAGCTTCATTCGAGACAGTATTTCTTCGTTGAAACCTAGATGAATACTTATGTTGCGATGCCATTTAGTGACTGTTTTTGGATGTGGTAAACATAATACGTTAGCTGCCCTAAGCTTCTTGAATCCGGAAGTTGACACTAGCTTTTGACGAGTTGCAAACCTTTTTGCGAATTTATATCGTCGACCATATTTATTCTTATTTAAGTTCTTCAACGATTCCTTCAAAAGAGGATTGCTATTCACCGTGTTCAATATCGTATTATTAGTTTGAATTAGTTTATTTTTTTCTGCAATTATGCACTTCAGTTTTACAATCTGTTTTGACTTTAACACCAACGCTTCTTTTCGTTTTTTACATAATCGAAGAAGATTCCTCTTAGTTCTCCTCTCAAAACTTACTTAGAAGTAATTCCAGCTTCCTAATCTTTCCAATCAGAGTCTCATGCGTAGGATTGAAATTTGATACAGTCTCGGCTGTAAAATTATATAAACACTCGAAGTTACAGTTGTTAAATTCGCTGATTGGGATTTCGAAACATGGGTCTTTTTAGTTAAGCCCTCGTTCGTTGGGATACGGCTGGGCCGAGCAGTTATATGATAAAATCTCACAGGCAACGATTGATTGAGCATCACTGGACATAATGTTCAGGCCGAAATACACATGTTTAAATGGCTGTCAATTGGCCCCGCAAGTCGCGACTGTATTGCAAATACATGTTTATAGTGAAATGATTAATTTTTTTTACATCCCATGTAACATTTTAAGTTTTATAACGCTCTTGAAGACCATAATTTACTCTACAAGCGTGTTATAAAACCATCATAAAACTAAAATGTTACTAGGGATCTAACTACTTATTTTGATATAAATATTTAAAATATGATTACCTGGCCTATTATTACGCTAATTGGAGTCATTATTACAAATGAAATTACTGACGCAACAGTAATCATCACATATGATCATTTCAAGGTCAGTGGATTGTTTTTTCTTTAAATATTTCAAATTGCAGCATCACATTTTACTAAAGTATCTACGTGTCGAAAACGCCACAGTGATAGTAGATTATGGTTAGGAAACCTTTAATCCGAGACCAATGTTTGAGTGCACAATTGTTTATGCAAACGAGCTCATCGACCCAGTGGAGGAGCGTGGTAGTTAATTGCCGCGTATTTGAGATACCTGAACTAGCACTGAGAGCATAATTCAATAAACTAGATGCTATGTTCACGTGTCGTGTATCACGGATATATACTACAAGAAACTGCTATGGACAACGAATTTATGTTTACCTTCGCACTGCAAACTTTTCTCAACAATGTCTCTGTCTTCTTCTAAAAAATCCACTATTTGTAATCTCTCATTTTCGATTCTCGCTGGAACGGCGTTTCTTTTCAGTCTGATTTGAAAAATAAGGAAAAAAATAATCTATTAATGAGTAATAATTTCTACATACCCTTTAGATTTATCTGTAGCATCCTTGAAGCATTCGTCATTAAAATGACGTGAACAGATTCGACGATGTGTAATATCGCCATTTATGGGTGAACCAGAGCTTTCGCAGTATTGCTTTCAGGCATTTGCACTGAGATAGAATTTTATAAATCTTATTTGTCAGGTTAATTATTAAAATAGCTTACAGATTTTCATCGTCAGGAAATCGGTGTAATGAAATTGGAGTCGTCGAGGAGGTTTTAAGTTTGTATTTATTTCTGCAACAAACAATTGCACACACTTTCCCCATCTTGATACTTCGTTTTATTTTGCTTGACAACGCATACTTGACATAGAGATATTGTGGACATAACTTGTATGATTGCCGTAGCAACAGAGAACGAAGTACCAGTTACTCAGTTCTGTACTTGCATCAAGGGGCCCTCCTTAGCCGTGCGGTAAAATGCGCGGCTACAAAGCAAGACCATGCTGAGGGTGACTGGGTTCGATTCCCGGTGCCGGTCTAGGCAATTTTCGGATTGGAAATTGTCTCGACTTCCCTGGGCATAAAAGTATCATCGTGCTAGCCTCATGATATACAAATGCAAAAATGGTAACTTGGCTTAGAAACCTCGCAGTTAATAACTGTGGAAGTGCTTAATGAACACTAATCCCGAGCAAAGCTTGAGAGCAAATCGATAACTAATTTTGTTGTTGTGAAATCGCCTAATTTTGATAACTCAGGTTGATATCCTTTTGGTCGTTTTAACGGTTAAAAGATCAAAATCTACAGCAGAAAAATCTTACTGTGACATCAAATCGAAAACTATTCCTGCTGTCGATGAGAGCAAAACGAAAACTAATTTTGATATTGGTTCCGATAACAAAATAAGTACACAGTTTGATGTCAGATCATACAATTCAGAAATCAACAGCAAAATGAGATCAAAATATGTAATCAGTCATGATGATTCATATTTGAAAACAAATTATGATTTCGATTTGATATCAATATCAAAATATGTTTTCTATATGCTCTCATTATGTTTTCAGACCTTGCTCGGGCTGTGAGGCGGCTCTGTCCCAGTGTGGGGATGTAATGCCAATAAGAAGAAGAAGAAGACTTGCATCAAGGTGATATCACAATGCGGTTGTTCAATTTCTTATTCTGGTACTTCATGAGCACTAAAAAAGTGGGCTTTTGTATGGGACATGAACGTCTTAATTAGTCTTTGATATGACTAAAATTATGGATCATATTACTGAAATTATGGATCATCATCACGATAAAAAAATGCGCAAATTTGATTTGATTTGAAGTTTTATGGATCAAAATTTAGTTTTTTATGGATCATTTGTCATATTTTCATGGGAAATTAGCAAGAATTGTATTGTTTTTCTTGACCATATTTCCCAATTAATTGCTAAATTTTAGATTAGTTATGGATCGAAAAATTATTCTTTATGGAATCTCATTAACTATTTTATGGATTTATGGTAGCATTTTAAGGAACATTCAGATGTTATATATGGATCGTTTTCCAGTTTTTTTATGGATCCGTCTTTATCGTTTATATGTAAAAGTATGTTTTGCTTTTTTCGGGACTTAGCCCATTGAAACATAGGGAAAACGAAAAAAAAACAAAGAAAAAACTTTAGTTTTCGTTGCTGAAATGACTTAAAGCCGGTGCTAAATCCAAAGAGTCGAGAGCATCCAGTTAAATTGAGCCCTTCGGTATACTCCTGGAATGTGATGTACCAGACTTTCTTGTTCTATTAATTGGCTGGCAATGATGGACGTAGATTGTTATCTGAACCAGATGTACAGTCAATTCGATTCGTATTGTAGTTCTGTCGACGACATGCCATGGGAGATTATGGTCGTAGGATTGTCTTCTCTAGCAACGTCACTTTCTTTCGTAACGTACTGGATTTCGGAGACGTGGTTTGCTACGAACTTTCACTTTAAATGTTGCGACAATGACAGCCTGCAAATGACTATGTTTGAATCAGTCCAGGAGTAACACCTGACGACAACGTGGATGTTTTCGGCGACCATTTCGTATAAGTGCACCAGAGTTTTGGGCAGCACCAGTCAATGAATTCAATTCCAGTTTATCGATTGCTCGTCTCTAAATTCATATGGAACCGCTGAGAGCAATTCTCGCTTAACTTTTCAAAAGGACCTAAGTAACATTTTTTTCATGAAATAATTTGAATATTGCAATCAATAGCTTTCATGTTGTTCTGTTGATTGCGCTATTCAAATTAATTAATGAAAAAAATGTTATTTATGTCTTTTTGAAAAGGTAAGCGAGAATTCTTTGCTATTAGAATTTCACTTTCGCAAAGAGAATCCCACAGATTGCAGAAATCCTATCATCAGATCGATGAGCTCTTTCCCTCCTTCGACGCCGTCTATGCCAAACAACATGTCATCCACGAACAAATCCTTCCCTAAAACTTTGGCTGCTCTGGGATACGCCCCTTTTTAGCCAAACTTGACATTATAAGAGAATGCTGCGAACACTAATCCAGTTAGTACAAGCACGGATATTCCGTAACCGACTGGAATAGGGTAAATGGTGCATTTCGAACATCTGAATATATTTTGGACTTTTGGCTACATTTTGCGTGTTTTTCTACTTAACTTTCTACAAATAAATAGGAATCATGTGTCTGTTTAGTCTCTTTCATAATCTTTCATTTCTAGCCATATTTATGTAACAAATTAAAGAAAATAAAGCCAAAAGTCCAAAATATATTCAGATGTCCAAAATACCATTGTTACCCCACTAATAAATGTGGTGGAAAAAACTATGTTTTTTTTTAAATGTAATAGAGTTACTGCGTGTTCTGTGGCTGGCTATGTGAGTTTTATGCGTTGTCAGTGTTAGCGGTGTTAGCAGTCCGAGTCTGTTGGTTCGGTGGTGTAGAGCGCTGTTGTGGCTATTTGCGTTGTTGGTTTACTTTGAGAGGTTTTAACTGTGTGGGTGGATCAAATGATCTACTCTGTTTAGTGTGCAGAAGCGTCCACGTTCCTTTTTTGCCCGAGCAAAATGCTCCGAATATAAACCATTTCGACCGAGTTTGTTCCTGTTGACATCCTCCATTCTGTTCGACACGCTCATGCGGTGGAATTTGACGCACTGGAATACGGAATAGCGTGGCTCGCATTAAAACCAGCATTTCGTCGTTGATTTAATACGCTAGGAGAAATGTCAAAAAAGAAATAGTAGAATCACGAATTGATTCCGGAAAAGGTATTATTTTTGATGTTTATTGAATTTTTAATCTCGTGTAATAAATTATTTTCAAAAACAAATCAACTTGTAATTTTTAAAATTATTTTGAATTCCATTGACTAGGGTAAATCACTACTTGGGCCTATGGACCCGATTCCCGGCTCACTGCACAGAAAACTAAGGATTTATACTATTTGGAAGCCGTAAGTTTATGGTTGATAATTTTAAAAAAGTCTCCCATTTATTTCGCACAATACTCAATATTTTTCAACCATTTATTTCACTCCTAATTGGTCCAATTATAGAAAATAAAAATGTAGATTACGAACATTCGCTCTCCGTTGCTATGCCACTGAGCCGGAGTGAATCTTTCCACTTTTACAAAACGGTATTTTCATATAAACACCTACCTGAAAATCGTCACTGTTCTCGATACAATCATTGCTTGAAGCTGTTAATCACCACACAATAATTCTTAGCTCACGCACTTTAATCTTTTCTATTTGTTCGTTTCACTAGAACTAATATAAACTTATTACAATACATTTTAAAATCTATCCTCAAACCGAACAAAAATTCACCTCGGCATAAGAACTTCTAGCCGCACCATGCTGCCAAAAGGCCAGGAGTCTTTTTTAGTATGAAAAAAATCCTTCAACGTTCATAGGAAAACTTGACGTTGACGCTATCATGTTATTTATAATTCTCTCGATTTCAAAAAGTGAAAAAATATAGTTTTCAAGCGTTTGGAAGTAATTTGGATGAGTGAATATATTTTTTCAACCAAATAAAAATTATTATAAATAATACCATCTGGCATCATGTCGGCGTAGAACGTGCATATTTTTGTTTACGTCGCATTTTCTACCGTCCCGAGAGAGAATGAGAGTAAGATGTTGGGAGATTGAGCGAAATTTTGCTTAGGCCGGGAACTGGTTGGAAGTGGGCCGGAAACAAAATCGCTATGACTGAAATGAGTGCTGGACCTCGTTAACTTAAATCAAATTAAAGCTTTTTCAAACAATCTTTACCAAAAAAAACTATTTTTAAGCAGAAGTGAACCCCATTGCAGTATTGCACGGCCCACGAAATTTAGGAAAAGTTGCTTCCTGTCATAAATATCAATCAAATAATGCAGTCATATTCATGTTAGGCCGGGAATGGGGTAAGAAACCCTATAACCTTGCCGTGGTAAATTTTTGTGATTCTTCTTTTTCTCTGATGAAAGCATTCATCCGGTTCTCCTGGCCCATAGTTGATTGGCAGATTGCAGGACGTGTCGATCGGTGAAGCCAATCAAGTCTCTATACTTTGTCATTTCCTTGCTGTTGTGATGGGTTTCACACTGCCGTAAACTTGCCAAAATAAATCTGGTATGTATCATGTAAGTCAGAATGGTGCTCCAAACTGACAGCTTCTCTCTGATCCTCTCGAACATTACGTCGCTCATTAGTGGGTTGGGCGTAAGTTCCCTATAGCTCTCCTTTATGAGGATCTCCACAACGAAGAGAGAGTTTAGATGCGCCTTAACTTATTGTTTGCGTAGCGACTTCCGAGCACCTTCCATGCTACCGCATAATTGGCTGCAGGCAAGTCAATGGAACATATTTCTTGTAGGATAGAACTATATTTCCTGTATAGCATCGCCAACTAAAGAAGGCCGGACACAGGTGATACTATCAACATCCGAAAGAAGGGGATCGGAAGATTTTATGGTATGGCATCCAGTTGTGAATCCTCCAAATCCAGCTGCAGACTGGGACGTCGAGAGTCTTCGGAGCAACACATGTCGCCTGATGGTGATGGTGTTGATTGAGTGTCATTGTTCTTAATTGCTTGGATAAATATAAATATTGCGCTGACCAACAATTCCAGAAGTGTAGAAATAAGTAGTGAGAGGTTTTAGTATTTGTCTGTGACGTACCCACTACGTACCCACGTATTCACTATGAAGGGCACCCGTATTGCCATTTTGTTGGATACGGGTGCGGTTTTTGCAAGGGTTCGCATGAGATGACCTTTCATCGACTTCACAGCAAATTTCTATCTCTGAAGTATACAAACAAGTATACAAAGTTGGAGCCCGATGTCCAGAAAGAAGGCTCAGCTGTGCTTAGCGCTTAGATCAGATCATGAGACGGTTGTACTGCTTCTTCAAGCCAGCCAGAAGCGTAGTGTTATAGAAGTAAAGTCTTCCTTCCTTCCATAACACTACGGAAGGAAGTAATGATCTACCATGACAGCCTTATGTAATGGAACTCCAGACGCGCACGTAGTTTGATTATACAGTATCCCCCCGCTTATCCGGACCTCGCTAATCCGACGACTCGTTAGTCCGGATCGCTCTAATTCGGAATTTAAAATTAAAAAGTATCAACACCCATTAAAAAAAGACAGGGACACCATCTTCGACCAGAGGTCGTACAGACTGAACACTTAACACCTAGCATGAGACAACGGACAGGACACATAACACCCAGTGGACCAGTGGAGAATATTTCGATCATGAAAAGTTTTCTCCTTACCGGGGCGGGAATCAAATCCACACTCCATAGCACATGCGTCTAGACAATTGACGTCGCTATCCGAAAGACTATGAAGCCCACCACAAAACGATTTAAACAATTTTATGCTCTCAGTTTTCATATTTATGCTGTGATTTTGCTTTGGTTCATTTGTATGGATTTGACAGTCGGATTAACGAGATAAACCTCGATAGTCCGACCATACATTTGTCGGATCAGCGGGGTATACTGTAGTGATTTGCTGTTTAATATGGTTCAGTAAGAAATACGCTCCCAGAAATGTGCTAAGGTTATGACGAGAAACGTTGCTCATATATTGCATATGCCACGAACCAGAGCATTAGTGATTAATCATAGATTTAATCATGATTAATGAATAATGGGTTATTTAATCATTATTCATTAATCATAATCATAAAAAAAAATACGATTCAATCATTAATCACTAATCGTTAATCATAAATTTATGCATTTAATCATTAATTACTAATCATATTCATGATTATTTTGAGTTTATTCATTAACCATTAATTTTAATCATTGCATGCATCGCTTTTATTCATTAATCTTTAATCATAATCATACAATTTTAAAGGTAAAAAAACATAATTTGGTCAAACGGTTACTTGATTATTGATCACTATGCAAATCATTTAATTTGATTATTCATAATCATTAATCATTAATCATATCGATCGTTAATCATTAATCATACACATATTGTGTCAACATTTAATCACGATCAGTAATCATTAATCATACTTCAAACGTTTTATTCATTAATCATAATCGTTAATCATTGTCAAAAATTAAATTAATCATTAATCATAATCATTATTCATTTTCGAAAATGAATTAATCATTAATCATAATCTTTAATCATAGAGTTGAATGATTTAATCAAAACAAATTTAATCATTCATTGGAAGCTTTATTCATTAACGGCACGAACGTGTCTTGTTGTAGCGAGTGTGTAGTGTGTGGTCTTGTACTGAAGTCGTCTGTGGTGGATAAGTGTGAATGAGTATTACTTGCATGTGTGGTGTGGTACTTAGTTGCGCTGTGCCGGTGATATCTTAGATGATCCAGTGTCCAGCCTTGGTGGATGAATTCGCGATGGTCCGACGAGTTCGACTGATGTTGGACGAACTGGCATCTCCAAATGCAGTAGGAAAAAATGGTGCGATGAACTGTAATATGAAACAGTGATCGTTAAAATTTTTTACCATGTTTTGATACTTCGCAATCTTCTTAAAATTGTAATGTGGAAGTGACGAAGCGTTGTGGGAAATAGACGCCTCCAGATCACGTACGTAGCGTACGTAGCAGTACCGTATTCCAGCCCTCAGTATTCTAACCATTCTTGGCGAGCAGTTGGAGTGAATCAAGGGTTAACAAGAAATCCAGGTAAGACATCACCAATTGCTTCTTGTTATCGTAGATTTTCTCTAATGAGTTCCATGCAATTGCATAAGTAGCGGACGAGATCTCGATCGATGCGATCTTGTGCATAGACGTTCTGCAATAAGTGAACCGGTGCCAGCGAAAGTGGTACATGTTACATTGAGTAAATTTTTCAGGAGACGCATTTTCCCACAAACATCGAATAATAAATTCATTTTTGCAGTTTTGTGCAACTAAACTGTACCTACATGTTATGTCTGATGTGCCTAAAGATAGTAGTGAAAAATGAGCAAAGTTTATGACAAATTTCAAATTTATTGGAACAAATTGCACCTGTGCAATACATGTATGTACCACTATAAATGGGAACAAAAGGAAACAGAAACCGAAAAACGTTGACAGTAAAAGTGGTACAAGTACATTTTTAAAATCATTCTAAACGGCAGTAAACTATCTTGAAATTCAAAATAGGATTAAAATCTATTGTGAAAACAGTCATGTTGCTGAATTTTCTTTTAAATAAGCAGATTTTAGTGGGTGGAACTGTACATGTACCACTTTTTCTGGCAACGAAATGGCCATAGTGAGTTTCAACACGGCAGTTAACAAATCACTCATAAATAGTGAATTACGTTTTCTGACAGCCCGATTTAACTTGGTTCATATATTATCAATTTACACTAAAATAACTCAACTTAAAGGAAATATAAAACCTTCTGCTGACCGAAATAAGTTTTTTGCATTGATTTTCACAAACGTACGATATCCAATACGTAGAGTCTGATGGAAAAGTCGATTTGATCAGACGAACGTATTATTTGCAACTACCTAGATCAGCGGTTCTCAACATGGGGTTCATGCCTCCTTTCAAGAGGCTCGGAAGCCTCCTTTCAAGCTTCCAAGCCTCTTGAATGGAGGCTTCCAAGCCTCTTGAAAGGAGGCTTCCGAGCCTCTTGAAAGGAGGCTTCCGAGCCTCTTGAAAGGAGGCTTCCGAGCCTCTTGAAAGGAGGCTTCCGAGCCTCTTGAAAGGAGGCTTCCGAGCCTCTTGAAAGGAGGCTTCCGAGCCTCTTGAAAGGAGGCTTCCAGGCCTCTTGAAAGGAGGCTTTCGGGCCTCTTGAAGGAGGCTTCCAGAGCCTCTTGAAGGAGGCTTCCAGAGCCTCTTGAAGGAGGCTTCCGCGCCTCTTGAAGGAGGCTGAGGCCTCTTGAAAGGAGGGTTCCGAGCCTCTTGAAAGGAGGCTTCCGAGCCTCTTGAAAGGAGGCTTCCGAGCCTCTTGAAAGGAGGCTTCCGAGCCTCTTGAAAGGAGGCTTCCGAGCCTCTTGAAAGGAGGCTTCCGGTTTAGCAAAGTATTGAGCTTTTCGAAAAAAGTCATCATGCCTCTAAAATGGAGCCTTTCTAACCTTTAGATTCAAGATTTTATTCACTTGATGTTTTGTTTTTTTGATATTTTGTCTCAGAGCCCCTCCTACACTGTTGATTGTGGTGGGCAGATTCAATAGGCTTTGATTTAGTGATCACCATGTATATTATTGTACACAAAGTTTTAAAATAAAAAACTACAACTATCAAATCTTTATCATTATATTTATATTTGAGTTGTAATATAAATACGCCATTATGCATTTCTGTCCGAGGTACCCCCAAGGGCACATGTACCCCAGGTTGAGAACTGCTGGTCTAAAGGTTTGGAAGCCTTCATTTGAAAGGCATGAAAACTTTTTTTCTCAAAAAGTTCAGTTCCTTCGTTACAAGAGGATTGAAAGCATTCTTCTACGCTTCTCGGAAGCCTCCTTTCAAGAGGCTCGGAAGCCTCCTTTCAAGAGGCTCGGAAGCCTCCTTTCAAGAGGCTCGGAAGCCTCCTTTCAAGAGGCTCGGAAGCCTCCTTTCAAGAGGCTCGGAAGCCTCCTTTCAAGAGGCTCGGAAGCCTCCTTTCAAGAGGCTCAGAGCCTCCTTTCAAGAGGCTCAGAGCCTCCTTTCAAGAGGCTCAGGAAGCCTCCTTTCAAGAGGCTCAGAAGCCTCCTTTCAAGAGGCTCAGAAGCCTCCTTTCAAGAGGCTCAGAGCCTCCTTTCAAGAGGCTCAGGAAGCCTCCTTTCAAGAGGCTCAGAAGCCTCCTTTCAAGAGGCTCAGAAGCCTCCTTTCAAGAGCTCAGGAAGCCTCCTTTCAAGAGGCTCAGGAAGCCTCCTTTCAAGAGGCTCAGGAAGCCTCCTTTCAAGAGGCTCAGAAGCCTCCTTTCAAGAGGCTCAGAAGCCTCCTTTCAAGAGGCTCAGAAGCCTCCTTTCAAGAGGCTCAGAAGCCTCCTTTCAAGAGGCTCAGAAGCCTCCTTTCAAGAGCTCAGAAGCCTCCTTTCAAGAGGCTCAGAAGCCTCCTTTCAAGAGGCTCAGAAGCCTCCTTTCAAGAGGCTCCAGAAGCCTCCTTTCAAGAGGGCTCAGGAAGCCTCCTTTCAAGAGGCTCAGAAGCCTCCTTTCAAGAGGCTCAGAAGCCTCCTTTCAAGAGGCTCAGAAGCCTCCTTTCAAGAGGCTCAGGCCTCCTTTCAAGAGGCTCAGGAAGCCTCCTTTCAAGAGGCCTCAAGCCTCCTTTCAAGAGGCTCAGAGCCTCCTTTCAAGAGGCTCAGAAGCCTCCTTTCAAGAGGCTCAGAAGCCTCCTTTCAAGAGGCTCAGGAAGCCTCCTTTCAAGAGGCTCAGAAGCCTCCTTTCAAGAGGCTCGGAAGCCTCCTTTCAAGAGGCTCAGAAGCCTCCTTTCAAGAGGCTCAGGAAGCCTCCTTTCAAGAGGCTCAGAAGCCTCCTTTCAAGAGGCTCAGGAAGCCTCCTTTCAAGAGGGCTCAGGAAGCCTCCTTTCAAGAGGCTCGGAAGCCTCCTTTCAAGAGGCTCAGAAGCCTCCTTTCAAGAGGCTCAGAAGCCTCCTTTCAAGAGGCTCAGAAGCCTCCTTTCAAGAGGCTCAGAAGCCTCCTTTCAAGAGGCTCAGAGCCTCCTTTCAAGAGGCTCAGGAAGCCTCCTTTCAAGAGGCTCAGAAGCCTCCTTTCAAGAGGCTCAGAAGCCTCCTTTCAAGAGGCTCGGAAGCCTCCTTTCAAGAGGCTCAGAAGCCTCCTTTCAAGAGGCTCAGAGCCTCCTTTCAAGAGGCTCAGGAAGCCTCCTTTCAAGAGGCTCAGGAAGCCTCCTTTCAAGAGGCTCAGAAGCCTCCTTTCAAGAGGCTCAGAAGCCTCCTTTCAAGAGCTCAGAGCCTCCTTTCAAGAGGCTCAGAAGCCTCCTTTCAAGAGGCTCAGAAGCCTCCTTTCAAGAGGCTCAGAAGCCTCCTTTCAAGAGCTCGGAAGCCTCCTTTCAAGAGGCTCAAGCCTCCTTTCAAGAGGCTCAGAAGCCTCCCTTTCAAGAGGCTCAGGAAGCCTCCTTTCAAGAGGCTCAGAAGCCTCCTTTCAAGAGGCCTCAAGCCTCCTTTCAAGAGCTCAAGCCTCCTTTCAAGAGGCTCCAGAGCCTCCTTTCAAGAGGCTCAGAAGCCTCCTTTCAAGAGGCTCAGAGCCTCCTTTCAAGAGGCTGGAAGCCTCCTTTCAAGAGGCTCAGGAAGCCTCCTTTCAAGAGGCTCAGAAGCCTCCTTTCAAGAGGCTCGGAAGCCTCCTTTCAAGAGGCTCTGGAAGCCTCCTTTCAAGAGGCTCAGAAGCCTCCTTTCAAGAGGCTCAGAAGCCTCCTTTCAAGAGGCCTGGAAGCCTCCTTTCAAGAGGCTCAGAAGCCTCCTTTCAAGAGGCTCGGAAGCCTCCTTTCAAGAGGCTCAGAAGCCTCCTTTCAAGAGGCTCAGAAGCCTCCTTTCAAGAGGCTCAGAAGCTTCTTTTCGAGTAGTTCGGAAGCCTTCTTTCAAGAGGCTCAGAAGCTTTTTTCAAGGAGCTCGAAAGCCTCCTTTCAAGAGCTCTGGAAGCCTTCTTTCAAGAGGCCTCAAGCCTCCTTTCAAGAGGCTCAGAAGCCTCCTTTCAAGAGGCTCAGAAGCCTCCTTTCAAGAGGCTCAGAAGCCTCCTTTCAAGAGGCCTGGAAGCCTCCTTTCAAGAGGCTCAGAAGCCTCCTTTCAAGAGGCTCGGAAGCCTCCTTTCAAGAGGCTCAGAGCCTCCTTTCAAGAGGCTCAGGAAGCCTCCTTTCAAGAGGCTCAGGAAGCCTCCTTTCAAGAGGCTCAGAAGCCTCCTTTCAAGAGGCTCGGAAGCCTCCTTTCAAGAGGCTCAGGCCTCCTTTCAAGAGGCTCAGGCCTCCTTTCAAGAGGCTCAGGAAGCCTCCTTTCAAGAGGCTCAGAGCCTCCTTTCAAGAGGCTCAGAAGCCTCCTTTCAAGAGGCTCAGAAGCCTCCTTTCAAGAGGCTCGGAAGCCTCCTTTCAAGAGGCTCAGGAAGCCTCCTTTCAAGAGGCTCGGAAGCCTCCTTTCAAGAGGCTCAGAAGCCTCCTTTCAAGAGGCTCAGAAGCCTCCTTTCAAGAGGCTCAGAAGCCTCCTTTCAAGAGGCTCAGAAGCCTCCTTTCAAGAGGCTCAGGAAGCCTCCTTTCAAGAGGCTCAGGAAGCCTCCTTTCAAGAGGCTCAGGCCTCCTTTCAAGAGGCTCAGGAAGCCTCCTTTCAGAGCTCAGGAAGCCTCCTTTCAAGAGGCTCAAGCCTCCTTTCAAGAGGCTCAGGAAGCCTCCTTTCAAGAGGCTCAGAAGCCTCCTTTCAAGAGGCTCAAGCCTCCTTTCAAGAGGCTCAGAAGCCTCCTTTCAAGAGGCTCAAGCCTCCTTTCAAGAGGCTCAGAAGCCTCCTTTCAAGAGCTCAGAAGCCTCCTTTCAAGAGCTCAGAAGCCTCCTTTCAAGAGGCTCAGAAGCCTCCTTTCAAGAGGCTCAGAAGCCTCCTTTCAAGAGCTCAGAAGCCTCCTTTCAAGAGGCTCAGGAAGCCTCCTTTCAAGAGGCTCGGAAGCCTCCTTTCAAGAGGCTCAGAGCCTCCTTTCAAGAGGCTCAGAAGCCTCCTTTCAAGAGGCTCAGAAGCCTCCTTTCAAGAGGCTCAGAGCCTCCTTTCAAGAGGCTCAGAGCCTCCTTTCAAGAGGCTCAGAAGCCTCCTTTCAAGAGGCTCGGAAGCCTCCTTTCAAGAGGCTCAGAGCCTCCTTTCAAGAGCTCAGAAGCCTCCTTTCAAGAGGCTCAGAAGCCTCCTTTCAAGAGGCTCTGGAAGCCTCCTTTCAAGAGGCTCAGAGCCTCCTTTCAAGAGGCCTCAGAAGCCTCCTTTCAAGAGGCTCAGGCCTCCTTTCAAGAGGCTCGGAAGCCTCCTTTCAAGAGGCTCGGAAGCCTCCTTTCAAGAGGCTCAGGAAGCCTCCTTTCAAGAGCTCAGAAGCCTCCTTTCAAGAGGCTCAGGAAGCCTCCTTTCAAGAGGCTCAAGCCTCCTTCAAGAGGCTCAGGAAGCCTCCTTTCAAGAGGCTCAGAAGCCTCCTTTCAAGAGGCTCAGGAAAGCCTCCTTTCAAGAGGCTCAAGCCTCCTTTCAAGAGGCTCAGAAGCCTCCTTTCAAGAGGCTCAGAAGCCTCCTTTCAAGAGGCTCAGAAGCCTCCTTTCAAGAGGCTCAGGAAGCCTCCTTTCAAGAGGCTCAGGAAGCCTCCTTTCAAGAGGCTCAGAAGCCTCCTTTCAAGAGGCTCAGGAAGCCTCCTTTCAAGAGGCTCAGAAGCCTCCTTTCAAGAGGCTCGGAAGCCTCCTTTCAAGAGGCTCAGAAGCCTCCTTTCAAGAGGCTCAGAGCCTCCTTTCAAGAGGCTCAGAAGCCTCCTTTCAAGAGGCTCAGGAAGCCTCCTTTCAAGAGCTCAGGCCTCCTTTCAAGAGGCTCAGGAAGCCTCCTTTCAAGAGGCTCAGGCCTCCTTTCAAGAGGCTCAAGCCTCCTTTCAAGACTCGGAAGCCTCCTTTCAAGAGGCTCAGAAGCCTCCTTTCAAGAGCTCAGAAGCCTCCTTTCAAGAGGCCTCAAAGCCTCCTTTCAAGAGGCTCAGAAGCCTCCTTTCAAGAGGCTTGGAAGCCTCCTTTCAAGAGGCTCAGAAGCCTCCTTTCAAGAGGCTCAGAAGCCTCCTTTCAAGAGGCTCGGCAGCCTCCTTCCTTTAAGACGCTCAGAAGCCCCTGTCCAAGAGGCTCAGAAACCCCTTTTCAAGAGGCTCGGAAGCCTCCTTTCAAGAGGCTCAGAGCCTCCTTTCAAGAGGCTCGGAAGCCTCCTTTCAAGAGCTCAGAAGCCTCCTTTCAAGAGGCTCAGGAAGCCTCCTTTCAAGAGGCTCAAGCCTCCTTTCAAGAGGCTCAGAAGCCTCCTTTCAAGAGGCTCAGAAGCCTCCTTTCAAGAGGCTCAGAAGCCTCCTTTCAAGAGGCTCAGAAGCCTCCTTTCAAGAGGCTCAGGAAGCCTCCTTTCAAGAGGCTCAGAAGCCTCCTTTCAAGAGGCTCAGAAGCCTCCTTTCAAGAGGCTCAGAAGCCTCCTTTCAAGAGGCTCAGGAAGCCTCCTTTCAAGAGGCTCAGAAGCCTCCTTTCAAGAGGCTCAGAAGCCTCCTTTCAAGAGCTCAGAAGCCTCCTTTCAAGAGGCTCAGAAGCCTCCTTTCAAGAGGCTCAGAAGCCTCCTTTCAAAAGGCTCAGAAGCCTCCTTTCAAGAGGCTCAGAAGCCTCCTTTCAAGAGGCTCAGAAGCCTCCTTTCAAGAGGCTCAGAAGCCTCCTTTCAAGAGGCTCGGAAGCCTCCTTTCAAGAGGCTCAGAAGCCTCCTTTCAAGAGGCTCGGAAGCCTAATTTCAAGAGGCTCGGAAGCCTCCTTTCAAGAGGCTCGGAAGCCTCCTTTCAAGAGGCTCGGAAGCCTCCTTTCAAGAGGCTCGGAAGCCTCCTTTTCAAGAGGCTCGGAAGCCTCCTTTTCAAGAGGCTCGGAAGCCTCCTTTTCAAGAGGCTCGGAAGCCTCCTTTTCAAGAGGCTCGGAAGCCATCTTTTCCAGAGGCTCGGAAGCCTCCTTTCAAGAGGCTCGGAAGCCTCCTTTTAAGAGGCTCGGAAGCCTCCTTTCAATATAGAGTACCTTAATTAATACAAAAGTGCGGAGAGGTACCTTTCAAGAAAAGGTTGAGAACCGCGGACCTGGATTGTAAATATCAATATTGCTTTTGCTAACTAACCGTAAGCGATGTTTCCACACTCAAATTAATTGTTATTTAATATCCACTGTAAAAATCAAGTAGCTTTAAAAAATCGAAATCTTGATCAGTTTTTATTCAATGAAACGAAATATACTCATATGCCATTATTAACATTTATATAAATACGTATTCTGGAGAACTCAGAGAAAGGTGTATGGATGTAATTGATACCTTACCTAATAATGACATAATTTCGGTACTTTGTATCTGTTAATTAAGCCAAATACGAATATTTTGCATGATTTCCAATTTACCTTACCAACACATTATTATTTTTTTCAGCCATTTATCGGTTCGAGTTTCCTGGTGACGCAAACGTCACCATTCAGGGAGGTCCCCTACGAAACATCTTCCAATTCGATAGCCTTCATTTTCATTGGGGGGCAACTTCCGAACGTGGATCCGAACACGTCATCGATTCTTACGGAAGAAGAAGACGATACTCTATGGAAATGCACTTGGTATTCTTCAATCAGCAGTACGATTCCTTCGAAACGGCTGCTCCGTTGGAAAACGGCCTTGCTGTGTTGGGAATCTTCCTGTCGAACAGCACAACCGAACCGGATTACGGGTGGATCCCCGCTTTGAATGAAGTGCAGACGGCCGGTACGACCTATACTCTCCCGGATCCAACGGTGTTCAACATCAAGAAGCTGATCGGTGCCCGAAGAAGGCCATACTTTTCCTACAATGGCAGCCTGACCACACCTCCGTGCTATGAGTCGGTCAATTGGTTGGTGCAGAGAAACTACCTCCCAATTTCCGAGGACCAGCTGAACGTATTCCGATCATTGCGGAAGGAGAATGGTGAGCCACTGGTGGACAATTATCGCAATCTGCAACCAGTAAACGATCGGCCGATTTTCCTGTATCGGTAATTTGGTGGGTATGATTTTATGGGTGATAAACATAACGACACGACCTAGAATTTTGTAACAGAATACTAAAGGAAATAAATTTGAAATGATTTTAAAATTTTAGTAAAATTTTGAAATAATTTTCATTTCCTGATGACAATATCTGCTTTGCACGTGATTGAGTAACTAAAGGGCGTATTATTCATTGCATTATTGAACATTACTCTCACTTATTTAATTTTTTTAATGAAAAACCAACAGTGGAATAGAAATGCATGCTGTTCATATAAACTAGGTCTTATTCACGGGTAATTAAAATAAATATTTTTGAGAGTAAAGGGTTTGGATTGGATGCAAATTCCATAAATGCTAGTTAGTCGAGTTTCGAGAAATCAATTAACATTCATTCGTTCCCACCCATATAGGCCTTGAGCAATATCACTCTGATTATTTGTCAAGCCATAAAAGCCTTCAGTTTCCCTACTTCTCACGACACAGTCCCGATATAATTTCCTAGCCTATAAAGGCGGTTGCCTCAAAAAACATCCGGGTTTCCTGTAATGCAGAAATCCCAACAACCAATCCTAGAAACAGAACATATTGTGTGGCACGAGATCTGGACCCGGTGTCCCAAGAACGGTTAAAAACTGGAGCAGCCGGTTATCGTCGCCCCAGTTCGAATCGTACCGCGCGGGTGTCAACAAGCCAGTGACAAGCCATAGTCCCCCAGTTCCGCCAACCCTGAGAAGAAATTCGACTAAACGTGTGAGAAACGCCAGAAGCTTACGGTGATCTAAAGCTTGGGCGTGGCGTGGCGGTTCACAAATTCAGACTAGCTGTAAAGGAACTCGAGCGCGCGCGCACTTGCACGGTGGTCAAGATCAAGTTCGCGATCAATTCATTCCTCTGTTATTATCTGCAAGCGCTGTAGAAAATAACGGCGCGGCGTGGGAAAGCAGCTTAAGCCACATGGACTGAGTTGTTTCTAAGTGATTTATCGAGTTCAGTCATATCGATAGCGGGGAGAAATTAATAGTGCCTTGTCGGTTCAAGCATGGGAACACATTTCGTTGCTGCATGATTAAAGAAATGTGCTGTGATTTGTTGCTGTCGGTCATTGATTCGAATGCAGATTATGAGCGGTGATTGATTGGCGAAAATGGAACTGCCTAATTTGGTAGCATGGTTTGGAGTCATTGTGCTGACAGCTGTGCCATTGGTGAATAGTGGGCGTAAGTATGTTCGATTTGGGTTGATATACGCTATACTTTTCAATACCGTATACAAGGAGATGTGGCTTCTCAGAAGCCTAAATTTTGCGGAGAAGCCTCTAGTGATAACTGATTTTGCAGCAACATGTTGCAATCGTCAGAGAATGTGGACATCGATTTAAAAAGTTGAAAGAATAATGACGAGGGTTCGACTGATGTTGTCATACCGGAGCGACTTCTAACGATACTTGGTTTTGGACAATAAAACGACCGTTGCAGATTTTTCACGGCCTTTCAACACTAATTCAAGTCTTCTTCAAAGGGAGAATTCTAATAAATCGTTTCTTGTGTTAGACAACGTAATCTGTTGACGTCAATTTTTCAGTTTTACATAGTATATCACGTATAAGTAAAAAAGCAGCGAATTTTTTTAGAAATAATTTTTTTCTTGAATATCGTAGCGGGTTTGATGCTGGAAAATGCATAGTCGTTTGTGCCTAGAGTTTCCATTTCCCGGCCATTTTCGTTGTCCCGGGATTCGGGATGAACTTGTTCGTATATCCCGGGAAATCCCGGGATCCCGGGATTTTTCGATGTTTCCTTAGAAAACTTATTTTTTGATTTAAAAACGATTTTATTCAATGTTCAGGGGTAAAGTTCATATTTTAGAAAGGCCAGAAAATACAGATTTCAAATTGAAACTCAATTCAATTCGAAATTTGAATCGATTCCTTTAAGAAAAACGACTTCAAGAAGCAAATAATATTCACGTTTTTCTCGGAAGGTAGAGTACCCTTTTGAAATAAATGATCGCCGAGTCCGAGAAGAAGGGTTCGCTGGCAGTTGAAGTCGGCTTGACTGTTTGCATTGTTTTGAATATGCATTGGGTTTAGACAGTTACTGGGATTGCATTCAATACCCTAGTGACGAAAGATGGAAGATGCGCAGTAGAATCGCACTGGGCCCATAACCTATTGGAGATATGGGAACCCCCTCACAAAGAAAACACAATACTAGAGTATCCTCCAACCCATGGCAGGCTACTTATTGATACTTTTGCCAAGAGCTGCAGCTCTTCCTAAACTTGAACAGATCGCTTCCAAATCTTGATGTTAATCGTTAATTTATCGTTATCGCCGATAAAGTTAATTGTGTTCAACGTAATCGCTTGCTGCAATAAAGATGAATCAACTCAATTATTATCGGAGTTCGATAATTTAACGTAAGTTAACTCGATAATTTAACGTTGTTGTTAATATATTACGCGATTAAAATTGGTATACAATTTTGACATAAGCCGAGATTTGGACAAATTGATTGCAGCCAGTTGAGAAGAGTTGATTTTAATCGAAGCGATACACCAAAAAAATTTGGCAGAGCATCGGGGTCAGGCCACTTGTACTTGTGCATGTTTGGAAAGTTTGTTGTACTAACGTCGATTGGAAGGACATGAATTGGATCAAGAATTGTTTTGGTGGCAAGAAGCTCATGAAGACTGTCTCAATGTTGGGCGGCACGAGGAGATTAGCAATAGAGAGCTATAGCTGCTGGACAAAGTATCAGTCAGTAGCCCTTTATTGAGTGGTACATATACTGCCGCTAACCGCAAGTCGAGAACATATGTATAAAGCGTCCATATACAGATGTGCTCGACTTACTGATTAACAATATAGGGGAATCTATTATTTTGTGAAAGTGTTCTATTAACTATCTCCAATATTTTTATGTCTGTACCTCTCTTACTAATTTAAGATGATATCGATTGTGCATCACAAAGAACCTTGGCTCCGTATTCATGTCTGAGCCTACCAAATAAACGAACTTGGAAAAAATCATGTCTGATGGGAGGTATAAAAATATGATATGAGTTTATCACCTAAGTTGGGTTTCGCGTTCAAAACAAATAGCTTTTGTAAAAAGAAAAATTACACTGTTTGACAACCGGAAATGAATCAGTATTTTTTGTCCCGGGTATCCCGGGATTTTCGGGATTTCAGAAATAATATCCCGGGAATCGGGAAATCCCGAATTTTCCTAAATCCCGGGATTTTTTGTCCCGGGATGTCCCGGGATGGAAACTCTATTTGTGCCTTAATTAGAAAAAGATTCAGTAGTATTCTCCTTTTTAAAAAATCTCGAATTATAGTTAAATCATCAGTTTTTTGACTATCCATGACTGCAGTGCCTTAAAAGGAGCTCTCATTTAAACAGTTGTATTTACCAAGTAGGTTTAAGCAAAGTAACTTATAGCAAAGCTGTAGACATAAGTTGAATGTTAGATGTTAACTTGAAGTGTTTCGAGCTGCGAATCTGCTACTCAAGCCATTAAGAGCACCGAATCCCTGGGGTGACGTCTACAGGACTGTGATAGCCAAGGATGCTCTTCACCCGAACGGTCCTCGAAAAGGTTGGCGAGGATTATGGAGGTTCTCTTCCCATCCCGAGCTATAAGTCCATAGTTTTCTACACCACACGGCGCTATGGGTGCTACCGAAATGGTGGAAACGAACAAAGCTCCAGGGTCTGATAAAATTCCGAACAGCACTTCACGTTCAGCATAGATATGCAGAGATGCCTCGATGAGTGCAGTTTCGATAAATGGAAAAGTTGGTACTGTTGTCGAAGGCCAAGAAGCCGCCGAACAACCGGCGTACAAACCAATCTGTCTAATTGACAAGACGGGCAAGTTGCAGGAGAGTATTATTCTCAACAGACTGACCCTGTACTCAGAGGGTACGGACGGCATGTCATGCAATCAGTTCGGTTTTCGTAAGGGTAAGTCCAATTTGGACGCTATAAACTCAGTGGTAAAGACCGCTGAGATAGCGATCCAACGGAAAAGGCTAGGTATTCGATATTGTGCGCTATTGAAACTTGATGTGAAGAATACATTCAACAGCACAAGCTGGGATGCCATCACCCTCTTGTTACTTAGCCTGCCGGTTTGCCTGTATCGGATCTTGGAAAGCTATTTCCAGAACTGTGTGCTATTATACGAGACCGATGCCCGTCAGAGGAGCGTTAGTAATACCGCAGGAGTTCCGCAAGGATCAATACTGGTCCCGGTTAGAGGTGTGCGCCGCCGCCGCCGGCAGTTTTTGGCACACCGCCGGCAGTTTTTGGCACAATAAATAAATAAATAAATAACACGAGTTTGTACAATCCCATTTAATTCCACCACATAATTGTACCTTGACAGATACGTATTTCGACCTCAACAGTAAGGTCGTCGTCAGTGTCTCGTACTTGACCTAACTAAGTCGAGTTGAGGTCGAAATACGTATCTGTCACGGTACAATTAAGTGGTGGAATTAAATGGGATTGTACAAACTCGTCTTATGACAAGTGAAGACATTCCACTAAAAAGCTCAAAATAATTTTCTTAATACAATTTCTTATTGAAATTTCTAAAAACTCTCTGTGAAAACCTGTGAAAACTAAGAAAAAGCTCGCGTTAAGTTCCGAGATTTTTTTTTAATTTGAAGTTTCGAGAATTCTTTGGAATTACCAAGTGGAGCTCTTTGGATTTCCCAACGGAAATTGTTTGGAATTTCAGCATAAAGTTCTTCAGATTTTACATGAGAATCTCATCAGGATATTGTTGTTGAAGTCAGAAGTTGTTCCAAATTTCTACAGAAAAATATTATGAATATCCGCGGAAAGTTTTTGTTGAGTTTCTTATCCGCGGGAGATTCCCTGGAATTTTAAAAAAGTCTTCAAATCTTCCGCGGAAAATTATTCAAAATGTAAATTAAAAAACAGGAAAACTCAACGGAAAATTGCTCGAACTTTTTTAAGGATTTTCTTTGGATTTCTACAAAAAGTTCTTTGCATTGTCCATAAGAAATTCTTGGGAAATTCGATTGGTCGAAAGCACCAGACGGCCGAACTGGTAATTTTCCTGAAAAAGCCGTTTGCCCTAACAAGTTGTCTGACCGAAATGATCGTTTGGCATAAGAAGTCATTAGACAAAAATGCCTTTTGGCCATTTGGCCGAAAATGTTATTTGGCATACGGCATTTGGCATAATGTCAATTACTGAATGTATGATATCTAGGAACTTTTTTCAAATAGGCGTAACTATATTTGATCTTGAAATTTGAAACGATTCGTACTTTATCTATGCAGCATATTTTGCTCAACTGATGTTACTACCAGATATGTCGCAATCTATTATTTCTGTTGGGTGCATGAGTTGACCAAAATGCCCTAGCACTGCACGGACTGCTTTGTCTATTTCTCGCTACAAAGAAATTATAAAACAACAAAGCCAGTAAACGTTAAAATTTATGAAGAACGAAAGTCCGTGCAGTGCCCTATTAAGAGCACAATCATTATTCCAAAAATCAAGGTCAGAATCTATTAGGTCCATTTGAAAAAAGTTCCTAGATATGGAAAAAAATGGCCAATCGTTGACGAAATTGTCAAATGACAGTTGAACACAATTCCGTGACCTTTCTATTTTTTAAGCCGATACTGGCCGTTAAGCCAAAAGCCATCTAACCAATTTCCATTTAGCCAAGCCGAAGTGAACGTTTATCTAAACTGATATCAGGTCGGAAATTGTTTGACCGGAAATGTAGTTTGGCCGAAAGCAACATACAGCCGAAAGGAACATTCGACTAAAAATGCCGTTCGGCCGAAAAAGTCGTATGACCGAATAGATCATTTGACCAAAAATGCAATTTGGTAAGAATTAAATTTTGTAAGAAGTTGTTTAGCCGAGTAGGTCATTTGACGGAAAATTCCGTTTGGCCAAAAGGGTTGTTTTGCAGAAAGGACATTTTCGGGCCAAATGGCTTTTTCTGCCAAACGGCATATTTTTGGTCAAATCTAGGAACTTTTTTCAAATAAGCGTAAAAGGCCCCCACGCAATACAGCGGAACGGCGACGGAAACGGCAGATTTGACAGTTAGCCCATATATTTTCTGTCAAATTTTCCGTTTCCGTCGCCGTTCCGCTGAATTGCGTTTGGGGCTTAACTGTATTTGACCATACAATTTGAAAGGACGCATACTCTCTCTATTCACCATATTTCGTTCAGTTGACATTACTACCTGATAGATCGCAATCTATTCTTTCTGTTGGGTGTATTAGTTGTGCAAAATAGTTTGAATTCAGAGCACAATCGTCATTTCAAAAATCAAGAACTGAATTAATTAGGCCCATGAGCGCATTATGGGACGCCATGGTCTCGGAGAAATAAGCGAAAACGGAGAGCTGTTCGCAGAATTTTGTAGTAATAACGACATGGTGATCGGGGGATCGCTCTTCCCTCATCGACCGGTTCACAAGGTCACGTGGGTCTCCCGTGACGGCTGTACTGAAAATCAAATCGACCACATCTGCATCAGCCGAAAATGGAAACGGAGCCTTCTTGATGTACGGAATAAACGTAGTGCCGATATCGCGTCTGATCATTACCTCCTCATCGGCGAAATACGCCTGCGCATTGCGCGGATTCGTCGGCAGGAGGAAAGAATTGGACGACGATTCAACACACGCCGACTGGAAGATGCCACGGTGAAACGGTCCTTCGTTGAAGAACTAGAGACGCGTGCTGCAGATATTCCGGAAGGTGGCAGCGTGGAAGACCAATGGACCGCCATAAAGAATGCCTTCATCGCCACCAGCGAGAACAACCTGGGCAAACTGCGCACCCAGAGAAAACAATGGATTACCGATGAGACCTGGAGGAAGATAGAGGAGCGAAGAGAAGCCAAAGCCGCGATAGAGCGATCGAAAACCAGAGGAGCCAAAATCTTAGCCCGTCAACGATACGCGGCTCTTGAGAAGGAAGTAAAACGCTCATGTCGAAGGGACAAGCGAGCGTGGGCAGACTCTCTGGCCGACGAAGGAGAGAAAGCCGCCGAAACCGGGGACATTTGCCTCCTCTATGATATCTCACGACGCTTAAGCGGGGCGAAGATGAATGCAACGATGCCTGTGAAAGACGCGAATGATCAGTTATTGACCGATCCAACTGATCAGCTGAAACGCTGGTTCGAGCACTTCGAACAACTTTTTCAAGTGCTAGCCAGGCCATCACCACCTAGGCACCTGATCTGCCTAGGATCCGACGTATAACACGCGTCAATACCGAAGCTCCATCACTGCTAGAGATTCAAACAGCCATCCAAAGCATGAAATCGAATAAAGCCCCAGGGGTCGACCGCATATCAGCCGAGATGCTCAAAGCAGACCCCATGACATCCGCTCAACTACTGCATCGTTTATTTCGTAATATCTGGGACACCGCAACTTTCCCGGTCGACTGGATGCAAGGTATCTTAGTGAAGGTGCCCAAAAAGGCCCAAACCTGACTGTATGCGATAACTAGCGAGGCATTATGTTGCTCTGTACCGTTCTCAAAGTTCTGTGCAAAATTATCCTAGCCCGGATTCAGGAGAAGATCGATGCGACTCTCCGGCGGCAGCGAGCCGGATTCCGTGCCGGAAGATCCTGTGTGGACCATATTGTCACGCTCCGCTTCATTCTGGAGCCGGTCAACGAATTCCAAGAGTCCCTTTACTTGGTATTCATTGACTACGAAAAAGCTTTCGATCGTCTCAATCACGAGAATATGTGGGGCGCCCTGAGACGCAAGGGATTTCCTGAGAAAATCATCGGCCTCATCGAGGCACAGTACGAGGCCTTCTCGTGTAGAGTGCTGCACAATGGGGTATTGTCCGACCCTATCCGGGTCGTAGCTAGTGTGAGGCAAGGATGTATTCTATCACCGTTACTGTTCCTCATCGTAATCGACGAGATTCTGGTAGATGCGATTGACCGTGAACCAAACCGCGGGCTGTTATGGCAGCCTATAACCATGGAGCACCTAAATGACTTCGAATTGGCGGATGATGTTGCACTCCTCGCGCAACGGCGCTCTGATGTGCAGAGTAAGCTCAACGACCTTGCCGAGCGGCAGGTTTAGTCATCAACGCCAACAAAACCAAATCGTTGGATGTAAACACGGTGACTCCTTCCAGTTTCACAGTAGCCAACCAGTAGGCAACCAGTGGAGAATGTTGAAAGCTTCCAATATCTTGGTAGCCAAATGGCGTCAGACGGCGGTACCAAGATCGACATAGGCGCACGGATCAAGAAAGCAAGGGCTGCCTTTGCGAGTTTAAGAAATATCTGGACAAACAGGCAGATAAGTGAACGCACCAAAATACGAATTTTCAACTCTAACGTGAAATCTGTGCTCTAACTGTGGAGAACACTCAACGGCTGCAGGTGTTCATTAACAGATGCCTGCGGTATATAATTCGGGCCTGGTGGCCTCACAACTGGATCTCAAACAACGAGCTCCATCGTCGTTGTCACCAGAGGCCGATAGCAACAGATATTCGGGATCGGAAGTGGGGCTGGGTCGGCCACACTCTACGTAGGGGCGGAAACGAAATCTGTAAACAAGCATTAGACTGGAACCCAGCGGTACATCGCAGCAGAGGCAGACCCAGAGGCTCATGGCGGCGAAGCCTGAATAAAGAAATAAAACAAGTCGACCGAAATCTAACCTGGCAACAGGTTAAAGCGATAGCCGGGCAACGCTCAGGATGGAGATCTTTCAAGTTGGCCCTTTGCACCACCGGAGGTGTACAGGATCCATAAGTAAGTAAGTAAGTATTTGAAAAAAGTTCCTAGAAATTAACTATTAGGTCTAACGATTTTTTCGGCCAAACTACGTCCAATGACCCTTTCAGCCATATGTCGTTTTGGGCCAAACAACATTTGCGGACAAACCATTTTCGACCTAATAGCAGTTTCAGATATACGTTCAATTCGGCTTAATGCGATTTGGTTAGATATTTTTTGGCTTAAATCAGCTTACAAAGTAGAGAGGTTGCGAAATTTCGTTCAATGATCTTTTGACAATAAGGCCATTTCACTGTAAATGTCATTTTTGGTGGACATTTTTGACCATATTATCCGTTCAGTAATTGACATTTGGCCAAGTGACTAGTTGGGCCAAACAACATTTTCGGCTAAATTCCCTATTCTTTCGGGCTGATGGCCTATTCGGCCAAATGACCATTTCGACCAAACGACCTGATAGGGAAAACGACTTTTTTGGTCAAATTACCAGTTCATTCGTATTTTGCTTTCACCGAGGCTTTCACCCTATGGAATTTTCCAAGAATTGCTTATGGACAATACACTAGTCGTTAAATAACTGCAACATGTTTACGATTCAGTTAGCGAATGTCGTTCAATAACTGCAACGCATTCTAGACATCAAACGGTTGTCAGTCGACGTCAGATGCAATCGAAGTGCACCTGATTGTGCAGCAAAATGCAGCTATCATCGACTATGTTTGAAATCGTTTTGAAGTTCAGAGGCCCGATAACTGCAAAACTGTTGCAACAATCGAATTGCAGTCGAAAAGACTTGGAATTATCGAACGTCTGCTGTGCAATGAATTTTCCTTGGAAATCCAACGAAATTCCTTAAAAACTCCGAGCAATTTTCCGTTGAAATCCAAATATTTTATTATTGAAATCTACATTTTGAACAACTTTGCGCGGAAATTTTAAAGAATTTTCCATTCAAATTCCGGAGAATTTCTCGTGAAAATTTCAGAGAATTTCCTATGAAAACTCCAGAGTCTCCCGCGGATATTCTGAAGAATTTTCTGTTTTAACGATGGCCATGCCAAATTAGCCGTCTTAATTTTTCTAGACTGAGCAAGCTAACGTTAAAACACACATTCTACTAGTCGCACTCTTCTACAATTATGAAGAATTTTCCGAGTAAATTTCGAAAAATATTCAAATAAAGAAACTCAGCAGGAACTTTCCGCGGATAATCCGAACATTTTCCTGTAGTTATTTGGAACAATTTCTTATGTAAATTCCAAAGAATCTCCTGCTGAAATTCAAAACAATTTTCTTTTGGATTACCAAAGCTTCTGTTGGTAATTCCGAAAAATTCTCTAAACTTCAAAGTATTTTCCGTGAACAATTTAAAATTAATTTCCAAATGAATATTTTGGAAAAACTTAAAGAATTCACTCAAGGACTGTGTCCGAATACGTATCGTCTTTGACTCATCAGTACAGAGCAGTGCAACATGCACCGCTCAGTAGACGTAATGTCTAACAGAGCTTAGTACCAACTGTAGTACTCATTTGCTCAAGTAAACGACTGCGCTCTGTTAGACATTACTATGCTCTGTTAGACATTACGTCTACTGAGCGGTGCACGTTGCACTGCTCTGTACTGATGAGTCAAAGACGAAACGTATTCGGACACAGTCCTTGAGTAAATTGGTTATGTGCATCCAGCACATTTGGTTTCAACCATTTCCTGTTTTCCACAATCTGTGGTAGGCCAGAAAGCCGCCTCAAGTTTCGATCTTGTTGTGATCTCATCAGAACGACCCAGCGCGGTACAGAAGAAGGTAGAATGACACCTTCTCGCGCAGTCGTTTACTTGAGCAAATGAGTACTACAGTTGGTACTAAGCTCTGTTAGACATTACGTCTACTGAGCGGTGCATGTTGCACTGCTCTGTACTGATGAGTCAAAGACGAAACGTATTCGGACACAGTTCTTGAGTAAATTGGGTATGTGCATCCAGCACATTTGGTTTCAACCATTTCCTGTTTTCCTTAAAGAATTGTTTGAAGAAGTTCATCAGATTGTTCAGGCGAAATTCGAAAGATTGTTCCGTTAATGTCTTGAAAATATGTTCCCGAAAAAAAATCGCCACGCCGATTCGCGCCGCCGCCGCCGCCGTCCAAAATTCGGAGTAACGCCGCCGCCGCTGAATATCGGACCGGCGCACACCTCTAGTCCTGGTATTATGGAACCTTATATTATAATATTACATTTATGTAAGACAAGGTTCTATGAGTCAAGTCCCCCCTGGCGCCGTCACCCTGGTGGTCTACGGGAAGTCAATTCCCGAGGTAGAACTGACCGCAACACACGCGATCAACACGGTGGCGGATTGGATGAGCGCTAGAGGCCTGGAACTCGCTCAACATAAGACGGAGATGATTATCGTCAACAACCACAACTCGGCGCAACATGCAGTGATTCAAGTGGGAGTAGTCGAGATCACATTTATGCGGAGTTTCAAGCTCCTCGGGGTCATGATAGACGACAATTCTAGGGTACTTTGATAAATCAAGGCGTATCAAGCTGAGAAAATTTACTAGGAAGTTTTCAGAGTTTATTTTTATTCCTGTTTAGAATCTAAACATTTTTATTGCAATTGAATTCACCTCAACGAAAATTTTTGCGTCACTGGCTCTGAAATCTGCACTGCGTGTGAACATTTCAGTTATTTTTATATTGTCTATGAAAATATAGGGGAACTGTTCCGTTTTCCATCTCACTGAACCTATATTCATCTCATCGCGAAACAAGGAAATACGGCACTAATTTCGTCGCTTCTTTTTGCTAACATGCGTGCTCACTGCTGAAAAAAATCACAAAAATAATAAACAAACCAAATACCTTTTCATTGCTTTGTTTTTCGTGAGACCAATATCGGAGCTATGAGATGAAGTCCAGGAGCAGTAACCCTATGTTACAAATTATTTTGAGCTTTGAGCTCTTCACTTGTTATAAGACGAGTTCGTACTATCACTACTTGATTCTACCTTTGACAGATATAATTTCAACCGCAAAAGTAAGGCATTCAAGGTATCAAGGTATAAAGGTATCTGTCAAATGTAGCGTACACGCACTACACACGATCAAACACGTTGGACCAACATTGAGTTTGCCCCCAAGAAAATGCTTCGGTTGCTGCTTTGTTTGATCGTGTGTGTAGTTGTTCGAACAACCATTTGACAGTTGGCGGCTCGGTTAAAAAAAAAACAAAAGTGGGTTGATCCGTCTGGCCGAAAGTCATTTAGCAAAAAGGGTCATTTGGCCGAAAGAAAAAATTGGAAAAGCGTCGTCGTAGAGTTTGTCGAGAAATGCTGAAATCAAACAAAGCTACCACTCGATTAAAAATCCTTTGCAATCCTGTTATAGCACCATGCATACTATAATTCGTACTCCGGAATGGTAAACGCAGCAGAAAATTGCTGCGCAACGCTCGTGGAACCGCGGTAATGTTCAATTGACCCAAAGCGGCTGTGCAATCCACACGACTTTGCAATAAATCTGCAACGAGCATTGTGCTTGCGGTGTTTCTTCTTACGTGTAGAGGTTGCAATCGAATTAAACGACAGCGGCTTTCGTAACTAGGCAGTTCAAACGGATTCAGCCACGGTAGCCGACGAAGTGCAAAGCGTAGGAAGCGGCGCTGTACGGATTCGATTTTCTCTACTTCTTTGTTATTGTTGGAACTCCAAACTTCCGAGCAATACTCCAGGGTAGACCGACACAGAGAACAGTACAGTGATTTAAGGCAATACATATCGGTGAAATTCTTTGCTATTATGAAAATGAATCCCAGCGTCTGAGTAGTACAAAATCAAGCTATTTCCTCGTTGATCTGTACTGGAATTTGAAAGGCTTTCAGGCAGAGTAGAATTCGTCGGCAGATTGTACTTGCCTGAGGAGCGTATGCGGAAAGCCCCTTCACCTAACTCATACTCAGGACCGGGACGACTGTTGGCCACTGGCTGCACGGGTTCGACTGAGATGAGTCGGCTAGGGGTTTCCTCAAGGCTGTTTGTAACTGTGCGTCCCAGTGATGTTGAAGATATTGACAGGGGCTGATGTGTCTGCCCAGTTGAAGTTGTGCGTGGCAGTCCGAGCGGCTCCTGACCAGATTCAAATAAGCGGCAGGCGTTGTTCGTGATGGGCGAGCTGGAGGCTTCAAAAATTGCAACGCACGAATTGCTCGACCGAGGAGAGTACTTGCCTGCATATGGGTTTCGGAAGACCTCTCCACCCACCCCAAACACAGGACCGGGACGACTTATGAGCGCTGGCTGGAAAAGCTCGACTGAGATGGGGAGCTTCGAGGCTTCCATGGAGCTAAGAGCAGGCGTGCGTTCCGGTATCCAGAACTAGGGCGAAGCCTGACGGATATTTGAAGAGGATGATATTTCGGGGATGTCATTTGGATATTGATCGTCATAGTTTAATAGATGTTCTGTTTTGTCAGCGGTTATAAAACTGAGGCAGCTGGAACTTTTCGAATTTTGAAGAAGCGACCAATGGCCAATCACTTGAACCAGAATTTCTTCAATACTTATGTTAGAGTCGAATGTAACCACCTATCCACATCTCATTCACTCCATTTTCAATTCAAGACTAGATGCACGCGTAGCGATTTTCTCTACACCACGTGCACGCAGCGCTTAAATAACGCTTAGTTGCTGCTTTTTCCCGACGCAAACTTGCGTTCTTTTTACGTCACACGCACGCAGCTTTGAAAATAAGTCCATCTTCAGTGTCTCGTACTTGACTCGACCTATATGCCAAGTTCCACTCATAATCAGAGCCAGCTTACGTATACACGACAACATCGTGAATATTGATTCAGTGCAGGTTTCTACGACGTTTCAATGGCAATCACCCTTACTTCCTTTCAATTATCCGGAGCGTCTGGGAGGTTTTTGAGCAGTTTTTGATTTCATCTTTTTCTGGGGTCGAATTATAATATGGAAGATAAACTTACTTTTGGGTCCTGTACACCTGTTTCCAAGTTAGTTGACGATCGACTTTTTTATTTCTTTATGAAGACTACACCGCCATGAGTCTTTGCGTCTGCGTCTCCCAAAAGCAGCCCTTGTCTATTTGATTCATGCGCCTATGTTGATCTTGTTACCGCCGTCTGACGCCATTTGGCTAAACCAAGATATTGTAAGCTTTCAACATTCTGCACTGATTGGCCGGGTACTGTGAAACTAGAAGGGGTCACTGTGTACGCATCCAACGATTTGAGTTTGTTGAAGCTGAATATTGAACCTGCTGAATAGGAGCGCTTAGATGTTGAGCTTACTCTGAATATTAGAGCAGCGATGAGCTTGAAATGCAACCCCGTATAAAAAAGTACCATATAGCTTATCGAACAAACAATATATTTACATTATATTCCATCGTGAACAATAATTTCAATGGTATACTTATTGTTTGAAAATTTATTGCCTAAATTATGATTGATGTTTAACAATGTGAATACAGTACTGTTTACGGTTACAATAAGTATTGATGTTTTTCTAATATATTGTATCGGGTTTATTTAGCATTTGAAGTTTTTATTTTTATTTGGTGTTACTAAAGAAAACTGGATGTGTGGTATTATTGTATTTCCGAAAAAGGTCATACTCACAGCACAGCACAGGATTGACAAGTATTGAGGTCAATCAATATCATTGTGCCAAAACATTACCACGTTTAAGTAAGCATCACACTTTGAAAATATTTCTTTTAGATAATTTTTGTCCTTATTTATATAGGTATTTTAAATAAAGTATTTTGATTTTATTTTAATTTCTTTTTGGCTCTCATAATAATTGAATTATACTTCAGCGTTACGTAATTTGTAAAAGAACCCATATCATCCGTTGCTTAGAAATTTGGTCATTAGAACAAGTCGAACTGCTGGTCATTGTTTTTTAATTCGAGGTAAAGAATATTCAATGGAATTCAAAAATCAAATTCAAATAAATTTAACTCTCATCTTTAACTAGCTGCATCATAAGTTCTTGCGTAGGCACAACGGTTAAGCTTTCTTCAAAATGTAATTGTTGTATGTAAAATGTAATTGTTTTCACAATCACTATTATTCTGTAGAGGTATTTCCGTACTATTTAAAGGAAAAACTTCAACTATAGCATCATCAACGTGCACTGCCCACACGAAGGGAGACCCGACGACGAGAAAGAAGCGTTTTACGCACAGCTGGAGCAGACATACGATGGATGCCCACTGCGGGACGTTAAAATCGTCATCGGTGACATGAACGCACAGGTAGGAAGGGAGGAAATGTATAGACCGGTCATCGGACCGGATAGTCTGCACACCGTATCGAATGACAACGGCCAACGATGCATAAACTTCGCAGCCTCCCGCGGAATGGTAGTCCGAAGCACCTTCTTTCCCCGCAAAATAACCACAAGGCCACATGGAGATCACCTAACCAAGAAACGGAAAACCAAATCGACCACGTTCTAATCGACGGTAAATTCTTCTCCGACATCACGAACGTCCGCACTTACCGCAGTGCGAATATTGAATCCGACCACTACCTCGTTGCAGTATGCCTGCGCTCAAAACTCTCGACGGTGTACAACACGCGTCGAAGTCGGACGCCGCGGCTTAACATTGGGCGGCTACAAGACGGTAGACTAGCCCAAGAATACGCGCAGCAGCTGGAAGTGGCACTTCCAACGGAAGAGCAGCTAGGCGCAGCATCTCTTGAAGATGGCTGGAGAGATATTCGATCCGCCATTGGTAGCACCGCAACCGCTGCACTTGGCACGGTGCCCCCGGATCAGAGAAACGACTGGTATGACGGCGAATGTGAGCAGTTAGTGGAAGAGAAGAATGCAGCATGGGCGAGATTGCTGCAACACCGCACGAGGGCGAACGAGGCACGATATAAACAGGCGCGGAACAGACAAAACTCGATTTTCCGGAGGAAAAAGCGCCAGCAGGAAGATCGAGACCGTGAAGAAACGGAGCAACTGTACCGCGCTAATAACACACGAAAGTTCTATGAGAAGTTAAACCGTTCACGTAAGGGCCACGTGCCACAGCCCGATATGTGTAAGGACATAAACGGGAACCTTCTTACGAACGAGCGTGAGGTGATCCAAAGGTGGCGGCAGCACTACGAAGAACACCTGAATGGCGATGTGGCAGACGAAGATGGCGGTATGGTGATGGACCTGGGAGAACGCGCGCAGGACATAATTCTACCGGCTCCGGATCTCCAGGAAATCCAGGAGGAGATTGGCCGGCTCAAGAACAACAAAAGCGCTGGGGTTGACCAACTACCAGGAGAGCTATTTAAACACGGTGGTGAGGCACTGGCTAGAGCGCTGCACTGGGTCATTACCAAGATTTGGGAGGAGGAAGGTTTGCCGCAGGAGTGGATGGAAGGTGTCGTGTGTCCCATCTACAAAAAGGGCGATAAGCTGGATTGTAGCAACTACCGCGCAATCACATTGCTGAACGCCGCCTACAAGGTACTCTCCCAAATTTTATGCCGTCGACTAGCACCAACTGCAAGGGAGTTCGTGGGGCAGTACCAGGCGGGCTTTATGGGCGAACGCTCCACCACGGACCAGGTGTTTGCCATTCGCCAAGTACTGCAGAAATGCCGCGAATACAACGTGCCCACACATCATCTATTCATCGACTTCAAAGCCGCATATGATACAATCGATCGAGACCAGCTATGGCAGCTAATGCACGAACACGGCTTTCCGGATAAACTGACACGGTTGATCAAAGCAACGATGGATCGGGTGATGTGCGTAGTTCGAGTTTCAGCGGCATTCTCGAGTCCCTTCGAAACCCGCAGAGGGTTACGGCAAGGTGATGGTCTTTCGTGTTTGCTATTCAACATCGCTTTGGAAGGTGTAATACGAAGAGCAGGGATTAACACGAGTGGTACAATTTTCAATAAGTCCGTCCAGCTATTTGGTTTCGCCGACGACATAGATATTATGGCACGTAACTTTGAGAAGATGGAGGAAGCCTACATCAGACTGAAGAGGGAAGCTAAGCGGATCGGACTAGTCATCAACACGTCGAAGACGAAGTACATGATAGGCAGAGGTTCAAGAGAAGACAATGTGAGCCACCCACCGCGAGTTTGCATCGGTGGTGACGAAATCGAGGTGGTAGAAGAATTTGTGTACTTGGGCTCACTGGTGACTGCCGAAAATGACACCAGCAGAGAAATTCGGAGACGCATAGTGGCTGGAAATCGTACGTACTTTGGACTCCGCAAGACGCTTCGATCGAATAGAGTTCGCCGCCGTACCAAACTGACAATCTACAAAACGCTAATTAGACCGGTAGTCCTCTACGGACACGAGACCTGGACGATGCTCGTGGAGGACCAACGCGCACTTGGAGTTTTCGAAAGGAAAGTGCTGCGTACCATCTATGGTGGGGTGCAGATGGCGGACGGTACGTGGAGGAGGCGAATGAACCACGAACTGCATCAGCTGTTGGGAGAACCATCCATCGTTCACACCGCGAAAATCGGACGACTGCGATGGGCCGGGCACGTAGCCAGAATGTCGGACAGTAACCCGGTGAAAATGGTTCTCGACAACGATCCGACGGGCACAAGAAGGCGAGGTGCGCAGCGGGCAAGGTGGATCGATCAGGTGGAAGATGACTTGCGGACCCTCCGTAGACTGCGTGGTTGGCGACGTGTAGCCATGGACCGAGCCGAATGGAGAAGACTCTTATATACCGCACAGGCCACTTCGGCCTTAGTCTGAATAAATAATAATAATAATAATAATAATATTAAAGGAAAAACTTTGCTGCTGTCCTTAAGCATCGAACGGTTTACAACGGAACGGTGAAGATAACTGCAGGATGTGAGATGTGACAGAAAAATATGGGTTAATTTTCAAATTCTGCCATTACCGTTGTCGTTCTGTTACATTGCGCTCAGCGCTTCATAGCCTATTTAGATTCCGCTATTTATGATAATAAATAACATGATACAGTATAACTTGAATCTATTATTGCTTACAATATTATTTATAATGTAGATAGCAAAAACTTACCTTTACAGTTAACTTTTAAGAATCGCCGAACCACCAGACGTTTCCTTTTTTGACCGCCAGAGTAAATAGTGGCGGAACGAATGTTCTACAAGGATTCACCAAGCATTATCAAATACAGATAAAACTAATAGATATAAATATTATTCGATGGTCTCATCATTCATACTAAGTTATTGGACCAGTTAATTGAGTAACTCGTTGACTTGGATGATAATAAAGTTGAACACGAATTGTTTCTGCAACTCATTTAAATTCAACCGAGTTGCTCAACTTACTTGCCCAATTTAAACTCTATGCTACGTTCCTAGAAAATATCATTGCTCAGAACTAAAATCCTTCTAATGATACTAACTGGCCCAGCGAGCTAAGGCGCCAGAGCAAGGCATAGAAAAGAACTGTTCGAACTCTCAGCGGTTCGAATCGCGAAAACTAAAAACAAAAGCAGAAAAACAGAACATAAACATGTCAAATTGTTATTTTTGGCGAAACTTACTTTTTTGTTCTACTTTACCGACTTCGTATTGTACACTGGGAAAAAAATTCCTTCATCCTGAAACTTTTCACACAATACAAAAACATCATAATCTATTGTTTTGCGAATTCAAATGTATGGAAAAATGCTAAATTTTGAATTGTTACGATGCTTAACCACCCGTATATTCTATTACGAAAACTTCAATTACAGTTCATTGAATGGTTGATTACAATACATTGAATTGTGATTCTATTGTTGTGTCAACATTAAAATCTATTGTGAATTTATTGTTTACAATAGTAATGTTACATTACGTTATATAGTTTTTGTATCATATTTTATATTCGGGACTTCATCCGCCAGTTCGAAGTTGTTTAGTCGCTTCATAATATCATAATTATAGTCAATAATCAGCACGGATACAAATTTCATCTATTTGCTTCAAAAATATATATGTTTATTTCCAAAATGGTAATATGTTTGAATCAAACATATTTATTTTTAAAACCAAATTAAATCCCTGTTTGTTTTATACATTCACTAGTGGGCAGCCCCTCGCTCGCTCTTGTAAAAGTAAACAAACACTCGAGTTCGGATCGGATCCGATCGGAAGCAGCAGAGGAGTAGAAGCAAGAGTAGAAGCAGATGTTTTCTTGCTTCCAAATTAATGATAAGGATGTTTTTTAGGTACAGAAAGGTAAGTAAATTAAATATGAACGTTTGGAATTGTGAAATCTGGTAGTCAAATGCTACCAGAATATGAAAATTGGTGGAATTGATATCAAAATATAATGAGTGGTCGAACCAAAACAATAATATTGATGTTTGCTTCAAACATTTAGCTGGTTGAAACAACTTGAAACGCACATTTGATTCAAAAAAAGTTTTCGTTCGCTTCAAATGCAACAATATGTTTGATCCAAACATATTTATTTTTGATGCCAGAACAAACTGAATTTATGTTTGGATTTACCTAGAATATGTTTGTTCTTAACGTAGTTTTTTCTGCGTGAGTCCGTATTCTTTTATTTTCGGATTCTCGAACAAACTGATGTTCCATGAACAGTAGGTTATTGGTTTATGGTACACCTCTCAATACGGAAGAAACGCACAACTGGTGTATATATGTAAGGGTCTTGGATTGGAACGTGCTCGATTTGGTTTTCCGTTTCTTGGTTTTGCCATTCTTATTTTTCACGTTTCTTGGTTCACAAGGCCATATGAAGATCATAATGGCCTTGCAGATATTCTTTCGGGGGAAGAAGATACTTCGAACTACCGAATTCCGATGGAGGCTGCCAGGCCATTCATCTTTCGAACATACCCTATCAAGAATGCATAAAAAAATTATAACAATGGAAGTTAATTATTTCAGAAAAGTATTGCAATCAAATTTGTTATTGGTTAGTTGTTAAAATAGCAAAAAATATTAATATCACAGATAAAGGGATTTTTATTTTATTTTAAAAACTGAGCAGCCAAATCGATAACAAATTTTGTTACAATATTTTTCAAAAGTGAATAACTATCATTGTTATTACTTAGTTATGCATTCTTGATCGGGTATTACTGATCGGGATTTATACTAAAGGTGATTTCCTTCGATTTTTTTTCCAATATCGATGTACAAAAATAAATGTAGGCAATTTTGGTAAAAATATACATAATGTTATAGTTTTGGTACTGATCAAAGATACATTTTCATCCAATTATCTACTTATTACACACGTTGTTGGAAATAACAACCATTGATATAATTCAGATAAAGTTTTAATATACATTGAAGATCGGGTAGTTGTCTAGCATAGGGCTGCTGCAAGGCTAACTGGAGACCTACAAAGGGTTACACAACATGTGAACATGTTGTTAAGCAGGGGATAACTTTTTCGATGTTTTCGACAATAAAAAGAAGAATTTCAAGTTCAGAAAAAAATAAGCTCTTTTTTTAGTGGAATGTATTCAAACGTCTAAGACGAGTTTAGTGCTTTCTATTTAATTCCACTACGTTAGGTCCAGTCAAGTACGAGACACTGAAGACGGCCTCACAGTTGAGGTTGAAATACGTATCTGCAAAGATAACAAAACGTAGTGGAATTAAATGGAAAGTACTCGTCTTAGTCGGTTGAAGAATACCAAACCATTTCAACGTGCAGATACAAAATTTACAAAATCAGCTACATTTCACAATGATCTTCTATTCAAAACAACAAAGTGTTTGTCAACTTTCTAACGCATTTGAAATTTAAAATGGGCTTGTGGCAAAACGCCTGAAAAGTGGTGTAAAATGCATCAATTGCATGTGAAATAAAGGTGAACGCATGGTTGTTTGTTTTGTCTTAACGGATTAAACGAAAATCTTGAATAGGGGGAGGTGAAATAATCGCAAATCGTCGAATTAAGGTGATTATAGAATAAAGCTCGTGCTGAATTTCAAATTCACCACACGTTTAATTACATACATTTCCAAAAGCCCAAATCTGGCGTAATAGTTTTCGTACAGTGCCGAAACTCAAATTATGATTGTTCAGCATTACTAAGCAAACGATCTACCATTATTTCAGCCCCATACGCGTTATGGTTTTTTCATCTCGTGCTCTTGAAAAAAAATGTTGGAAAACCACGTGGTTTACAAAATGGCCGACTTCTGGCTTTATTCTATAATCACCTTGTAAAATGAAGGCATTTTGCTCATTTTGTTTCCATTGCAGCTTGATAATATCGCGGCAGTAGTGTCGGACAGTACATTGTTCGCCAGAATTAGCAAAAATGTAAACGGGCCATTCTGTTTCAGTTTTCAATTTTCCCATGAAAATATCATTTTCAATACTACTCGAGTTGTGCCTTGTAAGCGCTTGTGGTTTTTATGATAAAATGACCCACAAAATGAACGGTAATTCATCTCACGTTTATCTCTCTTTTTCAGCTTATCATCGTACAGCAGATTCCTACTACAACTCGAATAGATTCTTCCAGTTCGGTAAAGATACACAAAACATAATTTACAACTATTACCAACACGGACCCAACCAGTCCGAGAAACTCATCGAAAACAACGAAGTTTGGCCAGAGGGTACAACAGGCAGCTCAATGTCACAGGATTCTTTTTCCTACCGCGAAGAAGATGATTTCGGTCCATCGAACTGGGGGGCACTGAATGCGACCTGTGAGGGCATGTATCAGAGTCCAGTTAACCTGATCGCCAATCGCTCTTCGATCGTTCATCGGAAGCGACCCCTCGAGCTGCAGGGTTCTAGAAACATACCGATCAGCATGGTAGTGGAAAACGAAGGAGGTGTGGCAGCTTTTTTCCCACAATTCAGAAAGGATGATCAACCGATTCTTCAAGGGGGGCCACTACGGGGGGACTTTCGGTTCTACCAGTTTCACTATCATCTGGGGTCGGAGCATACGTTCGATAGGAAGCGCTACTCGACGGAGATGCATTTGGTGTTCTACAATGGTTTGTATGGGTCGTTTAAGGCCGCCCGGGATCAGGCCAATGGGGTGGCTGTCATAGCACTGGTTTTCGAAGTACTGAAAAGTGGAAGAATTGAATCGCTGAACAAGTGGACTCAATTTTTGAACGAAGTAGCTGAGGCGGGCAGTGAATACAGCATACCGCGACATAAATTGTTTTCGGTTGGCCATGTTTTGGGAGACATAAGGTGGCCATATTTTGCATACGAAGGCAGTTTAACGACGCCACCCTGTTCGGAGACAGTGCAGTGGATTGTGGCTAGCGAGCGGAGGCCGTTGACGCGCAGCGAGTTGAAAGCTATGCGAGCGTTAAAAGGAAGAGGTGGAGATTGGGTCCAGACGGCACGACCTGTGCAGGCCTTGAACTTCCGCAGGGTGTTCATCTATTAATATGAGTGCGTAACGAAATATTTAACTATGAGTTGTGTGTTGGTTTAATTTAATATATACTGCCACGCGTATTGATACATTTGAATCAATAAAGAAAAATACCTCGCTCCCTATATCAATACAACATTGTGCCATTGAAAAATGAAGATTGAAAACGGAGACAAATAAATAAAGTTATAACATTTAAAAAGTAAACCCATATGCACTAAAAGTTAGTGCACATTAATAATCATCAGAAGACCACATACTAGCACCCAGCTTATATGCAATTACTGTGTAATTAGTTATATGCCATCATGATTGAAACCAACCTTAATTATTATCATAAGTCATTAAATGTTTGTGATAAATGTAATCTAATAGTTTTAATTCTTCGAAAGTCCAGAGGCTATTCCGAAATCATTTGGTCTTATATGTGGGTTGGAGACTATTCGCAAATGACCACGATTAACCTGAATGAGGAAGTAGAAAGGAATTGTTCACTCTTTGACGTCTTTGAAGAAGTTTTCTCACCGCCCATCGATTTATAACTAAAATATATTTTCGCTTTCCTGTTCCTTAAAATCTAGTATTAAATTATCTTCTTTTATACATAATACAAATCTGCATATTACGCATTGTTCATTTCGTCTGTAGTTTTCTTCTGCTGCCCTCGCATAAACAAATAATAATCTGTTTCAAGAGCTTACTGATAGTCTGTGTCCTAACTTCGAATTTCTCTTGCTTTCTTAAAACAAAATATAGCAAATGTCATTCTAAGCTTAAAAATAATTGACAAAAGTAAAATAGCATTGCCGGAAACAGAAAATGATCTCACACACAAAAAGAAAGACAGAGAGAAAAATAGATAAACTAGAATGACACCGTTTTTTTTTGTATTTATAATATATGACAATGTATGAAATGTATCAATGAGAGAACTAAGAAACCGAAAATTCTAGTATGGGTAGAAGAAAAAGGCACATTATAACTCTCTTATTTCTTATGTTCTTATTTTGTTTCACAAAGGGAACAATCTTTCCCATTCAAACACACATTTTACAAAATAGTGTAAAATTACAGACAAGAAGATAAAGTTATATTAAAATGGAAGACCCAACGGAGAAGTCAGTTCTATGTAGAGGAGTGAGTTGACGTTTTCCTAGCTCAATCAACAGCTCATTCAGCGTGCAAATCGAATGCCCTTCGCCGTTCACGGGGAAATTGTGGTCTTCTAGAATTATTCTACAGGATTGATAGAACAAAAGCAGAAACTTGTGGGCGAGATTGTTAAAAGTCAGGTTTTAAGTAAAAATAAAACCGCGTGATAAGAGAAGATGTAGCGCTATTTCTCGGCTTCATTCGCATCAGTTTCCGCGGTTTTATACCTATGCGACGCTTCGATTTCGAATTTAATAAAAGTTTTTATTATTTCAACCATAACGGACAGATAAGTCAAAAGTTTAATTTTACTTATAAATTGCATTTGTTCTGTTTCGCATGTGTATGATTTCTAAACTGTGGCCTATCATAAGAGGATGCGCGTTTAGTAGTTATACGGTCCGTACTGCGATCCGTGATAGTATGGCTGCGGGTAGAGCTGAGGTTGAGGGAAACCACCATAGGGGTAAGGGGGCTGCTTTTGAGGATACACTGAAACCGGAGACAGAAGGTTAGCGATGTGCGATAGAGGATAGCTTATTGTGCCGGTAGTTGTGCTCTCGGAAACACCTGAACCGCCCGAAATTGGGTACTTACCTGGCATCAAGTATTGCAGGTTCAGTTGCTCTTCCTTTTCGCGTTCACCGCGAAGGCAAACGGCCGCTCCGGACAGGAGTATAGAGGCCAACAGACTGGATGCCACACCGGCCCAGGCCACGATGTAGGACCAATCGTACGAGATGCGGGTGTTGTCACGGAGAACCTGTAAGTGTTGATATAGGTAATGGTGGGTTTAAAAGTTAGCTACACAGTGATTGGTGAAGAACCAAAAAAATATCGATAGGGAATTTATTGTAATTGTCAATCAGTCAAGTATTGAAGTAACCTAAAAATGATTCCATTATTATATGCTTCAGAGTTAACATGGTTTGCGTAACTTGCCTCAACCTTCCGGAACTCGTATGGTCCTGGATGACTCACGCAGCCCCGCCGGACTTGTGTACGACAAACGTGCTATTTCGAAGGTGTTGTACTTTTTACAATGACAACGGTGCGAGTCCCGGAAGGTTAAGGCTAGAAGCAGGACACGCCTCCTCTATGATATCTTACACAGTAAAAAATAAAAAGTAATATTACACTCGATTTGCTGCACATCATCCCCGTCGTAAATGCTTTGTAATATTACATCATTTATGAGCGATAAAAAAGTGACGTACTTCCTATTTTGCTTTCAAAATGAGGCGATGTAATGAATAAGCGACGTAATATATTCGACGTAATGGCAAGATCGATGTAAAAGTCAGTGGATTTTGTGCAGTGGGTTTTGGGGGATCGGGAATTTTCTTTCATAGTAAAAAATTCATTAGTATCAATTTAAAACAATTTATTATGAGACTTATTTTTCAACATTGCTTAACATTGATACAAATTTATGGCTTAAGATATTTTTGGATGCATGGATGAATAAATTCTCAAATTATTATTCAAAAACTCATTGGAATTGCCAGAATATTTTTGTCTCTGCTTCATTTGCGGCGGCGTGATAGATTTTTCGAGTCAAGTGCAGCAAAGTGGGTCGGCTTTCGTATGTTTCATGCATTAAAAATTCTATAGAATTTCTCCAAAAGCTCCACAAGAAGTTCCTCCTAAAATTCTTTCGGAATTTCTTTCAGTGTTCCTCCAGGAATTTCTTCGGAAGTTCCTCCAGGAGTTCTTTTGGAAGTTCCTCCAGGAATTCCTTCGGAAGTTCCTCCAGGAATTCCTTTGCAAGTTCCTCCAGGAATTCCTTTGGAAGTTTCTCCAGGAATTCCTTCGGAAGTTCCTCCAGGAATTCCTCCGGAAGTTCCTCCAGGAATTCTTTCGGAAGATCCTCCAGGAATTCCTTCGGAAGGTCCTCCAAGAATTCCATCGGAAGTTCCTCCAAGAATTTCATCGGAAGTTCCTCCAGAAATTCCTTTGGAAGTTCCTCCAAAAATTACAAATTCCTTCGAAAGCTCCTCCAGGAACTCCTCCAGGAATTCCTTCGGATGTTATTTCAGAAATTCCGTCGGAAGTTCCTCCAGAAAGTCCATCGGAAGTTCCCCCAGAAAGTCCTTCGGAAGTTCCTCCAGGAATTCCTTCGGAAGTTTCTCCAGGAATTCTTTTGGAAATTCCTCCAGAAATTCTTTCGGAAGTTTCTTCAGGAATTCCTTCTGAAATTCCTCCAGGTATTCCTTCGGAAGTTCCTCCAGGAATTCTTTCGGATGTTCCTCCAAGAATTCCTTCGGAAATTCTTCCAGAAATTCTTTCGAAGTTTCTTCAGAAATTCCTTCTAAAGTTACTTTGAAAAATCCTCCAGGAATTCCTTTGGAAGCTCTTCCGGGAATTTCTTCGGAAGTTCCATCAGGAATTCCTTCGGAAGTTCTTTCAAGAATTCCTTCGGAAGTTTATTCAGGAATTCCTTCGGAAGTTTCTCCAGGAATTCCCTCGGAAGTTCCTCCAGGAATTCCTTCGGAAGTTCCTCCAGGAATTCCTTCGGAATTTCTTCCAGAAATTTCTTCGGAATTTCCTCCAGGAATTTCTTCGGAGTTTCTTTGGAATTTCCTCCAGGAATTACTTCGGAAGTTCCTCCAGGAAATCCATCGGAAGTTCGTCCAAGAATTCTTTCGGAAGCTCCTCCAGGAATTCTTACGGAAGTTCCTCCAGGAATTCTTACGGAAGTTCCTCCAGGAGTTCCCTCGGAAGTTTCTCCAGGAATTATATCGGAAGTTCCTCCAGGAGTTCCTTCGAAAGTTCTTCCAGGAATTCCTTCGAAAGTTTCTCCAGGAATTCCTTCGAAAGTTCCTCCAGGGATTCTTTAGGATGTTCCTCCAGGAATTCCTTCTGAAGTTTCTCCCGAAACTCTTTGGGATGTTCTCCAGGGATTCTTTCGGTTGTTCCTCCAGGAATTCCTTCAGAAATTCCTTTAAAAATTCTTTCGGGAATTCCTCTAGAAATTCTTTCGGAAATTTCTTTAGAAAGTCCTTCGGAAGATCCTCCAGGAATTCCTTCGGAAGGTCCTTCAAGAATTCCATCGGAAGTTCCTCCAAGAATTTCATCGGAAGTTCCTCCAGAAATTCCTTTGGAAGTTCCTCAAGAAATTCCTTCGAAAGCTCCTCCAGGAATTCCATCGGATGTTCCTCCAGGAATTCCTTCGGATGTTATTTCAGAAATTCCGTCGGAAGTTCCTCCAGAAAGTCCATCGGAAGTTCCCCCAGAAAGTCCTTCGGAAGTTCCTCCAGGAATTCCTTCGGAAGTTTCTCCAGGAATTCTTTTGGAAATTCCTCCAGGAATTCTTTCGGAAGTTTCTTCAGGAATTCCTTCTGAAATTCCTCCAGGTATTCCTTCGGAAGTTCCTCCAGGAATTCTTTCGGATGTTCCTCCAAGAATTCCTTCGGAAATTCTTCCAGAAATTCTTTCGAAAGTTTCTTCAGAAATTCCTTCTAAAGTTACTTTGAAAAATCCTCCAGGAATTCCTTTGGAAGCTCTTCCGGGAATTTCTTCGGAAGTTTCTTCAGGAATTCCTTCGGAAGTTCTTTCAGGAATTCCTTCGGAAGTTTATTCAGGAATTCCTTCGGAAGTTTCTCCAGGAATTCCCTCGGAAGTTCCTCCAGGAATTCCTTCGGAAGTTCCTCCAGGAATTCCTTCGGAATTTCTTCCAGGAATTTCTTCGGAATTTCCTCCAGGAATTTCTTCGGAGTTTCTTTGGAATTTCCTCCAGGAATTACTTCGGAAGTTCCTCCAGGAATTCCATCGGAAGTTCGTCCAAGAATTCTTTCGGAAGTTCCTCCAGGAATTCTTACGGAAGTTCCTCCAGGAGTTCCCTCGGAAGTTTCTCCAGGAATTATATCGGAAGTTCCTCCAGGAGTTCCTTCGAAAGTTCTTCCAGGAATTCCTTCGAAAGTTTCTCCAGGAATTCCTTCGAAAGTTCCTCCAGGGATTCTTTAGGATGTTCCTCCAGGAATTCCTTCTGAAGTTTCTCCCGAAACTCTTTGGGATGTTCTCCAGGGATTCTTTCGGTTGTTCCTCCAGGAATTCCTTCAGAAATTCCTTTAAAAATTCTTTCGGGAATTCCTCTAGAAATTCTTTCGGAAATTTCTTTAGAAAGTCCTTCGAAATTCTTGAAATTTTCAATTTTAGAATTTTAAATTTTAAAGTTTTTAAATTTTAAAATTTTGAAATTTTGAAATTTTTATTTTTTTTTAATTTTTAAATTTTCAAATTTTGATATTTTGAAATATTAGAATATTGAAATTTTAAAATTTTGAAGGTTTCTAAAAATTTCTTTTCTAAAAATTTTGAAATTTTGAAATTTTGATTTGTTTTTATATTTTTAGATCTTAATTTTTTTTAAATTGAAATTTTTGAATTTTTAATTCACCATTTTTTTTATTTTTCATTTTTTCATTTTATAATTTCATAAATCCAAAAAATTAAAATTTTTTAAAGCTTTAAAATTTGAAAAAATTAAAAGTTTAAAATTTATGAAAGAATTTCTAGAAGAGTTTCCAAAGGAATTTCTGGGGGAAGTTCCGAAGGAATTTTTGGAGGAACTTCCGAAAGAATTCCTGGAGGTACTTCCGAAGGAATTCCTGGAGGTACTTCCGAAGGAATTTCTGGAGGTACTTCCGAAGGAATTCCTGGAGGAACTTCCGAAAGAATCCCTGGAGGAACTTCCAAATGAATTCCTTGAGGAACATCTGAAGGAATTCCTGGAGGAATTTCCGAAGGAATCCCTGGAGGAACTTCCGAAAGAATTCCTGGAGGAACATCCGAAGGAATTCATGGAGAAACTTCTGAAGGAATTCCTGGAGGAACTTCCGAAGGAATTCCTGGAGGAACATCCGAAGAAATTCCTGGAGGAACTTCCGAAGGAATTCCTGGATAAACTTCCGAAGGAATTCCTGGATAAACTTCCGAAGGAATTCCTGGATAAACTTCCGAAGGAATTCCTGGATAAACTTCCGAAGGAATTCCTGGAGGAATTTCCGAAGGAATTCCTGGAGGAACATCCGAAGGAATTCTCGGAGGAACAACCTAAGGAATTCCTAGAGAAACCTTAATTCATAAATTTTTAAATTCCTATTTTTTTTTAATTTTTAAGTTCCTAAATTTTAAAATTTATAAATAGGGGGAATTACGGCTTCGGTAGGTTTTGTTCGATTATTGTCAGGGTTTTTTTTACGACTGATTATGCTCAAATTTGGCCTAAACATTCTTTGCATAGGGGAAGTGCACCGGTTTTGGCCACCTTAGTGCCTAATTTATCCAACCCTGAAAAATACATATTTTTCCAAAATAATCGGTCAGTTAAAAGCAGCGTAGAAGTGTGAGAGATGTATCTCTTGTTGGAACTAATGAAACCCTCGTGAATTGCTTCATTTTTGGAGCTATTCACAAAATTTGGCAAATTAGGAACATGGCCAAAAACGGTACAGTTCCCCTATCAAAGAATATTGTGGCCAAATTTCATAAAATTTGGTCGACAAAAACCCCCCCAGACAATAATAGAACAAACTTTTTTTTTTGTCTTTATTAGCGAGACTTAAAAACAAAACTTGCCTAAGCCATTCCCCAATTTTAAATTTCAACATTTTTATTATTTTTATATTTTATAATTTTAATTTTTTTTTTAATTTTTGAATTATTTATTAATTTTCTAATTTTAAAATCCTAAAATTTTAATTTCTAAGATTTTCAAATTTTTAAACTTTTAAATACTTTTAAATATTTAAATTTCTTTAAATTTTTCTAGTTTTTAAATTTTAAGTTTTTTTAATTTTCAAATTAAGGAATCCTGAAATTTTTAAATGTTTATTTTCTTAGATTTATAAATTTTAAATTTTTGGTGTTCTAATTTTTATTTTTTTTTTTATTTTTGAACATTGATTTTTAAATTTTAAAAGTTTCAATTGAATTTGTAAATTTCCAAATTTGTGGATATAAATTTTTTTAAAATTTTATATTCTTTAAAAGTTTAATTTTTTAAATTAACAGCCCTGTGTTCATGGTGGCGAAACAGCCCTGTACAGAAATTTGCGTTTATATCTGATGGTAATCTTGTTCGTTTGAAAGAGCCATATTCTTCATGGGAATAATTGGGATGAATTGGATCATTCATAAAAAATTTACTTCAATACAAAATCTTCAAAACTACTTTTCTGCTTTTGTAAACAAAAATTCGAACGTCGATTTGACGAATCTGAGAGAACTCCCAAGCAAACCAACACCACCAACAGGTAGTTCAAGCCTTCACCTGCCTATTGATAGTGTTGGTTTGCGTGGGAGGGCAATAAGATTCGTAGAATCGATGTTTCAATCTTTGTTTACAAAAGAAGATAAGTCGTTTTGAAAATTGGGTTTTGACTTGGCAGCGTCGCACATTCTGGTTGGAAATGCTCACCCTCTCGAGTATCCGCGGGATTGTCCACTTTATTCGAGCAATCGTTGTGTCGAGGTAGCACCAGTTCTCCTTCGCCTTGCTGTCTGACAAAACCAAAAAAAAAAATGACTTCCGATTCATAATCAACGATGGGGTACTTACCTATCGGAATGATCTCTTTACAGCGTCCTGCAATCAAATCGTTCGTGAGAAAAAAGTTAGCCAAATCCTGCGATGACTGCAATGAAAAGAGTATATTATCATATGTACAATTTGAAATGAAATGCAATTCCTGCAGATCGGAAACTTACCTTACCGTATTTTCAGTTGTGAAACACAATGACAGAAATCACTACTCCGGTTGTGGACGTTCAGCGCACCACTAGTTTACTGAAAACGCACTTAATTAACTGCATAAAAAGTCTTTTTCCGCACTAAAACATTTTTACTAAACAAGCAGCACGAGAGAAAATTCAATCTGTTTGACAGTTCGTCCTGGGGTTAGTTCGGGCGCGATCGCACCATTTTTATGCAATTTTACATTGATTATACACAATAATATATCAGAATAGGTAATAATGTGCAACATTTTCAACTGGCATGATGTGCATCATTTTTATGTAATAAAATACCGATTTATACTGGTAATTTTGTGTACTTTAAGCGTAACAGAAAAAAATATTTTGCCCGTCAGATTTTACGTTGAGTAATGTAATAAAACATCGAAATAGCTTAAAAATACAACAAATTGATTATTACGTAGACTTTTTAAGTACATCAACCAAAATTGCGTCGCAGCATATTAATATTTTTTTTGCTGTGTACGACGCATGAGTGGAGCAAGGATGAATCCGAGGATGCTGGTGAAAGATGCGACAGGTCAGTTACTCATCGACCCAACTGATCAGCTGAAACATTGGTTCGAGCATTTCGAGCAACTTCTTCAAGTTTCGACGACCGTCACTATCGCAGCATGAGCCGCCAAGGGTGCGACGTATTACTCGCGTCAACTCCGAAGCTCCATCATTGCAGGAGATTGAAGCAGCCATCCGAAGCATGAAATCCAACAAAGCTCCCGGGGTCGATCGCATTTCAGCAGAGATGTTCAAAGCTTACCCCATGCTATCTGAGCAAATTTTACATCACCTATTCTGCAATATCTGGAACACCGCAACTTTTTCGGCTGACTGAATGCAGCGTCTTAGTGAAGGTCCCTGAAAGGAGGATCTGGCTGTGTGCGACAATTGGCAGGCATCATGTTACTCTGAATTGTTCTCAAAGTTCTGTGCAAAGTTATCCTAAATCGGATACAGAAGAAAATAGATTCGACTCTCCGACGGCAGCAGGCAGGCTTCCTTTCAAGAAGATCATGTGTGGACCACATTGTCACGCTCCGAAACATTCTGGAGTAAGTCAACGAATTCCAAGAGTCACTCTACCTGGTATTCATTGACTACGAAAAAGCATTCGATCGTCTGAATCACGAAAATCTGTGGGGCGCCCCTAGACGCAAGGGTGTTCCAGATAAAATCGTCGGCCACATCGAAGCGCAGTGCGAAGCTTTTACGTGCAGAGTCCTGCATGACGGAGCTTTGTCCGACCCCATCCGGGTAGTAGCTGGAGTGAGGCAAGAATGTATTCTATCTCCACTACTGTTCTTTATCGTCATCGACGAGATCATGGTGGGTGTGATTGACCGTGTACCAAACCGTGGGCTGCTCTGGCAGCATATTACTATGGGGCATTTAAAGGACTTATATTTGACTGATGATATTGTTTTACTAACACAACGGTGCGGTGCTCTGATATGCGGAGTAAGCTGAACGACCTACCGAACGCTCCTCACGGCGGGTTTCATCATCAACGTCAACAAGACCAAATCGTTGGATGTAAACACTTTACGGTAGCCGTGCAAGCCAGTAGGGCAAGAAAACTTTCAATGTCATTGCAGCCGACATAGGAACACGGATTAAGAAGGCTAAGGCTGCTTTTGCGAGTTCACGAAATTCGTGGAGATCCAATCATATTATTTAACGCACCAAGTTTCGAATATTCAATTCAAACGTAAACTCTGTGTTGTTATACGCCAGTGAGACATGGTGTGTATCACCCGAGATTACGCAGAAACTTCAAGTGTTTATTAACCAATGTCTACGTTTTATAATTCGGGCCTGGTGGCCTCACAATTTGATCTCGAATGCTAAGCTGAGAGGCAGACGCAGGGGCTCGTGGCGGGGTAGGAATCTGTCATGGGCCCAGGTCAAGGCTAAAGCTAGCAGCCCAGGATGTAGATCTTTCACGTTAGCCCCATTGTTCCCCTAAGGGTGATCAGGATACATGAGTGAGTGAGACGATGGAACATTTCTTCTATGTGTTATAATATCAGTGTTGTAGTTTTCAAACAAAATGTTTCAGAGTTTTCTCTTTAGTTTGGTTTATTTTATTTCTTTTCGATATTTTGGTTCTGGAAAATTGGAAGCGTTTCAACGATACACGCGAAGTAATCCATACAACTGGGATTAGCGAAGGCAAACATTCATGTACTCGAAAATTCGTACTGTAAATGCGCCTTAAAATGTTTTCGGTACGATAATTTGCAATATATGACATCGCTAAGGCGTAAGCAACTGTCGTGAAGTTCAAGAAAGTGATCAAAACAGCATGTTCCCGCATTTGTGCGTGAAGTGTCGAAAACCGTAACATTCGATGGCAAAACGGAAGAAAATGGTGTGCAAAACAAATCTGATTAATGCTGCGTTGGCTAATTAACTATTTTGTGCTGATATAAGCTTGAAGAACTTCAATATAACGAAGTTTTATGGTGATACTAGCTGTACGTACCCGGCCATAAACGTTGTTAAACGTAGTTATCGTGTTTTGTTGTTGATACTTTCTCAGTTGATGAGAAGATCAAAATACTGGTTAGAGAACATCCAATAATCATTGGAAGGTAGATATCACTTTTAAAAACATTGATTCTGGCAAATAAATTCTTGTTTTTAAATTATATTACCGAGAAAAAGATGTTTACCGAAACTGTCATATTCGGGGAATTGTCATATTCGGGGAAATGTCATATTCGGGGAATAGTCATAGTTGTTGAAGTGTCATTTTCGAGGAATTTTTATATTCGGGGAGCTTTCATATTCGAGGAAATGTCACATTCGGGGAATTATCATATTCGGGTAAATGTCATATTCGAAGAAATGTCGTATTCGAGGACTTGTCATATTCGGGAAAGATTCTATGGTACTGCCTCGAATGTCACTAACCCGAACGCCAGTACCCCAAAAGGCACCGAATAACCCCGAATTATCATTACCCCGAATTTGGCAAATTGTTTCCCCCAAATAGCTTTAAAGAGAAACATGTACTCACTTTCTCGCTTACTTTAATACTTTATTAGATTGCGTTTCAATAATGAAGTTGAAAATAGAAACTTATCAGTCAAAAATGATATTCGCGGTAGTGACCTTTCGGGGTACTGGCGTTAGGGGTTGTGACATTCGGGGCAATGGCATTCGGGTTAGTGCCATTGAACCTTCGGGAAAATGTCATATTCGGGGAATTGCCATATTCGGCGAAATGTCATATCCGGGGAAATGTTTTCAAGGATATGATACTTGCGGAAAATGTTATTTTCGGGGATATTTTATTTCCAGGAAAATGTTTATTTTGGGAAATTTGAAGTGAGCGCAACGCCCGATAGGCCGTTTTTCACGCCTGAAGTATTGATGCTAAATTTCACGCACCTTACTCTTTCTTTACACCTCTCTCTTTTCCGGTCCACTCCATCTATAATCGCCTGCTTAGGCTAAAGTTTATATGTCCCAATTCTTAAGAATATCGGTCAAGGGGCTCAGAAGTTTTACTCAAGAGGTAGTTTTCCAAATAATATACCACACGCCATGTAACCACGTGTACGTGTACGTGTCCTAAATTTGGTTTAAATGTTGCGTTTAAAAACGTTCGTGTCATTAACATGTCCCTCCCTCCTTTCTCTTTTGACCCTCCCATCTATTATATAATCGTATCATGACAAAGAATAAGTGTTCCAAATTTGGTGGAAATCGGACCTAAGGATTAAAAGTTGCACTGATTTTACTGTTTTCTAAAGAGTTTCCCTTCCCCTTACCCTCCCCTCTTGATCCAATGTCCGTCCCACCTCCTTTGTTAGCTTCCTCTGAAGATAGTGAATGTGTGTTCCACATTTGGTTGAAATTGTTCAAGTGGTTCAGAAGTAGTTAACAAACATACATACATTGTCAGGGACATAGATTGGTTTATGTGAAAACAATATCTAATATGCGGATATTTTCAATACTTCGAGAAGATCCATAAAGTCTTCTTCTTCTTATTCTTCTTCTTCTGAAGAAGATGCAGTGAACACCATGCTCACCCCGACAACAAAAACGTTGCCGGTCGGCTGCGGTGACCTCCGTTGTTGAAGATCGTAATGATCACAATTCTGCTTGGTGAGACGCCCGCATTCAATAGATTCTTCCTTTGCGTTGGTGGGACGCCTGCAAGAAGAATGGTGTTGTTGTGAACCAAAATGATCACAATTCTGCGTGGTGAGATCCCCGCAAGAAAAATGGCGTTAAGGATTAGAATGATCGTAGTTCCGCGTAAGTGAAACGTCCACAAGAATAACGATATTATTGTGGATATATATGATCACAATTTTGCGTGGTGGGACGCCAACATTCAATATATTCTTCCTCTGCGTTGGTAGGACGCCCTCAGAAGAATGATGTTGTTGTAGATCTTGAAGATAACAATTCTGTGTGGTGAAACGCTCGCATTAAGGAGTTTCTTCCTCTACGTTGGAGGGACGCCCGCAAGAAGAATGATGTTGTTGTAGATCAGAATGATTGCAATTCTGCGTGGTGGGACGCCCGCATTTAACAGTTTCTTCTTAGTGAAAGAAGAATGGTTGTACTTATTGTGGATCTGGAAGGTCAAAAATGTTCGAAAACTTTGGTTTCATTGAAAATAGATATCTCCCACGATTGTAAGCTGTTCATCGATACTATTCCGGTTACGGTTTCTGGTTTTATGTTGTTGGTCATTTTACAAATTACAAAGAGATTATAGACGACAATAGACTAGCTTAAAAACGGTAAGTCCGCTGGAAGGACGGAATCCCGGTCGTGCTTCTAAAAGTTGGGAGTGACCGGCTGAGCGAAACGTGAACGAGTGACCGGCTGAACGAAAAAAAAATCCATCATGTTATTGAAATGATGTGGGAGGGATAAGAAATGCCTTCGAGCTGGATTGATGGCATCATATGTCCAATTTATAAGAAAGGGCACAGACTCGAGTGTGCTAGTTATCGAGGTATAACACTCTTCAATACCGCCTACAAGGTAATCCACCGAATTCTGTTTGGCAGACTGCATCCGTTTGCGGAGACCTTTATCGGCGAACATCAAAGCGGTTTTCGAGCAGGACGATCAACAACGGACCTGAAGTTTACTATGCAACAAATCTTTGTTAAATTCCGGGAATACAATTTGCGATCCACCTCAGGAGAAATAAATAAATTAAAGGGGGTTAAGTATATAACAAATTTATAAATAACTTATCTTGTCCTGTTCATATACTGGACAGTAAGCTTTTTGGCCATTTAAATGGAGAGTAGGCTTTGAAATGAAAACAACAAAAATCTAAAACAAATCACCACCCAGAAAACTGGTAGCTTTTGATGCCACTTGTTTGCGTGCTGATGCGTGTTGAATTCTTCCAAAAGTGACTGTATTCAAAATTTAAACAACAATATTTTTTGTTGTTAAATATCTTGGCTGTGCATATGCACAGTACATGTTTCGAAATGGACAAATTGATATGAAATTTGCGAAAAAAAATCAACGTGTCTTGGAGGAACTCGAACCCTCAACCTCCTACTATCTAGATAGGCGTGATAACCCCTACACAACAAGACCACTTAGAGGTCACATTTGCAGAAAAGCCATCAGAATCCGAGTACCAATCTCCACCGCGGTTAGCTCTTTTTTTTTTGCAAATTCGTCAACCGTAGTCCAAACACCAATCAATGAACCCACATTAAAATCACTCAACGTAGGGTTGTCCCAACCTGGACGAAACAATATTTATTGTTTGGGGCTGTCCACAAACCACGTAGACCGAAATTTCACCTAGTAGACGTTCCCCCTAGTAGACTTTCGTAGACTTTTCCGAAACACCTCCCCCCCCCCTTGATGTCTACGTAGACTTTTCCAAATTTTACAAAACATCATTTGTGATTGGAAAATATGGAAATCAACCACGTCTCAAGCAATTCAGCTATTCAAATCCATTTCCATGTGAACATTACAATAAAACTCAAATTTCAAACATAACTAAATCAAACTGAAGAGAATCCCACAAAACAAAAATCAACTTGAAAGGAAATCAAATTTAATGCTCTGTCCATAGCTCCTGAAATCAAATTTCAAAGCCAAGTAATTCAATTTATGTTACATTTGATTCCTCCTAGAATTGTGCGCCACCATCGTCGACACATTTGCATCGGCGCGCCACTGCTTAAAATCTGTTACGCATCTGTCCTATAATTCTGAACGCCGGTTCAAATTTCTGAAAACCGAAGAATTTTTAAAATTTCGTGAAATTTCGAGTTTAAATTCCGAGAATGTCAAGTCTATATTCCAATAAGTTTTGCGTGGAAATTTCGTAAAAATTTCCCAATTGATAACCTTGAAAGCTTCCAGGTAATACTCCAAATCACTCTCCGTGATAATTCCGATGCTTTTCTTGAAAATTTCATGCAATATCCCGCTGAATAATCATCTGTTGAAATCCCATGAATATTCTTCTAAATTCCAAAAGTTTCCCCGTTAAAAAAACGAGTATTTCTCCGTTAAAACGTAGAATTATTTCCCGAGGTAATTTAAAGTTTAAACGGACAATATTTCCTTTGGAAATTTAGAATGGTTTCCTACTATATTTTTTAAATGCATCTCGCAATTTTTTTCTTGCAAAGAATTTTCTGAAATGGAAATTATGAAGAATTTTCAGTTAAACTTTTTGCAAATTTCTCGTGAAAAATTCGAATAAATTTTCATAAAAATTACACTACTAAAAATCCACACATATTTATTGGAAAAAATCCATAGATTTAGCTTAAGATGTATATCAGCGCACACATAACCATTCTCCACGCGAACTACTAATAAAATATATATCCAAATAAATTTTATTTGTGGTTTCGAATTAGCAATTATTTAATTTATGTTTGATTCTATATCGATTATATTATGGTGGAGCTATTGCAAACATTTATAACGGCGACACATATATCTTATATAGATATTTTTGGCAGTGTACAAATGCTTTTTTACAAAAAGTGCAAACAATTTTTTGTTGTGGAAACTCATACAGTTTTTGGTGGGGAATTCAAATAATTTCTGGTGGAAGTTTTCAACAATTTATTTAGAAATTCCGGAGATTTTCCATCGATAATTCCACAGAACTTGCATTAGAACTGCCGAAGAAATTTACAAAGTATTATCCACGGGAATTTCGAAGAATTTTGCTTATATGTCCAAAGAATTCCTCAGAAAAATTCCGAAGAATTTCCGAAATTGAGAAAAAAATTCCGGCGACTTCCCAGAAAATCTCCAGTGGATATACGGAAATTTCGGAGAATTCCCTTTACAAGTTCCAAAGAATATCTTTTGGGCATTCCAAAGACTTTTTCTTGGATATTCCAAAATCCTTCCTTTGTAAATTCCAAAAAAAGTCCTTTGAAGTACGACATAATTTAATTTCCATAGTTTCCAAAGAAGTTCCTGCCGAAAATTAAAAAAAAAATCTAGTGGAATCTGCAATAAAATCCAAGTGAAGATTTTGAAATTTTTTTCAAAAGTTTTTATAGAATACTTTGGATAATTTTCCTGCTCAACACAGAAGAATTTCCTGGTGAAATCCATGACTTTTATTTCAGTGAAAATCATTACATTTTTATGAAAAAAAAAGGAAAATCCTAAAAAAAACAAACGAATGAACTTCGCACAAAGCTGCTGTATAAATCATTTAAAAAACAATAAAAATTCTACGTAGACTTTTGGTAAACCCCCCCGTCTCCCTTCGTAGACTATCGTAGACTTTTTCGAAACCCCTCCCCCCCCTCAAGAGTCTACGTGGTTTATGTACAGCCCCTATGATTGCAAGCTTCGGTACATCACACAAGTTTTCCCGTCAAAGAGTTGTCACTTAGCGGAAATCAAGGACATGGAGCAAACCTTTGTTTGCCGGGGTTCGGCTTTCATTGTAGTAAGATCTGTATTCTGTATCTACACACGGAAACAAATCTGATCCCGTTATCATGATTTGTAAATCATGAAACCAGAAGCTACATTCCTTTATGAAATCATGACTATGAATCATGAAATCATGACTATGAATCATGATTGTAAGACCGAAATTACCTTTTTCGTGATTCCGCGCACCCATTTTCATGAGCCAGAAATCATGATCACATCAAGCGTTATGCGTATCTGTCAAAACATGCAATCAATCATTTTGCAGCGTCGTTCGCGTTCGAAAGTAAAAATGCAAAACTTTCAAAAAAGTATTTATTTTTTTATGAAATAAGAAACATTTAACTATGCCAGTGTTTTCGTGCCATCTTGTAGGTGTTCCTGTCCATTATTATTCAGTGAAATTTTAAATTTCGTTTATTTCGTCGCCATCCGTTTCCGCTAAAGTTCCGGTAAGTAAGAAAAATGGATGAATTTGAAAGAATAACTTTCCTTTTCTCTCGACTTTTTATGATTAAGTGCTTGTTTTATTCACTTTTTTTAACACAGTTCTCGTCCAGGCCCGTCTCCAGTCCGACCAGTTATGTTTCCACTTGCGTCGATCAGTTCCATCCAGTTACGTCAGTTAGTTCCGTCTCCGCTCCATCAGGTAGGTGGATCATTTTGCCTTTCCATAGTTTTCCATAGTTTTCCAATTTTCAATTTGCGAAATTAAAACTAACACAAAACTAAATTTTAGCATATGCATCAGTATGGATCATGGAATGAGAATGATCTTGGGCCGTGCAGGGCTGGCCAATTACTCCTACGTAATAATCGTCAGTCACGGAATCACTACTGCCGAGGAGTTCTGCGAGCTAAAGGAAGGCGACTCAGAGCTTTTCTGCAGAGTTTCGAGAGATCGTATCGTACTGCGAAAGCTCCAAAAGAACTTGATAAGACATTTCTTTCTGAACTCCACTATTTCCCAATTCCTAAAACTGGTAGCGAAAGCTTCCTAGGGAATGGGGACTATTTTGGCCCAGAGCAGAGATGATTTAAAACGTTGCAGTTTTGTAACCAAATGAGATAGGGTTTTGAAATTTTCTGACTTTTCCTAACTTTCGGAAACGAATTTTTTTGGGTGATAACCAGCTTTTAGCGACCTCTTGGAACGCTACAACAAAAAAAGTGACACATTGTGCAGTAGCGGGTCAAAAACGACCCCAACTTGAATTCGTTCTCAAAAGTTCATTTTCGAACCGATTCTCAATCTGTTGGAACCAAAATGAAGGTATAGATACCGAGGATGTCGTTTTTGAAATTTGTCAATTCTGGTTTCCAGGAATCGATTTCGAAGGAACAAAGATTCTTAGGCCAATTTTGGGCGTGATTTCTTGTCTTTCGAAGGATGATTTTGGAAATAAGACCGGAAGACCCGGAACGTCCATAGAAGTGGTTGATTCATGGAACTCATCCTTGAAGAGCGCGGTTTTTTTCTAAAGCTTCTCATAATTGAACTCTGAGTAACAAATGATTGTGGTAACCCATTTTGATGGACCCACCACCGGAGGTCCTCCAGAAGATCCGGAACGTCCTCAAAAGTGGCCAATTTATGAACATCATCATAGAAGAGCACTGTTTTCTCCAAAGATTTTTTTTATTAAACGCTGAGTAACAAATGATTGTGGTGACCCATTGTGAATCTTTCTAGAATCCGGAAAATCCGTAGAAATGTTCAATTCATGAATTTTTCACCATAGAAGAATACGGCTTTTCCAAAGCTTTTTATTAACGTACTCTAAGATATATAAAATTATCTTTACTTATTCTTATGAACCTGAGTGACCTTCATGAATAATGCCGGTAATATCCCTTAAAGTTACCAGCTAACGAAACTCGAATCACAAGAGCACGGTTTTAAAAAAATCTATTTTCGCACTCTGAGCAAGACATTATTGTCGTGACCCTCACTTATGGACTTGAATGGCCAGTGAAGGCCCTCTCGTGATCCATACACATTAGACTGGCCCAGATTAGTATGGGGAGAAAAAAATAATGTCGAATTCCACGGGGCACCCCCCAGAATTGTGTCTTTGGGTGAGAAAATCAATCTCTGAAAATTTCAGCTCAATCGCTTGTTGCATAAGCTGGCGCATTTGATTTGAAGTTTGTATGGGGATTTCAGCCAAAATGTATAGGAAAATACACCTCCGTCACTCATTCGATCTGGAAATTGGTTCTGATTGCTCGATTGACCTCAGAATTGCAAAAACGGCAGTTGGTATGCTACATAGCAATTTCTCAAAACATTGCATGATGATTAAATGAACTTTTATATAGTTTTCGGCTGATTTATTAGGAGCTGATTTGTGTATTTTTGGATTTTTTTATCGAATCGCACCAGCCGAAACCTATATAAAAGTTCATTCAATCATCATACAATGTTCTGTGAAATTGTTCTGTAGCATACCAACTGCCGTTTTTGCAATTCTGAGGTCAATCGAGCAATCAGAACCAATTTCCAGATCGAATGAGTGACGGAGGTGTATTTTCCTATACATTTTGGCTTAAATCCCCATACAAACTTCAAATCAAATGCGCCAGCTTATGCAACAAGCGATTGAGCTGAAATTTTCAGAGATTGATTTTCTCACCCAAAGACACAATCCTGGGGGGTGCCCCGTGGAATTAGACAACTTTTTGTTTCCTGGGCCAGTCTAATACACATACTATACTTGTAAAATAAATTGAAAAATTCAATGAATACAAAAATGGTAACTTGGCCGGTGGTAAATCATTCAGAGGTCCCAACTTTTCTTGAGCCTTAATGAACACTAAGCTGCGAGGCAGCATTGTCCCACTGGGGGATGTAATACCAAAGAAGAAGAATAATAATAAGAAGATTCTCTCAGTATTAAATGGTCGGGGTTCAGCCAAATTGAACCAAGCGCAAATGAAAAATGATCAACTTTCTTGCACAAATTTTCACGTAGCAGATCCAATTGATCACAAACCGTATCGGTATACTTCCACTTTATAACTGAGGATATCTAGCAACATTTGTATGCATGAATTGATATAGGGAACGGTTCGGCACTTCATCTCATAGGTCCTATTTCCATCCCATCAAAAACAGAGCAATGAAAAGGAATTTGGTTTGTTTCTTATTTTGTGTTTTTTCAGCAGTGAGCAGTTAGCAAAAAGAAGTGACGAGATTGGTGCTGTATTTCTTTGTTTTGCGATGAGATGAATATATGTACAGTGAGACGGAAAATGGAACAGTTCCCTATGTAAATTTATTTCCGTTTTTACTCAACGAACAAAATACCACAAGTCAGTCAAAAAGGCGCTTGGTGCGGTTTCGCTGAGCCCCGGCCAAATATATGTCATTAACTTTTTTTCAAACCTTAGCAAATAAATGTGGTTTAACCTATGTCCAACTTGATTCTTATCTCCCAAATAAAATTTATTCAACAGGTTTTATGCGCAGAATCAATAAAGCAACTTGAGAACTCAACGCAAAATCGTCAAACAGTAAATAAAAATATCCATTCACAATTCAAAAACTTCAACGAGTATGTCAGCAACCGACCGGAAGACGAAATATCATCAAGTACTATGAACAAAATAAATCTAATGAAAATACAAAAATGTGTTTCATAATAAGCACCTACAGATTCACAATGCCAAAAACATGTTTTTATATATGGTACCCGAAAAATTCGCACCCGATTTCATTATTCAAAATCCCGAAATCATGATTTGGATTCATGGTCCTAGAAAAAAACGGGATCATGAATTGTGCGCATCCACTATCATGAGCCAAGGTCATGATATCCAGAATTTAAATCATGATTTGGGGAGCAGTGACTCATGATATCATGATTCCGAATCATGGTTCTCTCTTGGCAGAATAATTTGTAACGCTTCGGATGCGTTACGGGAGCATGAATCATGATATCATGAGCTCAAATCATGGTGTATTTTCATAAAGGTAAAATACACTAGGCTCATGATATCATGAGTCGTTTTTACCACTTTTGGGAGCGGGTTTGTATCCGTGCATTAGCGTAAATAAGTTTTACGTTTGATTGATTGATCTAAATGCAAAGTATAGGTAATATAGATTTTTTTCAATCACGAGTCGATGGAGAAGGTACATTTATTATGGGTTTTCCTAATAAGCAGCCATCTATCATACTCCGGCGCGGGGGAAAGGAGGGCTCGAGAAGCATGATACTCCATAAATATATAAAAAAACGAGGTTTGAAAATATCCATTTTTGCATGGCGTATTTTATGGATCTTCTCGGTATATTGAAAGTTCAAAAATACCCGCATATTAAATATATCGAACCAGACAACAATATTTACGAGAGTTTTGCAAGTACTTAAATTGATGTAAGGCTTGGCCGATGCACAAGTAGTGGCTTTTCCACTTATTATCGCAATCCCTTTTAGTTGTACTAATCATGCCATTTTATTCTGGTTGTACTAGAAACCTAAAATCTCTTCACTCATAGAAATCAACCATTACTCACTGTTGTCCAGCTCTGGTAGTAGTCATCGCCGACGACCTTCTCCTTCTCGAAGAACTCCACCGTGTGCCACAGTCCCATGGCTCCGGCGGCGAGTAGACAGGCTGTCAACATCAGAATGGCTGTAGCCGTGATGGCACCGGCTGATCGCTTCCAGCAGCCAGACAGTCCGGTCCAGAAGGCACAAAAGATGGCAACGAAGCTAAAATCAGATGGAGGGTGCGTTAGGAAACATGCAAGTTTGGCGTCAGACGCTACTTTGGGGTTTAAAGGAGGAACCTGAGAATAAAGGCGGCAATGACGGAACGGGCCAGATGTAGACGAGCCATGATGTCCTCGTTGAAGCCTGGTGATGACTTATCCTCCTCGGTCTGGGGGAAGTAGTCGATATTGGAACAGTGGGTTTCTACCGGTGAGAGGTAGATTTGAACTGAAATTAGAGAAAAGATGATCGAAAAAATATTAAATATATTTCCAATGTTGTTGGAGGAAGTAACTTAAAGAAAAACAGAAACAAGCTAAACATTATTTAAAGCCGGTAAATTCCGGACACCCAACAATGCGATTTTTTAAAATTTTCAACAAAGCGCTAAGAAGATCAATTTGTTCGACAGCTTTCTGAACCTCTCCGCTTTGCGTTTTGCTTTCAGCATGTTTTCATTTTTGTCGAAACTGATAAAATGGCTAAAAATCAATTGGATATTGTCTAAGTGTCCGAAATTTAACGTGGACAGGCCGACATACCGAAAATAGTAGTTCCCGCTTCTGTAATGAAGAACTGTGCACAGTGTGCAGTGCATCCTCACCTAAATTGATTTTAATAACATTGTACATATTATTGATGTGTTTTTGGGTAATCATGAAATAGCAGGCCTAAAAACTTTCATATGCTTTCTGTACTCAATTTTGAACTTCAATCTGATCAACGTACTTAGTGATATTTTTGCCTACATTGCATTGTCGAGCGTGAGATCGTGAAAGTATAATTTTTTTATAATCTATCACGTCGACACTTTCAAAATTAAATTTAGGGGGAATTAAAAGCAAATTCACCAATAAAGGCTGGCATTAAAATTCAGTAACCACGTATCGTAATACATCAGCTGTAAGAATAAATATCAATAATCAGCATAGATTAAAAATATTATTTCTGCTATGATTTTGGTTGATTATTTTATGTCAATGATTATAATCGGTAATGATCGGTAATGACGAATTGGAGCGCAGCTTAGCAGTCTAAAATTAATGTTCAATGAATTTTGCAGAAATCTCATTTTTCCTTTCCCGGTCCGCGCTTTAAGATGCAACCAAAAATCAACTACAATTTGCGGTCCCTTATGATCGGTAGTAAAAAAAATCTTTGGGAAAAATGGAACAAAAACAAAAACGAAAGTTCAGTCTGGACTAATCATCTCCAGGACACCAATCAAACTTTTGTTTTGGTTTGCATTTGGTTTCAATTTTTTCCAACAAAAATCTTCAGTACCGATCATTGGGACCCCAAAATTCAGTTAATTTTTGATTGCATCTTGAAGCGCGGTCCAGGAAAGAGAATAATGAGATTTTTCAAAACTGACTAATAATCTGGACTAATTTGGACTAATCATCTCTAGGACTCCAAACAAACTTTTGTTTTTGATTGTAAAGCCTCGTTCCAATTAAAAAAAAATCTACATTACCTATCATAATAGACCACATAATTCAGTTAATTTTTGATTGCATCTCGAAGCGCGGATTTGGATTTGGATTGCTAAGACGTGTTCCATTTTTTTTCGAAAAAAATCTTCACTACCGATCATAAAGGACCACAAACTTCAGTTAATTTTTTGTTGCATCTTGAAGCGCTGTTCAGGAAAGAGAAAAATGAGATTTTTTAAAACTGACCAATTTATTTTGGACTAAACCGAAAGGGTCGTTTGGCCGAAACCCATTCGGCCGAATGCCACTAGTCCGAAAGTTGTTTGGCCGAATATACCATTTGGCCGAACAGACCATTAATCCGAAAGGGTTGTTTGCCCGAAAGGGTCGTTTGCCCGAAAGGGTCGTTTGCTTCCGTCATTTGGCTGAAAGGAGCATGTGGCCGAAAGGGTCATTTAGCCGAAATGGCCATTTGGCCGAAAGGGTCGTTTGACCGAAATGGTAATTTGGCCGAAAGGGTCATTTTTCCGAATAGGACATTTGGCCGAATAGGTCACTTGAAAAGTGAGAAGTTAGGAGTAAGAAGAGAGTCGTCTCAATTCTCATTCCTCTCACTGTAAAAAATGAGGAGCGCGAAGTGAGTAGTGAGACGTCTCACTTCTCACTGTAAAAAAAAGAGGAGCGAGAAGCGAAGCCTCTTACTACTCACTTTGCGTTTCTCACTTTTTTAGCGAGAAGTGATAAATGAGGAGTGAGAGGTGAGACGCCTCTCACTTTTTACAGTGAGAAGAGAAAAATGAAGGGTGAGAAGTGAGATGTCTCTCTACTCATTCCTAATATCTCACTTTTCAAATGACCTATTGGACCAAATGACCCATTTGGCCAAATGGCCCTTTCAATTACCGTTTTGGCCAAATGAGCCTCTCGGCCAAATGACCCTTTCCGCTAAATGATCCTTTCGGCCGAATGACCCTTTCAGCCTAATGACCCTTTCGACCAAACGACCCTCTCTTCCAAATGACCCGTTCGGCCAAATGACCCTTCCGCCCAAATGACTTTCGGCCAGATGGGTTTTGGCCTAATGGTTTGTTCGGCCTAGCGGCATTCGATCAAACGGCTTTCAGCCGAATGGGTTTCGGCCAAAATCCTTCCCCAACCGAATTTTAAATAATATCCTTGGGCTCTGTGAGCCTATATTGTCATAATCAGTAAACTTCTATTCCATTTTAGAAGTAGTTTACCTGGAAGACCAAATGATCTAAGCTCCAGGATAATTTGGAGAACCTAGAACATCTGTAGGATTATTTACTATGCCATGCCTGTTAACGATTATAAGATTGTTTAACGCTTAAATCTTGAAAAAAAAAACAGAGTCAACATCAAGTTATTAAAAAACAACGAAGATGCTGAAGAAATATGAATGCAGTGCCGGGTTGATAAAACTCGTAAGTTAGACAATAAATGTTCGACTAGCAACGTTTGATATCTCCTTTGGCTTGAATATCCCCAACTTTCCAAACAAACTTGCGTCTTAGATTTTGAAGCCACGTTCCATTTCTTTCACCAGGGGTCACTAGAAACCCCAAACCTCAGTACATTTTTGGTTTCATCTTGAAGTGCGATCCAGTGTTGCGCAGTGTCATATGATAAAGTATAAGTTTGTTTATGTTTACTGGTAAATGTGTTGGGATAAAGTTTTCATCATCCCCAAAATACGCAAACGATTTACAGTATTTGCCCTACTTTCAATCGAGTTGAGAAAACATTTCTATTCTTCATTTGGCGGGCAGAAGTTCTGTTACGTTATTATATTTTTCTTCACTTTGTGGCCAAGCGCATCCATAATGAACATTGTAATTTTCTACTTCATATTTATTTTACCTCTACTCATTCGCATACGAAAAAAAACAAAAGCGGAAAATTTAAATGAGTGGAAATTAATTCGAACAGAGTTACTGCAAAGAAAGCTAATTAATTTCCCCATCATCGTTCTCTTTCTTGAACCTTTCTTCTAATCATTTTTTTGTGTTGTATTTGAAGAGAAACGGGAAGCGGTGTAAACCAATGCACCAGGCTTTGCCGATGACCTAGAGGAAATGCTTGGGAAAATGCAAAATGTAAATTGCTTTGCGATTTTTGGCCAAGATCAAATAAAAACAGATTATAAAATTACAAAAAAAATCATCCTAAGAAAATCACAGTATGTATGTGATAGTACGAGTTTTCTCCATCAGTTGATGTTGAAACTAACGTAAACCCATTCTTCGAAATAAAATGATAGCCTCTCAGTGTCAGTACATCAACTAGCCACGAAAAAAAAACGCCAATTATTGTCATTGATTTCATTTGTTGCAATAATAAACATAATTAACGAAATTTTCCGATTGTTACATCTGTTTGTCTGCTATCGACCGTTATTGGTAAAATTGATCACGTTTTTGGTCTGAATTCTTCTCCGCAAGCTCAAGTGTTTCAACTGCGTGAGCAACCAAGCGTGCATCTCTATTATAGGTTCTTCCAGCAGCCTTCGCTAACCGATGCGGTCACAGTGACTTGCCTATAGATTCCACCCGGCCTGCGGATACGGTGGACTGGACCGCGCTGAAGAAACAGTGATGTAATTTTTTGGTCCGACTTTGATACGCTTTGGGTACTGCCTGCGCGCGATACGCAGTTAGGGCTATGAGTATGCTCTCGATCTACCAAGCAATTCAAAGATATTTCTTCACTAGTAATATGCAAAGCAAGACCATACATGCAGCACCCTGATGACGCCTGGGTTCTAATCTTAATCAGTTGTGAAATTTTTCATCATTTTATCAATTTATATAGACAGTAAATTGGTGAAAAAAAAACCTCAATACTAATTATTCACCTACGATAACGAACCGACGGAAAGTAAACATGGACCAAAATTGCGGCGAAACCCTGCTGCAATGCAATGGGCATCAGATCTAGGGCTTCGCTGGGAAAGGCAATTTTGCGCCGGTTTGTATTTGTACCTCGGATGATTGAAATGATTGCGGCGCAAAATCGTGAATTAGCGTTGCCGTCCGTCAGTCAGTGGATATATGCAACGCACCGGAACGGAACGGTGGAATTAATCTCGATGATGGTTGAGAAAAAGTTCGCGGTTAGACGGACGGGTTGTCGAGTTCACGGGGAGAAATAAATGTAGTTCCAAGTTCACCGTTTGTTTTCCTTTATTTTGGGCTGCTTTATGTTGTTGATTTTGACTTAATGAAGAATTTGTGTCTACGAGTGTAACGGATGATGGTGCAATCGGTTGCAGTTTGAAGGACAGAAGTGGTTCAACGAAGTATTGTTTGGTTGGATACGTACTGAACGTTGTCATTTTGGCACATTGACGGTTGTATCCTTTTCAAACTGAACAACTATTATATTGTATATAATGACTTTTCTTATACGCTTTTCACTATTTTTAATGGAGGGAAAACTTTGAGAGGGGTCTCCAGTAGCCTTGCGAGCAAAGGCGTAGGATTTCCAATCCGGAGATGGCGAGTTCGATTCTCTGTCTGGTCTAGGATGTTTTCGGGTGGGAAACATTCTCGACTCCCTGGGCATAGTGTATCCATTGTACTTGCCACACAAGATACATACTCATGCAATGGCGGGCATAGCAAAGCTTTCAACTAATAACTGAGGAAATGTTAATAGATTACTAAGTTGAAAATCAGGCCAAGTTCTAGATGGAATGTAGAACCATTGGAGAAGAAGAATAATGGATTGAAAGGTTTTAGAAATTTAAGAGCGGTGGCTGCTCCTTTCTCGTGAATTATAAAACTGCTTGTGTTGCCCAAGAGAATTTTCAGGATTTTGTAAATTCTTGTGTGACTTTTCCAAAACCCCGATTTATCCACCTAGCGATAATTGTGCCATTCTCGTACGTAATGAAATAGTATTCTGATTATAACTTCCAAAACCCTTAGTCTGATCCGGTCAATTGTAAATAGAAATGGGATAGGATTCCCCGTAGAATGCAACTTGTTGCGAGTGAGTTGGTTTGGGATAAAGTGAGCTAGACTTTTGTACACGCTTTTTTATAAAAAAATATTTTGGCCATAACTTCTAAACTCATATTTCGATTTGGCTAATTTTCAATAGGAAACAATGGAACAGGATTCCCCGTCGAACGCAACTTGTTGGACTTTGGGCTTTGAGGTCCAATACTATTTTTATTTGGCGTGAGAAAGGCACAGTTACCGCTAGGTGAACTAATCAGGTTTTATTTTAAATGAACATTCTAAAATTCGTTTGAATGCTTCACGGGAAAACCTATTTCAGGAATATTTCTCAATTTGGAAGAAAGTTCTTTTGAAATTCAAAGAAATTTTCTCTGGATCTTCGACGAAAAATTCAGGAAACTTATAAAAATTTCAATCACGCTATTATTTAAAAATATATATATGTTTAATTATTCGGCACTCTCGCGGAAAAATCTCTAAAGTCTCCACCAGACATGCTTTGCAATTTTCAAGAAATTCTGAATATTTGAAAGAATATTTTTTAAGTATTTTTTAACAGAAGTTTTTAGGAAATACTATAAATTTCTACGGGGATTTCAACAATTTTTGTTTGAAATTTATCGGAAAGATCTTCTGGAAATGCTTACGAATTACCATTATTACCAGGATTCACTATTATTCTTAACGATCCTTAACCGCCACGCGGCGATGCCTCATTTGCAGGATTTTACGATAAACTTTCAGTTGATCAGTCCCACAACACTTGTATAAATAACGGTTTAACGTACGCTACCTAATTTGCCATCACGTTCATCTGAACAGTTTTTAAACACCTACAACACATTTTTTAGCCGATTTGAGGTCGGGTAGGTTAGTTCCACTTCCACGTTCTTTCCTAAAGTCCATAATTAACTATTATGTGAAATCAAAAGTTAAATCAAAAGTTGCATAACATTATTAATATTATTTATTTGCTCTAGTTTGACGTTTGCTCACTATCACCATCTGGTTCATGATTTGCCCAACTAACTGAAATCAACAGATGTCGTTAGTGTTTAAACGACGATGAATTTGACTAGTGAATGTTCAATGTGTTATGTCTGTTTGTCTGTGATAATAGTCTTCATTTAGCTTAGTTCATGGTTGCACCTCACCAGTCACGCAGTTTTAGAGGGTCCACCGATCGTCTTCCATCTTGCTTGCTGCGCACCTCGCGTTCTTGTGCCTATCAGATCATTTTCGAGAGCCATTTTCTGTCTGGATAAGAACAATCTAATGGCACATGATATTGATCATTGCTTACAAATAACATAGTTTTATCTCCTCATCATATTTTAGTGCAAAACATTGATACTGTCGTATGATATTTTATCTCATATATCAATCATGTCCATGCTATCTAATCAACATTTGATATTATTGAGCAATTTCCGTTTACTCGGGTATCATTCTTGCCTTAAACCGAGCAAATGCCTGAATTGATAGAAGGTATCATATCTGCTTTTCTCAGGTAAATGCTTTCATTTAAAGATGGTATAATTTTTTTTTGCCTTAGACAGAGCAAATGAGAGAGAATTTAGATGAATTTAGAGAAGGACTTATGTTTTGACCTGCCTTCTGCCTGGGAAATGCATCCCTCAAAGAAGAGATCATTTCTTCCCTTGCCATAAACGGAGCAAACGCCTGAATTGAAAAAAGTTGTCATATACTCTCTTGTCAACTGCCGGAAAAAATGTATTCCTTAACCTTCTGTCTGTGCTCAAAAAAACTTACGTTGTCTGTGCTCTGGGGTCAAATTGACCCCAAATTGAAATTGCTATAACTTTTTTAATGTTTGGCCAATTTTGGATTTATGGGGCTGTTTCGAAAGATAATTTAATCATCTTTCAGGTCGTTATCAAAGATTGACTATTGGTGGGTGGCTACATCGCGGGGAGGGGTTTTAGTGAACATAGGTATAAAACCAGTGATTTTTCATGATTATTTTACTTATATCCGAAAATCCTACCTATTTTGAACTGCACCTTTTTAAAAAAGGTTATGCAGGAAGACATGTGCTCTGGCATGAGGCGTTGATAAGTTTAGAACTCGGCCGCCAGGTGGTGGTATATTTGAATTCATTATTTTGGACTGCTTAAGATATTCCGCGATATATAGAATTCTCCTCAGTGTTAATATTCTTATCGCACAAATTCAAAAATTGGAAGACGTACTTATTATATTTAGCACCGCTTTGTAGTGCTAGACATCCTGAACAATGTTGCCGAATACAACTTGAGTGTAGGTATGAAGAATCTCAATCTAAAGCAATATTTGATATATGCAAGAATATTGCAAGTACGCTAGCGCCGCCTATTTGAAAATTTCCTAATTATTTATTCCGTCACATGACAGTCCATTCCCACCAGACGAACTTTATTAGGGACGTCATCTTTACAAATTTCAAATTTGTGCGATAAGAATATTTACAATGAGGAAAATTCCATATATCGGAATTACTTGAGTAGTCTAAATTAATGAATTCAAATATACCGCCACCTAGCGACCAAGCTCTAAACTAATCAATGCCTCATATCAAAGCACACGCCTTCCTGCATAACCTTTTTGAAAAAGTGCAGTTCAAAATGGGTAGGATTTTCAGATATAAGTAAAATAAGCATGAAAAATCACTGTTTTTATACCCTTTTAACAAAACCCCATCCCTGCGATGTACCCGCCCACTTATAGTCAATCTTTAGTAACGACCTGAAAGATGATTAAATTATCTTTCGAAACAGCTCCAAAAATCCAAAATTAACCAAGCATTAAAAAAGTTATAGCAATTTCAATTTAAATCAATTTGACCCCAGAGCACAGACAACGTAAGTTTTTGAAAAAGTACTCTGTAGCGCATATTTTCAAGATTTTTGAAGTGAATTTGCACATAGGAGTTAGATCTCGGCGAGTTTTACCAAACTACCAAAAATTAGGAGAATCGGTTGAAAACTAAAAAAATGGCAGCCACTCAAAGTGGCCTGGGGTCATATTGATCCCAGAGCACAGACAAAAGGTTAACAGAAGGGATCATATGCCCCTATGCCTTAATCCAAGCAAATTCCCGAATTGAAGGAAGGAATAATGCCTCCTATGTTCAAAGGCATCATATCTTCCCTTGCATTAAACTGAGCAAATGCCTGAATTGGACAAATGAATTATATCCTCACTTGCTTTCTGCTGGGCTAAATGAACTCTTTGAAAGAAGAAATTATATCTTCCCTTTCCTTGAGCTGAATAAATGCTTACATTGGTAATATGAACAATACAACCATACCATACTTTCGTGTGTTATTCCGGGCAAATCCAATAACTAAGAAAAAATGAATCGTATCTTCCTTTGTTATATCCCGGGAAAATGTATCCTTTGAAGAAGGGAGCGTACACTTTTTAGACTTTTGAGCATGAGCATGAGCAATGAGCATGCATGAGCATGATTGAACGGTTGCTACTCCGTTATTGCCAGGTCAGCTGTAATTACACAGAGAACCAACAGATGGTGTTTGGGACTAACATCATCTTCAATGTGTAAGAACTGGTGACCCAAAATTAAAAATACCAGCGCCGGCCGTGTCCGAATGCAGGTCAATTAGGGATTAGGAAGGAAAATGTTGACGTGATACTCGCTTTGATGGAAGCCGACGAGTCATCTGCACTTCCACGAGAAATCACTGGGATTTTGGATATGTGGGGAGGGAGTGTAGCAGGGTTCGTTTTGGTAAACGGTATGCCGAGTGTAGCGTGTCATTTGATCGAGGTTAAGCAAAAACACAATCGTACGAACGTGCGGTAACTAATTGATTTACCGACCGCACTAAGCAGAACAGAATTTTCCAATGATCGCGCGATCGTTCTGCGTGATAAAGGAAATACGATGGGACACGCACACGCTATCTAATTAGGTCAACCGCACAACGCAGAACAAAACATTTCGATGATCGCGCGATCGTTCTGCGACTAGAGAAAACACGATGAGACGCACAGTTTACTATTACTTTCCATAATTACATAATTCCACGTCGTTCTGCTCGCTTAAACACATTTGGTCACGCACTAATTAATGTATTTTCAACGACACAGAGAATAAGAAAATAACACGGATCTCGAAATTGTTCTGCGCTCTAAAAACTCGTTCGATCCCACACTCACAAAACTCAAGAATAAGCATAATAGAAACAATAGCACCTAATGAAACTTGAGCACGTTAAAAATCTCTCTCTCTGTCAATGGCTTCAAACGTTTATCCAGCTTTAGGTATTTTTCCCAATTATCACTTTAGACATGTAAAAAATCTCAGAGCAAGGATTTTTTCTTCTTTTTGCGAACTTTTTTTTTATAACATACAGCCGAACACTACATTTCACTAAGATATGCTTAACAAAGACATGTAGAAAACACTGATTTAAAACAACAGTGAATACCACTCGAAGTAGAAGATAGTTTCCCAAAAAACACGATATTAGTTAGCAATTCTGACGGATTTTCAAACGAGTAGAACTAAATCTGGAAATACTAGTCCCAGCGTTGAGGGCTTCTCAACATTTCAATGATCATCTTCCGTTTCTCTCATTATGTTACAGTTGTAGTACAGAAACGAGTATATGATAGATGCCATACTTAGAATACTACTTACACTACGTTTGAAAATCATAAAGAAAGAAATGTTGAACAGAAAAAAATTATATATGAAACTTGTAGTGTCTAAGTCTTATGACTAATAGCATGCCTAATCATATTCTCGAAGGAGCATTTCCTCATAATTTGAGTCGATTATATTGTTATTACGCGTACAGTAATGAAAAAAGACATTCGAAGAATTAAGTTTTTTTTATCAAACTCCATCACGTCCAATAAATGCTAACTTGTAAGGATTTATGAATAGCAAATTGCTATGTTGAAGAAATCTCTTTTTTTAAATTTCTTTATTTATGTGTTTTTTTTTAATTGGATGTTAAGTTTTCATGTTTCATTTTATTTTATACCTAATACAAGATATCAAATTGCACGTAAAATTATATATTTTTGTTTACAATTAGGTGCGAACAAATTAGAAATAAAATTAGACAATTATTTAATTGCAATGCGTGTATGAAATTTCTATAAATGATAACTATTTCAGTTTATTGATCTAGATTTCACAAAATAAGACATCAAGTCTAACCAAAGTCAACCAAAATAACTTAACAAGATGTCATTATTTAGATATAACTATATTAAAGACTATGATAAAAAAAATCAATTTAAGTTCAAATTGAGATTATCATTCATGTAAGTAGGGAGCGGGGCCATTTGGGCAGCACCCCCTACTCCCGTCCGCAACGTTAATAACTCGACCGCGTACCAACCAAATGGCTTGATTGTCTGTACATCACTAGATATCGACGGAAACTAACCACGTACTGAAAAACAAGTAATTCGGTTGTAATGTGATCGAGTAATGAACGTTGCTGACGGAAATAGGGGGTGCTGCCCAAATGATCCCCTACCCTATTATCTGAATAAATAATAAGCAGATAGCTCGATAAAATATTCATTTTCATTTCCATTAAATCCGTGATGTGCCCTAATTTCATAAAAAAATATTGATTAGGTACCGTGATAACCAGAAATTCCAAAGAATTACAAAATAATGTTGTCATCGCATGGTTTTCACGAAGAAATTCGAAAAACGGACTTGGTTTGGTACACATAATGAAAATATTTCAATTTTGTCCTTCCATCAACCGCCATATTTTATTGTACTTGGCAGTGATACGAAGAAAACGACCTAAAAGGCTCAAAAACCAAATATAGAAAAAATGTTGTTGAAATTGAACTCAAAGATGCAATTGCTGCTTTAAAAATGTATGCCGAAGCGCAATAGCTATAGTCGCTTTTTTAATAATGTAATAATATTTAAGATGTCTCATGTAAAACACGTCAAGCATCAAGCGAAAATAATATTTAGTAGAGAACCCGGAAGAGGCCGTAGGCTTCATTTGTTTCATATTAGGGAACATCCATGAATAACGTAATGCTCAAAGGGGGGTTGTCTCAAGTGTGACGACCCATACAAACCGTGCGGATAGTTCACACGAATGTGACATAGAGGGGTAGGGGGGTTGAAAGTAGCCAATTTTTGCGTTAGGTTATTAATGGATCTTCTCTTATAGGAGGAAAAAAAAATAATTATTTGTATGAGTCATGTTACTCAGTACAATTAATTTACTATGGACCTACATTAGAGCAGGGCACAACTGAAAAGAACATTCAATTCATCTAATCAAGTAAAATCAAGATTCTGGGATCCCGACCAAGCGGAACGCCCAGCCAGCCGGGCCCATAATCTGAATGCGAATTAGTATGGAAAACTATGCATTTCTTCTAAAAAGTCTTTCGGAAGTCCCTTCAGACATTTTTTTTATTGTTCCTCCAGGAATTATTCCGGAAGTTCTCCAAGCAATTCCTCTGAGATAGTACCAAAACAAATATATCCATAATTTAATAGGATCAACGTCAATTCACTGTTGTATCAATAGAAGTAGATGATGAAATGTAGAGTAGATCAAATGATGTATGGCTTTAACACATGTCCTATTATATAGAAAAAATATTAAAATCGAGTGAGAACAACAGAAAAAAAAATCCAACTGAGTTGAGATAAGGCAAAATGAATCAATCGTGGTCTATAAATTTCTTAAGGACAAATCAATACTTTTAGTTTTAACCGTTATTCGAAGCCGTCGTTATTAAATATATACTTATGTGTAGCATAAGTATGTATAGTAGTTCATTAGCACATCAGTAAAAACTACTAAAAGATAGTACCAAAAAAACTAGGAAAAATATTTCTGACCTTACTTCCGGAAACACAGTACCCTTTCCGTGTATGTATGCCATCACCAAGTCCTCCTGAAATACGTCATCAAATCTTCCCTCGAACGTTTGTTCGACTATGATTTGAATTTCTCGAGGTCAGTTCCAAAATGTTGACCAGTCCGTTATATTCCAAAGGAGAGGGTTGATTTAGCATTTGAGATATCTTGCTGTGCCAGGAAAACGTTGTAAGGTCCATCGGGAGTATCTCCATCTCCAATACGTGTTCTCATCTGACAAGATCAATTGGAGTGTCCGGGCGAAACTTCATCTTTGAAGGCAGTAGGTTCGATCGTTGTTGTCGGCTCATCAGCTTTTATTCACATTCATCATCAGCCGTATCGGAGATCTCGTACACTTTTTAGACTTTTGCTCGACAAAGTGTGCTTTAAAGAGATGATTATATCTCGCTTAACTTTTCAAAAGGACCTAAGTAACATTTTTTTCATGAATTAATTTGAATAGCCCAATCAACAGAACAACATGAAAGCTTTTGATTGCAGTACTCAAATTAAATCATGAAAAAAATGTTACTTAGGTCCTTTTGAAAAGTTAAGTGAGATATCTTCTGCAGAAATAATTTATTTTCTTTTTCATTGCATTTTTCGTGTAAAACAAAGCTTTTGTTATTGCGCAAGCACAATGCAAAGTTCTTAAAATCTCAAATTCTCAAATCGCATCGGCGATTCAAATCATGCATGAGTCAAATCCCATCAGAATCATGGCATCATCAAAGTGTACTGTCCACACGAAGGGCGACCCGACGACGAGAAAGAAGCGTTCTACGCACAGCTGGAGCAGACATACGATGCCCATTACGGAACGTCAAAATCGTCATCGGCTACATGAACGCACAGGTAGGAAGGGAGAAGATGTATGTAGACCGGTCATCGGACCGGATAGTCTGCACACCGTATCGAATGATAACGGCCAACGATGCATAAACTTCGCAGCTTCCCGCGGAATGGTAATCCGAAGCACCTTCACTTAACCAAGAAACGGAAAACCAAATCGACCACGTTCTAATCGACGGTAAATTCTTCTCCGACATCACGAACGTCCGCCTTGCCGCAGTGCGAATATTGAATCCGACCACTACCTCGTTGCAATATGCCTGCGCTCAAAACTCTCGATGGTGTACAACACACGTCGTAGTCGAATGCCACGGATTAGCATCAGGACCCTACAAGACGGCAGAGTAGCCCAAGGATACGCGCAGCTGCTGGAAGTGGCACTCCCAACGGAAGAGCAGCTAGGCGCTCGGCCCTCGAAGATGGCTGGAGAGATATTCGATCCGCTATTGGAAGCACCGCAACCGCTGCACTAGGCCCGGTGCCTCCGGATCAGAGGAACGACTGGTATGACGGCGAATGTGAGCAGTTAGGGGAAGAGAGGAATACAGCATGGGCGAGATTGCTGCAGCATCGCGAACGAGGATGATATCAACGGGCGCGGAACAGACAAAACTCGATTTTCCGGAGGAAAAAGCGCCAGCAGGAAGATCGAGACCGTGAAGAGACGGAGGTAATAACACACGAAAACACACGAAAGTTCTATGAGAAGTTGAACCGTTCACGTAAGGGCCACGTGCCACAGCCTGATATGTGTAAGGACATAAACGGGAACCTTCGTACGAGCGAGCGTGAGTTGATCCAAAGGTGGCGGCAGCACTACGAAGAACACCTGAATGGCGATGTGGCAGACGAAGATGGCGGTATGGTGATGAACCTGATGAACCAAGAAATCCAGGAGGAGATTGGCCGGCCGAAGAACAACAAATCCCCTGGGGTTAGCCAACTACCAGGAGAGCTATTTAAACACGGTGGTGAGGGACTGGCTAGAGCGCTGCACAGCGTCATTACCAAGATTTGGGAGGAGGAAGTTTTGCCGATAGATAGAAGGTGTCGTGTGTCCCATCTACAAAAAGGACGATAAGCTGGATTGTAGCAACTACCGTGCAATCACATTGCTGAACTCCGCCTACAAGGTACTCTTCCAAATTTTATGCCGTCGACTAGCACCAATTGCAAGAGAGTTTGTGGGGCAGTACCAGGCGGGTTTTATGGGCGAACGCTCCACCACGAACCAGGTGTTCGCCATTCGCCAAGTACTGGAGAAATGCCGCGAATACAACGTGCCCACGCATCATCTATTCATCGACTTCCAAGTCGCATATGGTACAATCGATCGGGACCAGCTATGGCAGCTAATGCACGAACAAGGATTTCCTGATACACTGACACGGTTGATCAAAGCGACGATGGATCGGGTGATGTGCGTGGTTCGAGTTTCAGGGGCATTCTCGAGTCCCGGTGTTCGTTGGAACGATTCGTAGGAAAAGCTGGGACGAACAATAGCTGTCGTTGTCAGGACGCCACGCCGTATGACAAAGTGGCGTTCGTGGCGTGGTACCGCCCGTCGATTCGGGCGAGAAAGTACCTTCAGGAATACGTAGAAGTTTCGGCACCTCTGGGCAGGATGTTAGCAGGCTCGGTGGTTCTCACTTGGCAGGTCTTGCCAAGCTCGGGGACGGTCGCTCGCTGGAAGTCGTCTACCGATCGGATGGCTTTGGTCTACGGAAGTCGGCACTTATGCGCATAACTACCGGCAACAGGACGCCGACTGGCAATATGGCATTCTCGCGTTAATAGCTCCTACAGTTGGTGAGAGGCGTCAAAAAGACGCAATCACTACACAACACACGCACGTAGCTGGATTCCCACTTCGTTCGATTCCGAACGTCACACTATCGGACAGACTATTTGGGCTGATTTACCACTTATCATCAAATTCCGAGTTCCACGAGGAATCAAAAAAACTTCAAAGATGCGAGTTGGCTTTTTGTCTCCTCCATCGAAGCCTCTGGAGCTCATATTTTTGGTAACCGTATTCATTTGCCATACAACTTTACCAAAGTTCACCGCTTTGATTCATCGCCCACCCGTTTTGAAACAACGGTTAGACACTAACTTGACAAATTATTTCCCTGCATTCCAACACCATACACAAAGTGTTACCATTCGGTAACAGTATTTTAGAGATAACTTATCGATTTTGAGGGAAATCCAAATCTGTTTTCTTTTATTCCGTTTACTGACATGTCGTGGAACACCCATGACTATCGGATCTTTTACCCTACACCACATCATTATAATTTTTACACAAAACATAAACTGCTTACAAACATAAGCTACACGCTTTTTATAGGATCCAAATACAGTCGACTCTCCACATCTCGATGTTCTATATCTCGATATCTCCCCCTATGTCGATGGTTTTCTCGGTCCTTTCAATCTACATACATTTGGGCATTCTACATCTCGATATCTCTCTATCCCGATGTGTTCTGCTCATATTTTGTTCAGGATTCTCTCTCCCTATGTCGATGTGTTCATATTTCTCGGCTACTAGACCATTTTTGACAATAACAAACACATGAACAACAAGAGATGACATTTGTTTTGTTGCCGTTTTTCATAGCAACGAGCTGTTTTCAATCTAGTGCCCATTTTCTTTTTCCTCTCATTCCTCGATCTCTCCTTATCCCGATGGTCCCTTCAATATCGAGATGTGGAGAGGCTACTGTAATTAATTAAACATATGGGTTCGTAAAATTTTTCGCGAAACTGTGCGAAAAAATATTTATTAGCGTTATAAATTATACGGCCTGTGCGACAGAACAAGTGGTAACCGTCATATTACTTTTTTGGCTGATAAGATTACGCAGTTACTACTTACGTTTTTGCATTCGCTACAAAAGACACACTTTCACATACATTTACGCCAATAAATTAAGTCTGTTCTACCAGATCTCTAAAGTGCGGCAGCCGTACCGACGCGGCATCTTACGCGGATTTACCCTATGAAGCCCGTTCCCAGCCCGATGTCTGCATTTTCACACTATCTGTCCTGTCAAGCAAATTTCCTATTCCTGCAGCGCCACGACGTCAAAGTTGTGGGGATGTACTTTATCGTAGACTAGCTTTCTGTACCCGGCCTTGCTCGGAGTTGCCAGTTTGGTTTGCAGTTTTTTTTTTCACAATCGGAAAATGATAAAACCAATTGGTCAACAGGGTAATTGTGTTTACTTATTGATACTTCATCATTATTCCGGACAAACGCATATTTTTAAAGAAGGGATCACACCCACCATTGCTTTATTCCGAGAAAATGCCTACTTTTAAAGGAGCAATCACATCCACCATCCAGAAGGAAACACATTATTCATTGCTTTGCACTGGGCAAACTATGATTCCGATAAAGGGTAACAATTATCATTGCTTTATACCCAGCAAATGCATGCTTTCTATGAAAGATTTTTCTGATGCTGTTCAGTATTATCCCAAATTCACTTCATGTTGAATGACGTTAGGCCAAATAGTGTTATGCATTGGCGTAACTACCTCCGATGCCTAGGGGGGGCTATAGCCCCTTTACATTTTTTCTCGAAATTGACCCTCTTTTTGAAAATTCTCGAACATTTTAACATCTCATCAAGTTATCAGCGGTAATGTGACAAATTCAGTCCAACCTCCTAAGGCAATTGCGGATCCATCACACTCATTCATATTATTTTCTTTTCTTAAGCACGTGCACGTGTGCACGTGTGAGCAACAACTCACAGTCTATGTTTAATTGCGCTCGACAAGCGTCAGGAAGTGGATATATTTGCATACTTCATAAATATTCTATCTATCTCAAATGAAAAAAAATAGTGCAACTTTCCATGGATTCCGCCGAGAATCTTCCAAGAATTCTGATGAGAATCCTTTAGTGATCCTGACCAGTGTTGGTAAAAACTCAAAATCTCAAAACTCATGGATGATTCAAATCAAGCGTGAGTTGAAACGCATCCAACTCAGCACCTAAAAACTCATTGATGAATTGAATCATCCATTTGAATCATCGTAGGTTTTATTTTGTTCTCCTTCGTTAAAAACGGTGAATTGACGTTTGTCGCATAAAATATTAAACACTCTTCCATGTATATGCAATAAATTGCCCCCAAATTGATTTCAAATGCGTTTTTAAACCAAACTGATTTTTTTCGGCAAATAAGTGGAATGATGCGTTTTAGCATAAAAAATTCAAGCGTGATGCATTCCTTTAAAATCGCAGACGATTTCGTTCGTACGGGAGCGCTCGTTGATTGAGATTTATGAGTGATTTTACCAACACTGATCCTGACTGGAATCTTCCAGGGACTCCGACGGAAATCTCTAGATATTTCGACGAGAATACCGATGGGAGCCTCCAGGGATCATGAAGGGAATCCACCAGAGATTTCGGAGGGAATGTTTCAGGAATTCCAACGGAAAAATTTCAAGGATTCCGACGAGAATGTAGCAGGGATCCTTCACCCTCCAGGAATTTCGACGGGAATATTTCAGGGATTTCGTCGAAAACCCTCCAGGAACTCCAATATGATGGTTCCAGGTATTTTATGAGCAATGTTCCAGGGATGAAGATGCATATCGTCGAAGGATTCCGAAGCAATCCGTCGAAGGACTTCAAAGCAAATCGTCGAGCGACTCCGAATTAATCCTTCAGTTATTTCGAAAAGAATCCTCCAGCGATCCCGAAAGGAATCTTCCAAGGATGTTGAAGCAAATCGTTGAGGGATTCCGATGCAAATCATCAAAGGATTTCGAAGCAAATCATCGAATATTTCCAAAAAAAATTCGTTTAGGGACTCTGAACAAAATCTATGAGAAATTCTGAAGATAACCGTCGATGTATTCCGAAACGAAACGTCGAATGATTCTGAAGCAATTCTTCGTGGGATTCCGAAGCTAATCGTCAGCCGGGTTCCTTATCGTCCAGAGATCCCATCGCAGATCATTTGCAAAACGTCGAGAGACTCCGAATTAAATCTTCAAAGGATTACGAAGCAAATCGCCGAAGGATTCTGATTTGTCAAGGAATTCCTAAACCAATCTTAAAACAAATCTGGAGATATTCCGGAGCAAATCAACGAGAGATTCTAAAGCAAATCCTCCATGGATTTTAAAGAGTATTTTTCACAGATTCCCAAGGGTATTGCTTAACAATACTGGAAAGAATCCAGTAGAAATTCTTCTGGATTACGACTGGAATGCTTCGATGAATCCGAAAAAAAATATTTAGAGATTGAAGTGAGAATTCTTCTCGGATTCTGATGAGAATCCTTCTAGGATGCTGATGGGAATCTTTCCCAGAATTCAGAAACAAGCTAATTTTTTTCCACTCATTTCATTAAGTATGATAGAGTGAATATGAGAGATACCTAACTCTTTAGTCTTCAAACTTTTTCGGTAATTCATTATGCTATATGTTGAAAACTGATATCACTAATAACTAACTTATCAAATCCTAGGGGGGCTAATTTTTTTCTAGGGAGGGCTAAGCCCCCCCTAGCCCCCCCTTATTTACGCCAATGGTGTTATGTTAATGGCCTGCTTCATTCAGGGATATGTCATTTTCAGGGAAATGTTATTGTCGAGGATTTGCTATTTTTGAGGAATTGTTTTCGGAGCACTGTACAATGTCAAAGAACCTCTTCTTCTTCTTCTTCTTATTGGCATTACATCCCCACACTGGGGACAGAGCCGCCTCACAGCTTAGTGTTCATTAAGCACTTCCACAGTTATTAACTGCGAGGTTTCTAAGCCAAGTTACCATTTTTGCATTCGTATATCATGAGGCTAACACGATGATACTTTTATGCCCAGGGAAGTCGAGACAATTTCCAATCCGAAAATTGTCTAGACCGGCACCGGGAATCAAACCCAGCCACCCTCAGCATGGTCTTGCTTTGTAGCCGCGCGTCTTACCGCACGACTAAGGAGGGCCCCTTGAAACCTCGGAACCTCGGATGAACTAAATAAGAGGGATTTTAAATTAAGTCGTTTTCTAAACAATACCCAACCCCAACATCCTCTCGCATTTCAAAAACTCATCCCAGCCTCTCTAAAATAATTTCCTTTGGGTAAACAATACGTGTTTAAATATTTGGTTTGAATTCACCAATGCGATAAAAAGGTATACTAAACTGTTCGTTTAATAAATATACCCTCTCTCGTTCAGCTATGACAGTCCTACTAGTCTGATATAGTCTGATATAGTCCTTAGACAGAGAATATGGGTTCTAAATTTGGTGGACATCGGTAAATGGGTTCAGAAGTTATGCTGAATTGATCGCTAACTAAACAATACCCCTCTCTCACAATCTCCCCATTTTAAAAGGACCTACCAATATCCACTAAAATCGTTCCTTAGGACAGACAATATTTGATACAAATTTGGTTCAAATCGGTCATGGGGCTCAAGACTTACATTGAGTTGATTGATTGCTAAACAATACCCCTTTCCACATACCATCTCTTATTTTCAAAGAGCATGCCTTGCCTCCCTATCGTCGTCTCCTTAAGATAAAGAATGTGCGTTCCAAATTTGGTTGAAATCGGCTAAGGGGTTCAGAAGTTACACTGAGTTGATCGATAACTTAGCAATACCCCTCCCCCCTTACTCTCCCCCTTTTCCAAAGAGCATCCCTAACCCCCCAATCGTCGTCTCCTTAAGATAAAGAATGTTTGTTCCAATCGGCCAAGGGGTTCAGAAGGTAAACTAAGTTGATCCATGACTAAGCAATACCCCTCTCCCCACACCCTCCCCCTTTTCCGAACAGCATCCATAACCCCTCTATCGTCGTCTCCTTAAGATAAAGAATGTGTGTTCCAAATTTGGTTAAGATCGGCCAAGGGGTTCAGAAGGTATACTGAGTTGATCGATGACTAAGCAATACCTCTCCCCCCTTACCCACCCCCTTTTCCAAAGAGCATTCATAGCCCTCCTATCGTCGTCTCCTTAAGATAAAGAATGTGTGTTCCAAATTTGGTTGAAATCGGTCAATGCGTTCAGAAGTTTTGCTGGAACATACATACAAACATACAAACATTGAGTTTTATATATATAGATAGAAGATAGATTATCCTTTTGCAATCTGCGACACTTATTCGGTTGTATCGGGTCGTATAACCTCTTATGTCGCGGCCTGCGAAAACTTCCTGTCTCGCCGGAGGGCCGTTGTATCAGGTCTGTTTAGAGTCTCACCCAACACCGTCCAGGATTTGGGCTAATGCGCTATAATCGGCATATGGTCACTTTGGTTGGCCCTGCTTGCGGATACATGTAACTTTTTATAGAAGTTCAACGGAGCTTACCACCAAACACCAAGACATCATCAATCGTGGATATGAACATTATGCGAGCGGGAGATTGGATGGTTTTGGTTAAGAAGGAAGCGCATAACGAGTGAACAAAAAGGGCGCATCATCATCGAACGGGATTGGTCGTCGTCCATTGAGCAAGAATGCAGCGCTGCATGTACAACCAGGGAGTGAAGGTGGGTCAGAATTCGAATATTACATAATAAATTATCGTCAGTGAAGATTTCTGGTCTATCAATTTACATTTCTTATGAAACACGTTCTCTATCAAGGGATTAACTAGCATAAACATAAATAGTGTTGGGGCCCTCCTTAGCCGTGCGGTAAGACGCGCGGCTATAAAGCAAGACCATGCTGAGGGTGGCTGGGTTCGACTCCCGGTGCCGGTCTAGACAATTTTCGGATTGGAAATTGTCTCGACTTCCCTGGGCATAAAAGTATCATCGTGCTAGCCTCATGATATACGAATGCAAAAATGGTAACCTGGCTTAGAAACCTCGCAGTTAATAACTGTGGAAGTGCTTAACGAACACTAAGCTGCGAGGCGGCTCTGTCCCATTATTGTGGGGATGTAATGCCAATAAGAAGAAGAAGAAGTATTGGGATAAAACCAATGCAATTGCAATTCAAAAGCATCTTTTTGTGAGGTCCGAGATATCGATTCAACATTCAACATGTAACATTGGAGGAAGAAGGTGGAAAATGGCCAAGTTTATGTCAAATATTAAATTAATCAAATTTTAATGAATTAATTGTCACTTTTAATCATATACACATTTTAGGAAATCTTCAAGCTGAGGCGGTATGCGGTATTGTGGTGGGTATGCGATAAATTACTGATAAATATTAGAAGGAACAGTAAAACATATGAGAATCGCAATTTAGATATCTCGAAAAATGTTAGGAGAATCAAAACTAATAAAACACATATAACATATTCGACATAAAATAATCCACACCCAAAGCCTTTAGGGCTGACCCTGAGCCCAAGAAGCGTGAGAGAATCGTGTGTTTCGAAAGATTCACCTGTCTGTTCAAATTATTGGGATTGGTTCCTAATTTTATAGAACCAACCAAATTCCATTAAACGGAATAAACGAAAAGGAAGTTCGCGTTTGTTGATTCCGCAAGGGATGCTTTTATGATCGGAGTCGCAGGATGTGAGACTAACAAAGAAAAGCATAAGGTGAATATTACCTGTGTTTGGTTTTCCCATAGTGCCAGAAAACCAAAACGTAAAGGTTCGGAAACTATGACAACATCATGAACGCTTGCTCAGGTATGCAAACAATTTACCTTTGTCACAGTCTTTATCCGTTTTTTTCGGTTGCGTGTCCGCAATTAAACGTCGAAGAAAATCATTTCAAATAAAATCTTCACGCTGCATCGAAAAACCTCAGATGCGTGAGTTGAATAAATTAACGGCAGGCCCCTGACGGGCTCAGACCGGTACACGTAAAGCAGGCCCTCTGGGCCTACATACCTGATCCACGCGCGCGGTGGCTTTCATAATCGAAGAGAAAGTACCTTAGTGGACTGACGTGACTAGTAGTTGCGCCTGGGATAGGAAAGGTGTCTCCACCGCCGACAGATAGGCGAACGGCATGCACGGGTTCACCAAAAATGGACGAAAAATTGCGTTGATTACGAAACTCCACCATTCGCGTCGCAAGTTGCGTTGTCATGCGCTATGTTGTCGCCGCACGACGCTGCAAAAAACGACCTGAAAGACGATATTGATTGATGGACGTTGGTTTTATTGTCGAGTTTTCCAACAACTGTTTCGGATGCTCCTTCTTTTTCGCTTTCTACTGCACACCCAGTGGAGCCTGTATGTCACGCACTCGATCGAAATGGCCGATTGAAGAGGTGGAAGGTGTTCATCAACCCTGTACGGAGTCGCTGGAGATGGTTTGCGTGTCCCATCGTCCGTTCAGACCACTACTAGCTGAAAGTTTCCCGGCCGTGGAAATGAATTTTAATTGGTTTAATACGTTCGCACTAAGAAGCTGATTTTTGAGACTGACTAGAAAATAAAATAATTGATTTTTTTTGTCAGTTTGGCAAAGCTATGTAGTAAAATTTATAAACAACCAGTTGAACGAACCTCATCTCAGAATCAGTATTTGCAACTAGTTTTGTGGTTTTAATGTGAAATGCTGAGTTGATTGTAGGACTGCATTTTAAATACTGTGTACTCGGAAAAAGTGAACACATTGATTATTTTATAGGTTTTTATCTTGTGAGTCAAGTTGATGAAAATTTGACTGAACTAGCATAGAGTGTGAAAACACCTGGGATGGGAATGAATTATTCGACGATGTTTCGGATGATGAAGTTATTCAAGAAGGCTCAGACGACTCAGTGGTAATCAGGCAGCAGCGAAAAACCGAATACAGCTGACTAAATGAAGGTCAGAAACACTTTTAGCTTGTTCAAGCGTCCGCAAAATCGTTTGATCCGCGATGTGCCAGAGAAGGCGGATGTTTGCAACTGGTTTGTCCTAAAAACGATGAAACGTGTTGGCCTAGTTGCTACTCCGTAATTGACTAGAACAATCGGAAATGCAAAGTGAATCAACGAATGAAGTTTGGGAATAGCATTCCATCTTCAATATTTTTAAGTAGTTTGGCTCTACGATATAAACGCTCTGAGTAAATGCTCGCAAATTTGATGTTTGGTATGTTTTCCGATTAATGACCATGACCACCCTTTCCCTCATATTTCCTCGTGTTCGTTACCAGTTCCAACTTCTATGGTAAACTATATTGATAATCAGTCCGATGAAAGCGAAGTGCTGTAAATACGCCACCATGTTTCGTAGTGATATGCACATATTCTTCCATTCATAGATCGTTGTACGGTAAGGTTGGCGAAAAATGAATTCAGTGGGAAAAATGTATTTCATGTGCAGCTCATCGTAACCCGTCATTAAATTTGAACGTTGTTACCATTGCTACCGTTTTTATAAAGATATTTATAAAATTTAAAGGAGAAAAAAGGTAATGACCGGACGTTGCATTAATTGTACATACTTCTGTTTTCTATTCATACGCCTTGTTTGATCGCGGCCTACTTGTAGCGATTTGGCCTTACTTATGCCTGCTCGGCTCATGGCTGTAATGTTTGCTCTAATGACGTTCGCCCAATTCATCCATCACTAACATCGCCGATGCCGAATTCACGTAATAAATTGGTGAGCTTGACTTGATTCAAACTCGAATGACGGCATTTCTCGAAAGGCCTTCGGTTACGCGCCATAACAAACCAAACACGCACCGCGTGCGATCGTTGCTGGGCACTTGGATCATTCTCATGTAAAGTGTGATTGCAATTCCATCGGTACAAATGCAATTAAAATTTTGCACTTTACTCTGGGATGTGAATCGACATAACTGACTCGGATCAAATGTGTTACCTAACACTTGCCATCACACATACCCAAGATAAGGAAACGGCATTGCATGGTCATTATGTATTTGATAACTGACTGTTAGCTCTTCCTCCAGTTAAGTTAAATTTTGTCAGACGCTGATCAAAATCGAAATAAAAAAATTGAAATAGGATTTAATGACCGATCTCTTACAATGTATGTTAAGTATTGGTTTCATTGAGAAATATCGGCTTACAGTTCTCAGTGAAAGAATGCCAATAATGTGCACTTCTACAGTTGAAGCTTTTGCATATCGAGGAGCAAAGGTGATGTAACGGAAACTTTCGGATGATCGCATTTATACTTATTATGGCTGATGTTACACTAGTTGCCTGGAGGCTGCTGGCTCTTGGCATGTTTAAGTCATATATAAAAAAAACTTTGACGAGAAAAGTGCTCTTCATTGGGGTATAGCTTACTTCACCTTTTTCCACATTCACTCAAATGAAATGGGAGCAATGGATACTTTTTTTTGGATCGCTTTCAGCTTAATTTTTGGTCTTTAGCCATCGTTAGACATCGATATAGTGTAGTCTTGCGCTAAATATTTTTTTCCTGACTAATAGGCCCCTATTGTGATAATCGGTTTACTTTTGCTTTCTAATTGCCCTTAACACAGGTTAGACGATTCGCTGTGGCTTTATTCACCTTTCTTTGATCTTCATATGTTTAGATCCAATCGTGAATGACTACACTTTATGGATCAGTGAGAAGCAGTAGAACAGTGAAGCTCAACAAACTCGTCGTTTTCTATTCACAATAAAAATGGGTTTTTATTTTCCATTAATTGTTTAGTACTTCATCTATCAGCATAGGATATTAATCAATTCATGTTCGGTATAATGTTTCGTGGCAACATTTTATTTTTGCCTTGAATCTGTACGAAATCTGGGTCAATTTTGTTACGGAAGATCATGTTTTTATATCTTTTAATATATTTTAAATCACATTGAAACGGAAAAGAGTCGTTTGGCGAAAGTCAAATGGCTCCCATTGTGTCCTTGCACAAGGCCAACAATAAAGGTTGGTCTTCCAACGCGACTGTCAAATGCTTGCCTTTTGTTTTACGTCTGTCTGCTTCTCATTCACATCCCATTTTCCGAATTGAGCTTGAGCTGGATGACCGTACAATTCGTAGTTGCTACTCCGTGATTGCACAATCAAAATTGCACAGGAAACCAAAAGTTGGGGTTTGGGATTAGCTTTCCAACGTCAATGTGCACAGATTGAGAATCCAAAACATTGTAGAATCAATAACGGCGCCGGCCACGTCCTCACGGTCATATGGGAAAGGAAGGAATGTTGAGGTGACATCCGTTGTTACTAGAGACCGAGATCACCTCTGCATCTCCACAGATGTCACAGGAAAGATTTTGTAAGTGGAACGGGGTAAATAGTTGAGGTCCATACAACTTTTATGAAAGAAGAAATTTAATCATTTCACAGTTTTCAGTCACCTTAAAAGTCAAACTGTTTAACAAATTTTTAAATACAAATAATAGTAAAAATAAGTGAAACTTGATTTTATATTTCAATCTTATCCTTATTATGGTTTCTACTTGAAGTTTAAATTTGCATGATATTAAAATACATATCAAAAGTATACGTCGACACTTGTTGTGACGAACCATTCAATTTTTGTTTTTCAATGAATACATAAATAAACAAAAAAACCAATTGTTTTTTTAAAGCGAAAATAGAAAGTTAACGAGTTCAAAACTACGAAAGTAGACAAAGGATCTTTCTCACCGGTTTACTGGTGACCCATTTTGAGGGTTCTGAAGTCCCAAGGACCAGTTGATCAGGAAAGTGAAAACTTATTTGCTACATCAACACAAACAGTAACACTTCATTGCACTACATTGCACTTTCATAGTATATCATCGAACGCGACGACGACGACAATGACGCAAGTTTGGGGCATTTACATACATTTCTTAGGCGAAGCAAAACATCATATTCATCTGATCCATACCAGCGGAAAGCCATTTGAAAAAATCACAAAACGTCAATCGGAGCCCTCGCGCAAAAAGCTCACTTCGTTCCCAATAAATTAAGAATCGCTGAGCAAAGAGCGAACACACGCGAACAAACTATTTATCTTGCGAGATCCTAAATCGGGCCTGCCCAACCTTCTCACGCCACGGGCCAATTTTTAGAATTCACACTTGCTGGCGGGCCAGAAAATATTCGGTACATAACTTTTTTTGAATTTTCAAAATTATCAGTTTTTTTTTTCATTATCTAAAAAAAACTAAACTCGATCGTTGCATGAGGAATCCATTTGAAACATTTCAGGTAAATTATTCAAATCGGTAAACGGTGTTGATAAAATGGGAATTTCGTTACTTTACCAGCATATTTGCATGAACTGTTTCCAACAGGATGATGGAAATGTACCAGATTTCAGCAACCCACTGTGCCAAAATGCTTCATGTTCAAGTCATTGAGATGTTTGGCGATATCTGCTAGAAAATCCAAGTCACTCATCTATTCAGGATCATTCAGCTCGAGTGAATAATGAACTTCGCAATAATACAGGAAGTCTTCGTATTCGTCATTTCCGTCAACATCATTTATAATTGGAAAAAAATATTGGAAAAATAGTTCCTTCGCACAGGTCATATCAGCCCTCAAGGTTTCCCGTTAGTTGTTCCCTGCATAGGGTTCGAAGCTGCCAATTTCTCTGTCATTCGAAAAAGACCATCAATTCCTCCTATGATCACAGCCAATTTTGTCACGTTTCTATTAATCTTTATTACAGAAGCTTGCAGCCCTGCACGGAAACAAATGCATACCCACAGGCATGAATAAAAAATCATAAAATCATGAATCAGGTCAGTTCATGAAACCATGATTAAAATTCATGATTTCAGGAACATTTATCATGGTACTAGGCAATCATCATCAGTCGACAGTATGCATAACCGGTTATACTTCGAACATTCCATTCCCAAGAAGTAAGAACGGCTGAGAGGTAGCACGCCGGACTCTCGCTCTGTGTACTCGAGTTCAAATCCCCTGTTGAACTTTTTTTTTATTCTGTCGATCTTAACAACCAAATTGTAACGCATTGGTTGCGTTACGCGAAAATAAATCATGAAATCATGATTTATATTCATGGTGTATTTTCATAGCATGAAAACACGACGGATTCGTGGAATCATGAATTATTTTCTTATTTCTGGGAATGGATTTTTACCCGAGTGGGCTGGCTCACCTCTATGCCACGTTTTTCACGTCAGTATTTTCATCGTTAGCGAGAGAATGTCACGTAACGTAGCTTTCAAATCTTCTGCGAGAACTTTTACTCTTCACCGTGTTCCGCGCAAACTAATGCTTCTGAAGGAGGCTATTTCCTTGAGACTTACGATGTTGTAAACAACAACCGAAATGCTTTCCTTAACAAGCTCTCCGTCCTGGAAAAAATTCATCCGTTTTTCCAAAATCCTACTAACAGCAAAACTGGCCCGTACTGCATTTTCAGACTGCGTATTTTTTGAGTGAAGAGAGTTTTTGTTTCTGTAATCCATAGTACCAATAATTAAAATCAATGAATGTAAATGTGCCCTACCTTTGAAATTCTACCATCTTTTGTTTCGTACCTGAGCCTTCTCAAATATCATATTCCATAGAATGCTTGGATCCAGATTTTATTCTTTCAATATAGCAAAACCTTCTGAACAAATTGAGCAAACCGGTCTTCCTTTTTTTCAACGTGAACGTAAACTACTCGTGCCAATCTTTATTGGAAACGTTTCAAGATTTGATTTAAAACTTACGTATTAAATAATGAATAATAAAAATAAAAAAGAGCTTCCCGAGCCAGCTAGAAAAACTGGCGGGCCGAATCTGAGTTTATTTTTCTTACGCGCCGCGGGCCACAAAAAATGAAGCCGAGGGCCGCATCCGGCCCGCGGGCCGTACGTTGGGCAGCCCTGTCCTAAATCATAATCGAGGAAGAAACCCGGGGACGTAGCATCAGTTAAACTAAAAAAAGCGAAAGCGAGTAAAGCCGCTGTCGAAAATGGGGAAGTGCCGTTTGGCCGAATACCGTTCGGCCAAATGTCATTTGTTCAAAGGCCACTAGGTCAAACGTTGCTTGGTCGAACAGACCAATAGCCATGAAAGCCATTTGGCCGAAAGGGTCATATAGCCGAATAGGCTATTCGGCCGAAAAGGTCATTTGGCCGAAAAAGTCATTTGGTTGGAAAAGTCATTTGGCCGAATAGGCATTTGGCCAAAAAGGTCAATTGATCAAATAGGTTATTTGGCCGAATAGGCCATTTGGCCGAATGGGTCATTTTGCCGAACAAGTTAAACTTCTCACTTCGCACTCTCACCTTTCACAGTGAGATGTGAGAAATTAGAAGTCTGCTTTTTCCATTTAAAAGGCTTAAAGTACTTTTTCTCGAAAAGCAGAATAGCTACGTTGCAAGAGGCTTAGAAGTCCCCTTTAAAGCAGCTCGTAAGCTTGCTTTCAAGAGCTTCGGAAACCTTCTTTAAAAGGCCTTTCACGAGGTTTCGATGACTTTTAACAAGAGGCTCGAAAGTCTTCTTTCAAGAGGCTCAGAAGATTCCTTTCTGCACGCTCGGAAGCCTCATATCAAAAGACTAGGAAGCCTTCTTTCAATCCACCTTTCAAGAGGCTCGGAAACCTTCTTGGAAACGGCTCGAAAGCCTCTCTTCAAAAGGTTCAGAAGCCTCATTTCAAGAGGCCCGAAAGCATCCTTTCAAATAGCCTCCTTTCAAGAGGCTCGATAGCCTCATTTTAAGGGACCCATACAACTTTTTTTTAAAAGGCTTGGCAGCCTCCATTCAAGATTCTCAAAAACCTTCTTCAAGAGGATCAAAAGCCTCCTTTCAAAAGGGTACGAAGCCTCCTTTGAGGAATATCAAGAGCCATCTTTCAGGAGGTTGTGATGCTTCTTTTCATTGAGGCTCAGAGGTCTCCTTTCAAGATCATTAGAGTCCCCTTCCAAATGCTTTAGATACCTCCTTTCAAAAGACTCGGAAGCCTTCTTTCAAGAGTCTCAGAAGCCTTCTTTTAATGGGCTCGTAAGCACATTTCAAGAAGCACGGAAGCATCCTTTAATGAGGGTCGAAAGCCTCCTTTTAAGAGATTCAGAAGCACTTTTCAAGAGCCTTAGATCCTTAGAGCCTTTCTTTCAAGAGGCTTGGAAGCTTTGTTTCAAGAGTGTAAGAAATCTTTTAGCAGGAACCTCTGGAGTCCCTTTCAAGAATATCAATAGCCTCATCTCAAGAGACTCTTAAGCCTCTTCCAGGGTTTACAGAAATCGCTCTCAATAGATAACGAGCAACAATAAAAGAAAGGCAAAAACTGTTCCGAATCATAACAAGTCATGATAACAAATTTATCAAACTTGTATACAAGTGCGAAAAAACAGAATCGGATAGGCAGCCCCCACAGAGAAGTGATGATTTTCACTTTTTCTCGCTCATTTTGTGTTAGTAACCGTACAGCAGTATAGAACAAGTTGAAATGCATCATCAGAATCAGTTTGAAGCTTTCTAAAAGAATTTTATAGCCTCCCGAATTATTTCTTTATCATAACAGCTTGCAAGAAAAAGTCTCTCACGGTATGCTACACATCGTATATGTATACAGAGATGATAAGTGGGAGACTTTTCATTCTCTTTTGGATTCAATCCCTGGCCTCTTCTTAAAAGGCTTGGAAGCCTCCTTTTAAGATTCTCAGAAGCCTTTTTTCGAGAGGCTCGGAAGCAACTTTTCAAGAGGGTCGAAAGCCTTCTTTCAGGAGATTCGAAAGCCTCCTTTCAAGAGCCTCCTTCTCAAGCATACAAGTTGGACCAAAATGGTTGCAGCAACTTGATTGTAACCAAATCTGGTCACATATGAGTTGCTATGAGGTCTATGTGAAACATTTAGAGGCCTCTCCGAATGGTTTAAAGGCCTCCATTCAAGAGTTTCGGAAGTATCTTTTTAAGAGGCTTGAAAGCCTTCTACCAAGAGGCTCGGAAGGCCCGTTTAAGAAGCCCCGAAACCTCATTTCAAGATACTCGTAAGTCTCTTTTTAAAGCTTGGAAGCATCTCAAGATTCTCAGAAACCTTCTTTCAAGAGGCTCGGAAAGCTACTTTCAAGAGCTTTAGAGACCTCCTTTCAAAGAGGTTCGAAAGCTTTCCTTCAAGAGGCTCGAAAGCCTCATTTCAAGAGACTCGTAAGCCTCTGTTTGGGGCTTGAAAGCCTTTTTTCAAGATTCTTAGGAGCCTTCCTTTCAAGAGGGTCGGAAACTTGCTTTTAAGAGAGTCAAAAACCTCCATTCAAAAGCCTCGGAAGCGTCCTTTCAAGAGGCTTGGAAGATTGATGCATACACTTAATTTAAATAGGAAAATTTCACGAAACAACTAAAATTTTAATCAACTTTTTGGATAGAAACCATGTGAATATTACCATGTGTTATTAGTTACGCTCATTTTGATTTCGACGATGAAAAAAGGGGGTACCTCAATGAATGTAAAAATTCGAAGGGGTACCTCTCAAGAAAAAGGTTGAGAACCGCTGTCGTAGAGTAAATTATAACACGCCTCCATCGCAGCATTTGTTAGGCTCACATCACAAGCTGCCTATAAAAGTCAATGCATATTTTCCTATTCTGCATCCAATCGCCATATTTGTACAAAACATATATCAAATGAACATAGTCCAAATATATGTTTGGATTAGATTGCATTGCACATGTTGCACATGCGGACGCAACGCCTCTGCACTATGCCGAAAGTTATGTATTTGACTGAATATGCATGCCTTTACTTCGAACAAACCATTAGCCTGAAACTCATCTGACCGAGAGCCATTTGGCCGATAATTTCATTTGGGCGAAATGAACGTTGGGCCAAACTGGTCATTTGACCAAAATTAGTGCTTGACCGAATAGGTCATATGGCTGAAAATGCTTTTTTTACCGAATTGGACATTTGACACAAAAGGCCATTCGGTCGATCGGGTCATACGGCCGAGGTGAATATTGCCAATCCGATCTTTCAAATCATAAGTAGAAATTCCAAACATCAAGCCTTCGTCATCTGAAGTAACGACTTGGAGGAAGGCTACTACACGATCTCGAGTGCCTTCAACGTTCACTACGAAGTTCGCTCGAAAACGCCCTAAAACGTCTAGCGGCACCTGAGTTTGTCTGCAAGTTGTACTCCCGGGATTTATCAAGGATTTGTCTCAGGGTAAACATTTGATCCGTCGTCTGATACCTGCCTGATATTTGCCAACGAAGCGGTTAGCGCCTGTTTCCTTCGATGGATTTCAATCGACTCTGAAACTTTTCAACAATTAGCCAATTTTATAGAAACTTTTGATTAAATACAATTTGAATTCAAATCTTGACATTTTCCTGTGCATAAAAAGAACCGTGTCCAGCATGTGCGTCTTTTTGGTTCGAGAATCCATGGTGAGCGGACACGGAGAATGGACAACGACAAGGACGCGTTGGAGGGAGACGCTGCGATAAATTTATTCACATGATCCCTCTGTTTTGGCTTTTCTGGTCATATGTAGAATTTAAAAAAGCGGAGTGATTTACTTCAGTCGAAGTTTCCACCCTTGGTTTGGGTCTTCGTCGAAACGTCGTCGTATGCAGTAGAATCACAACGCTTTTTTAAATTCAGAAATTCAGAAAAGCCAAAACAGAGGGATCATGTGAATAAATTTTGGTCTTGGAGATTTGCGGACCTTCCGTACACTGTGTGGTTGGCGACGTGCAGCCATGGACCGAGTTGAATGGAGAAGACTTTTATGTACTGCACAGGCTACTTAGGCCTTAGCCTGCGTCATTAATAAATAATAATTTATTTGGTCGGACATGGGTTACAGAAATATGAGCAAACTGTCAACATGGTTCCAATTTATTTAACTGTGTAGATATAGGGTCGATACCATTTTATTTTCAAAAAGCACTAGGGTGGGTGTACCAATTGTCGCCATACGTAAGAACAACTATTTTTTTTTAAATATGTAAAAGGCATGTGGATGGACTTTATATATCAAGCGAAAGGTTTTACTTCCTGCTCCTTAGAACAGCTGTGAAAACCATAATAAAATTTGTTATTATCCTCATAATTGATTAATCCATAATAGGAACGCGTGCACCAGTTGTGGCATTATTCTTAATTTTGGTTCCTTATTTGGCAAATCCCATTGTTTTCTTATGGGATTGGCCAAATTGGGACCACTAGTTCGACAACTGGTGCAAAGGATGTCAAAAATTAAGCAAACTTAATTTTTACAATTATGTTTTGCTTATTTTGGAGGAGATCAAAGGTATTATCGTATCATATGAATGTGCTTTATCGATATGAACTTGGTTTGCGGTGATTTGATTGGCCATTTGGCAAATAAAACACTAGTGCGACAACTGGTGCTATAGCCAAAACTGGTACATCTAGCCTACATAGAGCATAATTTCGACCGTTTATTTGAAACCGCCTAAGCTATATCAATAATGATAATCGCTGTTAAGTGCATTAATCTCTATTAATAGTACATCACCTAAAGCGGGCACGCATCATTGTAGCTCTCGTATGGTCACCAGACCATAACTATTGCAGCATTACTAAGCGTAGCTATCGCAACTATCACTCGTTTGAAAAATAAATTGAAATTATCATCCCATCACTCATACTGGCCGTCTATCAAATATAATTCAAAGAGTTGCCGTTCAAAGCTGAATTCACACTTTCATTGGCTTTTCACACACTTTTCTCAGGGAGAAATGCTGTTTTGGCAATATTGGCAAAATATTGATTGCATGAAAAGTTTAAATGAATATGAATGTACGAAAAATTGATTATACCATAGTGAGTTTGGGTACATAAACTAGCAGAACGAATTTAATTCTATCTCTGCGAGTTGATCAACTCGCAGAGATTGATCATATGGGAGGAAGATATCTAGGTACATTTCAAATGAATGTACACTTCGAAGAGATATTAAAAAGATTGTTATACGAGATTGCAACAAAATAAATTTTATTAAAATCAGCAAACAAAATATGATTAATTTTGTCAGTTCAATAATGTTCGAAAGATCGATGAATTGAAGAAACTTTGCAATGGATACTAGATCGAAAAAAGCTCGTTGTTATAAAAAATGACCACAAAACAAATGACAATTTTTGTTGTTAAGACCAAAACTGTTCAAAGATAGTCTAGTATAGCAACCCTATAACCAGATACCGGCGAAGTGAAAAACTGTCGAAATGGCAACGTATGAAAATGCATGAAATCGTGACAATGATATTGGCAGCACTTGAACTTTTTGCTTGCTTCTTATGGATGCAAAAAGTAAACAAGTCAAAATGGAACCACTTTTGACGGTTCGATTGGAAACAAGATGGCGTCTTCGCCGATCTCTTATTCTAGTATTTCTAGTCTAGTAGAGTAGCCTAGAAATTTAAATATTGTACTGCTCATAAAAAATCTTTTTTTAGTCGCAACCAAAAATAAGCGCCAGATAGTCGCCTCAGAAAAACATATGTTACACATCTATGAAAGCCTTGAAAACTGATCACGAAAGCTGTAATTTTGTTGCAAGGCACAATATGATCAGAACACCTCGAGATAGAGAGATATCGAGATATGGAGGTTATCGATTTGAAGAACGTAAAAATGTATGTGAGTTGAAAGGACCGAGAAAATCATCGACATAGGGAGAATTATCGAGAAATGGAACATCGAGATCTAGAGAGTCGACTGTAATATTCCATTTAACGGATGATGCAGATTGGAAAAGACGTAATAACTGACAACATTCATCTCTTCTACGATACCCCGCGATGGCTCGGCGGGACGGAGACATCTGTAAAAGACTCGGCTGGTCAGCTGTTAACGGGCCCCTTCAACCAATTCAATCGCTGGTTCGATAATATTCAACCTGTTTTATCTGACCAAACAACTCAGCATGAACCGCCTCGAGTTTGACGTCACGCACTTCAACGCCGAACGTCAATCATTGCAAGAGATAGAAATCAGTCATCCGAAGCATAAAATCAAACAGCTGATTAGCCGAGATGCTTAATAGCCCATTCAGATTACGAGTTGTTTTGCGTGATATGATATGAAATGAGAATAAGATGAGTGAACTTTGACATCGAGATACTCTTCATTATGTCAAAAAGCAAGTAATCTAAATAAGTTGTAATTCTGACATTTGTAGGATTGAGTTGAGCTCTCATACGTATGTTGTGGTTGGAGTTTCGACTGGATTTTATTTAATACGTATTGTTTTCTTAGCTTAGCAGTCTTAGCCTGTCGTGTTGTCTGTATCTGTTGTACATTTGGGAATCTGTATAATAGTCTCAAACCGGAATGGGATATCGGCTTATCATTGATTATGATCTCTAGTTTTGTTCACTAAAAGTTCATTTTTATGTTCACCTTTCTGTTCACCGGTGACTATGTGACTATGTCTAATGTCTATCTATACGTATTTGTGTACAATGCCAACCACTACAACCGGCCCCTACACACTTGTTTCATCAGCAACGGATTTCGTATGGAACTCTGTAACGTTTCCAAGCGATATCCTGTTGGAATTCGAGCGGAGCCTTTAGGTGCTTTTAGGCTTCATAACGGGATCTCTTATATGGGTTTCAAACAGTGCTTCTTTTTAATTTCAAACGGAAAGATTCTTTGATGCCTTTCAGAAACCTAACAAGATTCCATTGAGAGGTCAAAAATTGATCCATTCTGAAGCCCAAAATGATCCCGTTCAAAAGCCCAAAGAAAATTTCATGAGGGTGTCCAAAAGATATCCGTTCGTACGGATTTCCGTACAGAATTATGAGAACTGCAGAACGTAATCCTTCTGGGATATTAGAACGGAATCATTTCGAGTTTCTGAATGAAATTCTTTTTCGAAAGGAATCATTCTGGGTTTCCCGAAAACAAACTATTGGACTTCCAAACGGAATTCTGATGGGATTCTGAACAAAATCATTCTAGAATTCCGAACGGAATACTTTTGGCCTTCCGAACGGAATCCTTTTGGACTTTCGAAAGAAATACTTTTGAACTTTCGATTGGAGCGTTCTGGGCTTCTGAACGGAATCTTTTTCTGCTTCTGGACAAGGGATTCCGATTAGAATACTTATGGGATTTCTTACCGAAGCCCTAAAAGGATTTTGTTAGGAAGCGCAAAAGAAATCGTTTCGAAAACCCAGAAGAGTTCCTTCCGAAAGCCAAAAAGAGTTTCTTTCATTAAACAAAAAAATCTCGGTTCGTAAACCCAAAACAAGGCCTTTCTCTGGATTTCCAAACGGAAATATTTGGGATTCTGGAAGGTATTCTATTATATTTCTGAACGAATTTCTTTTGTGCTTCCAAAACCAATTCTTTTGAATTTCCCAACGGAACCTTGTTGGGCTTCTGTACGAAATTATTTTAGACTTTACTTTCCAACGAATTCATTTTAGACTTTCGAAAGGAATACTTTTGGAATTCAGAGTAGAGCCATCTGGGCTTCTGAATGGATTTTTTTTTCTGTTCCAGAACAAGAGATATCCTTTGGTGCTCCGAGGCCTTAAAAGATTCCGTTCGGAAGCGGAAAGGATTTTGTTCAAAAGCATAAAAAGAGTTCCGTTTGAAAGCCCAAAAAAGTACGAAAGACAGAAGGTTCTCCGTTTGTAAGCCCAAAAGATGTCCGCTCCGTTCTTTGGGTTCCCAAACGGATTTATTCCTTCATTGCCTCTCCTCCGAACCAATCTCTTTTGGACTTCCCAATAGATAGTATTATCCCATTTAATTCCACCACTTGATTGTAACTTTAGAGTAAATTTCATAATACGTATTTCCACCTCAACAGCAATCTTACTTGTCTTCAGCATCTCGTACTTGGCTCGACTAAGTCTTACACCGACTTTTGATTATTGAAACCTCGATATTCTACGTTGTTAAAAGCGCATGCTTTTTGAATAATTTTCTAATAATAATTTCCTGTACCTTCTTAACTTTATACAGACAAATACAGACATTTATCTGAGATTGATACAGACTTATGAAAATTGTATCTGGCATCCCTGGTCACAGAGTGTCAGCTTGATGGCGTTGAAAAAAGTCAGTTTGAAGATGGATGTTGGTGAGAGTGGGTTCATGTGAAAACATGACAGAAAAAAAAATAAAAAAAGAAAAGATAAAAGTATTTAGAAAATAAACAAAATTATAAGTGTTAAACAGGCTGGTAAAATGTCATCCGCATGTCATTTGACTAATTTGTTCATAACTTTCTTCGGAAGCCAAATTTACTTCAAAATTTTATATGCACGCATAACGCTTGAGTAGTGCTATATTTTTGTCCAAAGGTACATTACTCTAAATATAACATCTGAGGCTAGAGAGTGAAATCTCTCCAAAATGTCACATGTCATTTGACATAATGTCATTTGAATGACATTTTGCCTCCCACACCCCAGATTACATATTTACAGCAATTTCTTATTAGACAAAGTTGTAGCTACATTTAAGCGCTATAAGTTCGCCATACTTGATAGTTAATAGCTAACCACTGAAAAAAGTTCTGGGAAAATTATGAAAAAGAATGCAAATGACATTTTACAACACTGAGTGTTAAAAAAGTGAGTCTTGTTATTTATGGAACTGAAAGACTCCGAAAACATTGAAATACTCAACTGTTGAATTTATTTATCCAGTAAAATCAGAATTACATTCGACTAAGGAATGCCAATATCTATGATACTGGTTATGAATTGTATTCAACTTTGACTCTGGTGTATAGAAATACAATGATTCAAAATATTTGCGTTTTCTAGCAAGTAAAACATTGAGCGTAATGGATAGTTTTCCAATGTTCAAAATATTACCGTTTACCTTTTATTAGTGTAGCAAACTGCGGTAGTTTGCCGAAAATTTAATGGTTTGGTGTTAGAAAGGATGATTGCAACTTGGACAAGAAGCGAAAATCACGGCTGTAACTTATGAAAACATTGACTTATAACCAAATAATAAAATCGATAAAGAGAAATCAATCAATATAGTTATGCCCTTATTATTCTATATAAGCGCAAGATTTTCTAAATTTTAAATTATTTCACTTCATTGCACAAATTGATTGTAAATTAATGATAACTTTTGCCTCACACGTTTTGCCTTTCTCGTATACAAAGTATACGTAAAGGCTATAGCATCACTCCAAAACCAAACTTTTGATAGAAGGCTCGGAGACCCATAGTGTTATATACCAATCGACTAAGCTCGACGAATTGAGGTGATGTCTGTATGTGTGTATGTATGTGTGTGTGTGTGTGTGTACAAAAATGTGAGACACACTTTTTGGTACTTAGCATTATTCGATTTGCTCGCAACAAGTTGCAGTCGACGCGGATTGCGGTCTAGTTGTTTCGTATTGAAAATTGGCCCGATCGGTCATTGCGTTCCAAAGTTATTGAAAAAACATTGTTTTTCTGCCAAGGGTCCCCCCTTGGAAAAAAAGATTCAAAAACGAAAAAAAGATTTTTGCCTTTCTCGTATACAAAGTATACGTAAAGGCTATAGGATCACTCCAAAACCGAACTTTTGATAGAAGGCTCGGAGACCCATAGTGTTATATACCAATCGACTCAGCTCGACGAATTGAGGTGATGTCTGTATGTGTGTATGTATGTGTGTGTGTGTGTGTGTGTACAAAAATGTGAGACACACTTTTTGGTACTTAGCATTATTGGATTTGCTCGCAACAAGTTGCAGTCGACGCGGATTGCGGTCTAGTTGTTTCCTATTGAAAATTGGCCCGATCGGCCATTGCGTTTCAAAGTTATTAAAAAAACATTGTTTTTCTACCAAGGGTCCCCCCTTGGAAAAAAAAATTCAAAAACGAAAAAAAAAAAATTTTCTCAAAGATTGCAGCAATGCATTCAAATGACCGCAAATGCATATAAATTGATGGAAAAAGTAAAATCTATTACCCTAAAGTGTTATTTCGACCTCTCTTATGTGTTTTTCTTATTTTTTTAATGCGCGAGAAAGGCACCACCAACGCTAGGTGGATTGATCTGGGTTTTTTTAAAAAAAATTGCAGCAATGCATTCAAATGACCGCAAGTTCATATGAATTGATGGAAAAAGTAAAATCTATCCCCCTAAAATGCTATTTCGACCTCTCTTATGTGTTTTTCTTATTTTTTTAATGCGCGAGAAAGGCATCACCAACGCTAGGTGGATTGATCTGGGTTTTTAATTTTACATATACTACAGATGTCGCTATCTGTTCCAAGAATTTTATGTTTGAAGACCTTACTTCGACTCGGAATAACGTCATTAAAGTTAATCAAAATGTTAGAGAGTTGAAGATGTATGCATTTGCCTACTGAAAGCCGAAGAATCGCATACACCGTCCAAAAATTCTCAAAGAGTTTCCAGATTTTTATTCGAAGGGGTCTCTTGAATTTCGAGTAAGAAAGAATTATGTATTTACTGTAAGTCCCAATCAGCGGCGCAGCAGAAATTTTTTAGAGAACAAAAAAATTATTGTCAAAATTTTGGCTGTTTGGAAGCGGAGGGGGGTGTTAACCTCAGCCCCCCCTCAAGGAAATATATGAGAAAATTAACTATTTTTGTATTGTTTAAAAATATTTACTATCGAAAATGTGTGTTCAATAACACTTGATCACCCAACCAGCGAATGGCAGATTTTCATACAGTTCTGTATAAGATCCTTGCCAAATCTGTTTAAAATTTTGGCGTATATAAATTTGAAAAATTTCATTTCAATCATTGTATTAAAGTCTCACAGTTTTATACAGTACCTGTATAAAAAGCTTACATTTTTTATATTGAAATTTATATACCAACATATTATACAGAATTGTTAGATTTGTTTTTTTTTGTGAATAGAACCAAAACTGCCGAAGTTGACGAGCTCGGTGGTCTAGTGGCCGGAGGTCGTGGGTTCGATTCCAGGCTCGTCCCTTTCCTACTTTGCATTTCTATCTAAGTTCTTTCTGTGTTTCACGTACTACCAAAACGATTCCTACTGTTATAACCTTCCACACAATCCCAAAACCTCCCGTGGCACCTATGAGTGGTCGCAGAGTCTTTCTTAGGTAGGTGTCCAACTAACAATCCTTCGCCTTCCTCAGCATTCGCAAGGACGTGGTCAGGGCAGATCTCGACTGTTGGAGAGTGTATTGCTTCCATCTAAGAGATAGTGATTAGTCCTTAATCATTATCTGTGGTAACGGATGAAAGTGATGCTACTTTCATACAATAGTCTTGGCTTGTACCACCTACGAATTTGTGCGAATTGCTCAATGCTAATGCTAATGCTAATAGAACCAAAACTGCCGAAGTTAATTACTAAACCGGTGTAAATACTGAAACAGCATCGAAACATTCTGACTAATCTTTAATTCATACTGATACACTGCATCCTGGATCGCAAGCATAATAACTACCCCCATCAGATATGCTATCTATCGCGCGGCTCCCACGGCAGCCTGCCGTTCGACAAACGGTTGATTTTCCGCGTCCGTTATTGATGTATAGTAAATAACCAACCCACTCTGTTATTATGCCCCTGTTCACCTCTACGCGAGAAACATGATCTGCTCGCACTGACGGGGGAGATTCTCATTCTTTCACCCATATCCAACACCCACGCAATCACAAGCTTCAACACTTTCATGTTTACTTTATATATGAAAAACTGGGCTTTTATGTACCACTAGGGCAAAATTAAAAGACCGCTTCTTGCTTTTAGCAACATATTAGACTTAATCAAGATGTTTCCGAGCCTGCGGTAATTTGAGATCGAAGCTAGGAGTTCCGTTCAAAGAACTATGATAAATACGCCGAAAACATTCTTGAAACCCTTAAAAGTATTTTTTTTCGCCTCAGTTGCATCTTCAGTTGCTATCAGCTGGCGACAGAGAAAGTACTCACCGGATGACGCTGGGGGTTTCTCTTTCGGGTAGCAGTACCGGAACAGGCCACGCGTCCGGGTGTAGTAGACGAGCCTGTTGTTGAACGATTCTGTGAGTGATGCTCCATCGGGGTGTTTTGCTATAAATGTCTGCAAGAAGAACGGGAAACGAAACATAATTTTAAAACACTAAACTCATAACCATAAACGGAAGGATGAAAAAAAATTAAAGCTTGTGAAAACATTCGTTTTATTTCCACTGGAACTTTATTGGGTGCGAAACCGAGGGAAACGGGAACCACCGGCAGACTGGTATCTTTGTTTTGCACTTTGTCTTCCACTTCGTCTAGCAAAACATGGTATAATGCGCTCAAGAAGCAGATATACCACGCTTCCGAGCATGTGAGACGCGGATGGCTAACGGCTATGGTCGTTGACTTTAAACTTCTGTTTTAGTATCCTCAGGTAAAGGTAGTTACAACGTGGAAGTACCTACAATTGTTTTGATGCACGCCGCTGGGACAGAGAAAGTGTGATTCGCTTTCGTTTGCCTATTACCTGGGCAGAAGTTGCAGATTGGAGGTTGCAGACAAGGAGTAACATAACTTCACTGCGAGTAGGTATTGATGGGATCAGTTAGAAGAACAAAACCTCAAAAGCTGATAAAAATGTCATACAAATTCATCAACAGAAAAAAAGGTTAACCAAATTCCCATCTCTGCGGCATCCATCCATCAAACGTAAAATGGAATACAAAACATTTCCCACACCAAATTGTTTTAATTTTTGTATAAGTAGGTAAAAGTGCCAAAAAGGATGTGTTTGCGTTAGTTCGGAGCTGGGATAATTTCTAAGATAGAATACTGTTAGTTTTCATGCATGTCTTTATCATCCTTGCTCCGATTACGTATGGAAAGCTATTTGGGAGTTAATAGAAATTCAATTGGAATTCAATAATGAAATTCAATAATGATGAAGTAAGAAAACTATTATTGTCGGCCACGTCCACCTTCTTCGTTACAAGGAAAATGAAAGAAAATAATGAAACGGCATCTACTTAATAAGAGGTCAGCCACTAACCGCCGCCATCGTAGATGTCTAGGAGTTGGAGAGTTTGGAGAAAGGGAGAAGAGGCTAGATTCTGCCAACAGTTTGACCAAATCAAAGCTTGGTTTCCGCACAATCGGATAGGGATCCTTCAAAGTTTTCATAACGTTAGTCTTCGCTGTTTCACAGAGAGCTATTGTCATCACTTCACCTGTTTTTGCATTAACTGACCCTTGATTTTCAATATTGTTTGGCCCGGGATGGTCCGTGGTCCTTTTTGGACAGTATCAAATGAAATGCCTCTCCAACTTCGGATGGGTTCGTTACTTCAAAAATTTGAAATTCTAAACTCTACAACGCAATACAAAACTAAAGTCGAGTGAAACAAATGGATCTATTCAAGTTGTGTACTAAAGTGTTGTTTAAGAACAACAGTTTCTTAAACAAATTACAAAATGTGGTCGGAAAAAAGATTTAAGTTATGTACGTGTCCGCCACCACCAATAGTGAATGAGTTCATGGGAAGTTATCAAGCTTCACTGGCTGCAGCTCGACAACGCACCAGTTCTTTACTGTACAGCAAATCCTTGAAAATGCTATGCGTAGAGTTGTCCGGAGAAGCTTACCAGACTGATAAAAATAACGATGGACGGTAAGCAACATTGTGAAGATTTCGGCCGAACACTACAGTTCGTTCGAACCCCGCCGGAGAATACGACAAGGTGATGGAATTACGTGACTGTTGTTCAATATTGTGCTAGAAGGTGTCATGCAGAGACTTGGGAAACGAGTTTCAATAGATCCAGTCAATTTGTTTGTAATCGATTCTAAAAAATGATCTCTAAATCGAAAGCTATCATGGGCATGGAAGAATCGTTTGGCTGTCATTTGACCGAACAAACAATCAGGCAGAAATCCAACTGGTCGAAAGTAATTTGGTCAAAATTTATTTATTTAGTATTTACAGTAGCCGTTCGATAACTGCAAAATGTTTACTTTGCAGTTAACGAATGCCGTTCGATAACTGCAACGCATTCTAGACGTCAAACGGATGTCAATCGTCGTCAGATGCAATAAAAGTGCATCTAAATGTGCAGCGCAATGCAGCTGTCATTGAGTCTGACATCAGTTTGAAGTTTAGCGGTCCGATAACTGCAAAACTGTTGCAACTATCGAATTGCAGTTAAAAAGCATTGCAGTTAAATGACTTGCAGTTATCGAACGTCTACTGTAATACGTTATTTCCCTTAAACCAGCGGCATAATGACAGCCAGTCAATTGCAAACAGAAAAAATACGTTATTTCGACTAAAGGTACATACGGTCGAAAATGCCGTTTGGCTGAACTGGTCCTTCGGCATAAAAGGCTGAAAATGCTGTCAAGCCAAAGTGACCATTTAGCAAAACAGGCCATTTGGCCGAAAATGTGATATAACTGAATATGTCATTTAGGTGACTGGCCGTATATGCCATTGGTCGGACGGGTCAAATAATCGAAAAGAAAATTTGGTCGAAAAATGATATGACCAAGAAAAGCACAGGTCGTTTAGCAGTGTATGTATGGAAGGATTGTTTGGCTGAAAGGTATTCTGCTGAAAGCCATTTGAACAATGGCCACTAGGCCGAAAGCCTTCTGGCCGAGAGTCATTTAGTTGAAAATGTTATTTGGTCGAAAGCAACATACGGCCGAAAATGTCGCTCAGCCGAACTGTTCATTTGTCCCTAAAAGTTGTTTGGCCGAACAGGTCATTTGGTCGAACTTTTCGTTTAGCCAAGACGCCAGAAAGGGCCATTTGGCCGAACGGATAATACGGCCGAAAATGTCATAAACTGCTGACGCTTTTTACGCTGTTTATTTTTCTTGTTTCAGGACTTTGGGCTTGATGAATCATTGAGTTAACCCCACGAAATAATCCACAAATCCACATCCGGCCAAACAGGTAGTTTGCCAATATATGCCATTTCACACTCAACCGAACATGTTGTTTAGATTAAAAACACAAAGGTACGGCCCAAACGATTTGTACGCAACGGTCACGTAGAACTACGTAGCTGTATCTTTTGGATGCTGTTTGCAATTATAATTTTAAATATGTTTTTGTTAATAATGGAATTAAAACCTCGATCGAATGCTTTAAAAAACGGCTGAGATATAACCGTTTAAAGTCTATTATATTATAATGAAGCTTTTCAATAGAAAACACAGACCTAGTTCTTCGTCAAAAACATTTGGCTGCTTAGGTCCAGACCAGATAAAAACAGGCACATTAAAAAAATAAATGATGCTAAAATCATAGAGAGTAGACATTAGCTAAGAATGGTGTGTATTTTGTATTTTGAAGTTTGTTTTTATCTGTTCTGGACCTAATCGGTAAAATGGTTTTTACGACCAAACAACATGTTTGGCTTTAAAATGGCATATATTGTTAAACAACCGGTTTCGTCAAATATTTTTCTTGGTTATATCGGTTCAACTAAACAACAGTCGACCAAATGACATGTTCGGTCTAACAATATTTTTGGCCAAATGACCCTTTTGGTCTAACACCATTTTTGGTCGTATGGTTTGGTTCTCTTCGGCTAAAGTTGTTTTTCGGCCAACTAATTTTTGATCAACTGTTCAGTTCGGCCAAATGGAATTCGGGTGAAAAGCCTAGATCATTTAGAAATGAGGCATTTCCTTTTAGAGATAGCGCCGTTCCTAGTGGTCGGAAGTTTTTCACAGCGTTTCATAATTAGTAAACCATTCTCTTCGGTCTATTTTTCAAAGTTTGAAACTAACGTGGTTTCAAAGTATTCACCATGCAGGAAGAGACACGATAAATAATTCTGCACAGTCTTGCATAATCCATCCTCGCCAAAAGCCGGATTATACCCTTCATTCAGTTCCATGATGGCCCATTTACGTTTTGGCTAGATTTAGCCAGCTGCCATTGTAGGAAGTACTACAATGGCACTTCAATATTAGAGTCCAGTTCATCCCAAAAAATCTGAATCCATCAAATTGTCATCAGTTCCATACAATGGAGTTTTTTGGGTGATTATTAACCAGGAACTGAAGATGACCACTGGCATTGGCCATATGAAGAATTGGTGAAATCAGCTAACCAAAATCATTACTGGAGAAGGTGTGCATAGACTGACAAGCGGCATCAACAGGAAACTGCGAGAATTTCTTCGAAATAACGATGCATGATTCGTTTCAGTTTCATAAAATAATATAACTTTTGTTCCATTAGTTTTTCGATCAAACTAAATGTTAAAAAATACACGCATTTGAAACTGCCCCAATTCAAAATGATCTGGTATTTATGGCTTTCGGATTAATGTGTTATTCGATCAAATGGCAACCCTTTCCTAGTTTATTGATCACTATGTGTGAACAAGTGGATACCGGGTGATGGTAAAGCGCAAATGTCTAACACAAATAAAAACCCATGGAAGTACATACAAGCCTCAGTAACCGATCAAAATCCTACAAAAAAATAATCTTTTCAAAGACGGGACGTAGGTTGAGTCTGTTTCTGTGTGCCCAGATCTTTTTGAGAGAATAACCAGTGTTCATAGTTAAATTGGATCACTTTCAAACGTTAATAACATTTCGACGCAACACCCAACAGTCAATTTTAATAAACTGTTGTGTAAAATGGCATCAGCGTGTGTTATTTGCACTGCGTGAGTTTCATTGCAAAATGTCCAGTAAGTTTGAAAAGTAGTCGAAAAAACTCGAAGAAACAGCACATGCGCTAGAAAATTTTATGCATTCACCAACAACAACCCACATTTTTTCGAAACATGTTAGTAATCCAATTTTGTGCCAATTTTCCAATAAAAAACAAGTATATCCACCTAGCGGTGATGATGCTTTTCTCGTGCATTATAAAATGTATAGGAAAAATCGCATTATATAGACAGGTCAAAAAAAGTACTTTAGGCAGATAAATCTCGTTTTCATCAATTTGCTCTGTTTACATTCATTTTTTGTAAACAATAGGTTTTGAATTTTTCATCCAAAAAGAGACTCTTAGAAGAAAACAATGATTTTTCATTTATTCCGAAATGCAATGCAACTCGAATGACACAGTTTTAAGAATTAAGCATTGTCCGACTACCGCGCAACAACGGTAGTCGGACAATACTTAATTCTAAAAACTGTGTCTACAAAACTTGTGCACATATACAACCATACATACGCATACATATGCACAGAAACAAACACTATTAATTACGACTATAGTTTAATGCTTCGGAGATGGCTTTTCAGTCTTGACAAAATCAAAACATTGTTTTTTTGTTAATCTTGTCCAACGTTTCGGTCCGTTTGGGACCTTCCTCGGGGACTCAATTCTCACAGGTTTATCCTCAGAACCATAGTTGAGAACAAAAACAGCGCAGTTGAGGTTGATCGAACGATACTGGGGTAGAATGAAGACAACAAAATCAAAAAAGTGTTGAAATCTAATCTTGGACTGATATTTGGCAAATTTTGAGCCAACATCAAGCTTATTTTTTGACCGGTTCACATTCCAGAACATTTTTTATTTTTTTTGCGATAATGAAACGAGATGATTTTCTTGCCGGAAAAAGTTGAAAACAAAAATTTCCGCCGAGTTGTGGTCCCTGTGTATCTTAAATGGGGTCGTCATTTAAATTTGCTGTTCCCAAATCCCGAAAACATCGCTCATTTAAAATCACATGGGGGAAAATCCGCGGACCAAATCCCCAATGTGTGAGGTTTGATGGAATAAGCCTGCTTGAGAGAGCCTATTTTTCCCTCCAAGCAATGACGATTCGTGAAATATCCCGTTATCGGCCTTGAAGTTGGAGAAGAATTTTCTCTGACAGAAGGAAACGAGTGTTTTGGCCGTTTTTTTTGGGTGGGCCTAAAGATGTTTTGAAAATAACACGCCACAGGCCCGATCGAAAGTTAATCTATAAAAATTGTGAAACATTTTTATTGGACTGGTAGCTATTAAAAAGTGCTATCGAATGGTATTAAAATCAGTTTTGTTTACTTTTTATTTAAAGGCGCTTATCAATTATTGAAAGAGATTGCAGTCTTTGTAAATGCCATGACAATCAGTTGAGAGATTTATTTTTTGACGAGCAGATCTACGTGATGCAATTTAACTGTGGATACCATTAAGTAAGTTATCTGCGATCTTTAGCGGATTTACACTAGGGAAAAACTGATATCCTGCTAATTCTGATACATCTTGGCGAAACTTCCGAAGGAATTCCTGAACGTGTTCCTGAAGGAAATGCAGGATTTTTTCTTCGTAAATTCCTTTGAGAATTTCTTCAGAAATTCCCTTAGGAATTCTTTCCGTATGTAAAATCATACGAAATACTTGCATTCTATCCGATAATTTGTTGGAATAATTCTTCCAGAAATTTATTGTACCGAACAAAGGAATAATTTCTGATGGGAATACTGAAGAAATTTCCGAAGCAGCAAGAATTTCCTATATTAATTTCCGAAAGAATATCGTAAAAGATCACGAAGGCGTTTTCAACAACATGCTTGTTGGAACTTTTTTATGAACTTTATGACTTTTTATTATGAGTTGACGATTTCCTAAAGGGATTTCCAAAGAAACTTTAAACGGGATTTCGGAAGGATTCTCTGAAGGAATTCTCGAAGGTATTCCTAAAGGAATTTACAAATTATTTCCTAAAGGTAGTCCTAAAAAATTGGAATGAATTTTAAGAGAAAATTTCCGGTATTTCCGATAAAGGACTTTCATAAGAAATATTTGAAGGAACTCCGAAAATTCTATGAAAATCATGAAAATTTTTTGGAAGGAGTTCTCGAAGGAAGTTGTCGAGGAAATCCCAAAGAAATTTCTAAAAGAGTTGCTTAAAAAAATCTGAGGAATGTCCTAAGTAATTCCCTAATGGATCTCTCAGAGGAAGTTCTTAAAGATTTGCTAGCAAATATTTGAAGGAACTCCTGGAGATTTTTTTTAATGAATTCCTGAATGAATTTCTAAAGATTTTTTTTCATTTTTTCAATTTCCTATTACTATTTTAATAAATTCCTTTAAAAAAATAAGAAAAATCTTTTCCTATTTCTGAATAAATTCTTACGCAAATTTTCGAAACCTAGATATATCCGATAGAATCCTCTAAGGAACTTTTGGAAGGATATTCGAAAGAATTTCCAAAATATTTTCCATTGGTATCCAATAAAGGAGTTTTGGAAGCTATTTCCGAAGAATTTCCTAAATAAATTCATAAATGTGTTTCCAAATGAATGATTTAAATAATTTCCGAGATCAAATCCAGGAGGAAGTTTTGAACTCCGAAGGAACTCCTGAGATAAATTCTAAAGTAATTCTTTAAATTCCTTCTTTCAATTTTCGAAGCACCAACCTGAGGAATTTGTAAATATTTTTTTTGATTCAGTTCCGAAGTTGTTTCCGTAGGAATTTTCAATTGAATGCCTGGAGGAATTTCTGAAGGAAATCTTGAAGCAATGCACAAAGAAATTGATGGAGAAATCAAAGAATATCGGAAGTACCTTTCCTTACACTTTTGTTCTATAATTTTGGAAGAAATTCCCGGGAGAATTTTGTTACCGTACGGTAACATTGATTGCCATTACGATGTGGGATGGTAGGATTATTTATTGTTCAGCTAGATAACGTCCGATTTAAATGTGGTGGGCGGCTGCACAACTAACGCTCCAAACGCAACGCAGATCGTTGGAGCCAGTGTGAATGCGACTGATTCGTTGGGGCGGAAATACTGAAACGGTGAAGAGGACGAAAATAATGAGTGCCCAAGAGTTTGGGGTGGCGGGAGCTCGCCAAACCGAACGAGAGACAGTAATAGTAGCATCACGGTGTGAAGACTCATGTGTAAGCGCCAATATTGCGGGTCGATTGTCCATGAGCTTCCGTTTGTTCCAACGCGTGTGTGAAACCCTGAGTAGTTCTACGACCACCACCAGCCTAGTTGAGTCAGCCCCGAAATTCCGTCCAGCGAAAAAGTACAGGCAAGCAAAGCCCCGCCGAACACAATCATCGGCCCCGGCTCCAGTTAGTCGTGGTCACGTTCGTTCACAGGCACGCCAAACGCCCAGGATTTCGGTCAGCCATCGGCCCCGCTCTTTCCCTCACGCATCCGTCGACGGATTTGGACAGTCAGTCCACCCGCTTCACCAAGATTCACCATCAACCGCTGACCTAAGGTTCGACATCGACATCCATCGTTCGGATTTCGCCAGATCCTTCGCCTCACTGTCAGCCGCCAGCCAAAGCGACTCCACGTCCCGAGCACCGATTCGTTCGGTCCGTCCTGAGCCTCGTGATGTCCAGCGCGCTCCTGCCAGCCCTACCACGTCTCTGTCGAATCTATCGCTAACGTAATCGGCGACGACGCCATCGCTTGATGCTGCTACTAGTTGACATCGCTTACACGATACACCCGGCCGCCCTCCTCTGTCAATAAACCACCGTAAGTTGCAATTAATTTTTGTTAGTAGGACTCCCACATCCGAAACTCTTCCCCACGAATAACGCTCTGGAACTCGGGAGATAGAAGAAGGCCTTTAGTGCCCACTCCGGAAGTGGCCGTTGGCTCAACACCAGCTGCTTGGGGCTTAGGCGGGTTCCCTTCCGGAACCGAGCATTTTCTCCCGGGGTAAAAAGGGTTCAATAGCGCCCAACGTGGGGCGGGGGACGGTAACATTGGTTATCATGATTATGTTGAACGGTAGGGTAATTAAAATTGTGTAAGATAGCTAACGATCAGTTTAAATAAGGTGGATGGTTGGAGACCTAATACATCAAACGCATATCATAGCGTTGGGGCTGGTGTACAGGCACCTGATCTGATAAGGCGTATGCGTGTATACGGATAGATGCGAGATGGAAAAATTGAGTGCCAAAAAAGTTCGGGTGGTTGGGGTTTCGGCGAACGATGGGTAGTAGAAGTTAGATACTTGAGTCAAGCAGATGCGCGCCCTTTTTTTTGGTGAACCGTGGAGCAACGAGTGAAAACCCGCCATCTTTCGTCCGGAGCGTCCGTACCACGTGAAGCCCGTTCCGTGACGCCTTCGTCAGCGCACTTTGGTCCGTATAGTTGCCGACTCGATCTATGGTGCCGCAATCAGGAAATCCAGCCTAAGCCGCGATCTTCTAATGCGGACTATCCGTTCCGTGCCACCTTTGTCGGTGAATACGTCAAGCTATCAACGGTTACCGCTTTCCGTCGACCGGGTAATCGGCCAACATAGCTGAAATCCGCCACCTATTTGTCCGGGCGTCCGTCCGTACCTCCAGGAAACCGTGGGTTGACTTCGTCGGAGAACACGCCGAGCTTGGTTCGACCATCGCCATCTTTCCAACCGACGCAATTGGCCCTCACAGCTCTAAGCCCGGTCAGTGCTTAGTCAGTCAGTCAGTCAGTTTTTAAGAATCGTTGCTGTCGTCGCCCATCCTTTCGTCCGGGGCGCCCGTACTACAAGAAACCCGGTCCGGGCCATCGCCGAGCCTGCTACGACCACCGCCATCTTGCCGGCCGAGACACCCGGTCCGCCCAACTGTAAACTTTGTCGGTGTAGCCGCTTTTGAGAAACCCGATCCTCGTCACCTTATTCGACGAGATCCTACGAAGATATCCGTCCGACGCCTTTTCGTCGCCGCCCCACGCTTCAACTCCGACGATAATTGCCCTGCCGTCCACCAACCGTTGCCGTTAAAATAAAGCAGTAAGTCAAATTTACTCTTACTTGTTCTAGGACCCCACATCCGAAACTCTCCCCTACTTATACCGCCCTGGGACCCGGGAGAAAAAAGAAGTCCTTTGGTGCCCACCCCGGAAGCTGCCGTTGGCTCAAGACCAGCTGCTTGGGGCTTAAGCGGGTTCCCTTCTGGGACCAAGCAATTTCTCCCGGGGCCAATTTTCAAAAGTATTCCTCAAGAAATTTCCGGAGGATTTCTCGCAAGAATTTCCGGAGGTCGTAAAATTTTTTCTAAAGATATTCCCGAAGGAATTCGATGTGGAAATATAGATCTGATTTCTGAAAGAAATTCCGGAGGTATTCCTGGAAGCATTTTCTAAGGAAATACTGGATTTATTTTAGGAAAATGTTTTGAGAAGGAATTCCTAGAGTTATTTTCAAAGGAACTTTCGGAGGATAAATTTGAGAATAACTTAACGGTGAAATTTTCTAAAGAATAACTACCTGGAGCTATTTCCGAAGGAATTCCTGCAGAAATCTAGGAATGTCTTCCGAAATTCCAATAAGGCATTTAGGATTAGCGTTGAGCAATTTGCACAGATTCGTGATGGTACAAGTCTGGACTATTGTATGAGAGTAGCACCACTTCCATCTGTTACCATAGATATTGATTTAGGACTAATCACTATCTCTTAGATGGAAACAATCTACTCTTCAATAGTCGAAATTTGTCCTGGCCATGTCCTTCCTAATACTGAGGAAGGGGAAGGATGGTTAGTTGGACACCTACTAAAGAAAGATGCAGAGACGACTTCTACTACCTCTTATAGGTACCATGGGAGGTTTTGGAATTGTTAATGTGGAAAGTTATAACTGTGGGAATCGTTTTGGCAGAACGTGACACATAGAAAGAACTAAGAAAGAAATACAAAGTAGAATAGGGACGAGCTTGGAATTGTACCAACGACCCCTGCTTATAAGGCAGAAGAGGTAGTTCGACTTTGGAATTCCTAATTAGGTATTTGTGAGGAAACTTTATGTGTAATTTCTTTTTAAAATCATTTAGGAATTGCTTCGAAAATGCGTGCAGGAACTCCTGAACTTCTCCGCAATATCCATACGAAATTCCCTTTGAAATTCATCTAAAGTTCCATTGGAAGTTTTTTAAATATTCCTCCTAATAAAATCTTACGAATTTGTTTCGAAAATTCCTTAAGGTTTTTTAATTCCTTCATGACAGTAGTCGGAATTTTAAAGAATTGAGTCAGATTTTTTTTTCTGAAATCCGTTTAAAAATTGCTACAGGATGTCCTCCACAAAATCCTCCAGAACTTTTTTTGGGAATTTTCCCTCTAGGATTAATAAAAAAATCCGGTACACATTTCAAGCCTAGATCTTTAATACCAATACCTAATTTTACATTGGCTGACTTAGACTTGAAAGCAACCCGACAACAGTTCTCACTTTAACAGATTTTTTGCCCAATATCGCCAAGACATTTGTCCGACATAGAACATGCTTAAATTCTCATCAACTCAATATTCTCCAATACCACGTGAGAATGCTGAGAACCGTGTCAACTGAAGAAAACAGGTGAAAACAATGCCTCTTAGGTGATAAATTAGACTCCATACGATGATATCATCCCTACATGAAGAACCATGAAAAAAAATTCGGAATAACTTTCCAAATTAAAATTATTTTTCAAAGTCCATTTTAAAAATTATTATTCAAAGTCCATTTTTTCAAGCTTCACCATTTTCTTATTATTCAGCAAGTTCGATAAAAATACAGATTTTGTGAAAGTTAGCAGGATTTCATGTTTCGTCAGGAACCGTAATTAACAGTAATTCTCATCTGTTAAACAAACAATGATCACGCTAACTCTTATCTACTTAGTAATTGAGTAAAATTGTATTGACAAGATGAAAGTAAGAGTGATGTATATTGCGTCTTATCAAATGACATTGTCACAATCAACATAAACTCGTGCAATCGACCCGTTCTTCGAACAATCTGTCCCAAACAGATGAGCATGCAGGCAGCACCACCGCCCTTTGCCCATTGAAGTATTGTGAAACACAACGGCATCAACGTGAAGAATCAGAAAAGGGCTATTCGGAACCCGGCTAATGTATTCTGTCAGGTGTCTTCTGGCAGATGTGGCCACACTGCTTTAGTTATTTACTTGTAAAACAATGAACCTGCCGCTAATCTGCAACAGCCAGCGAAGTGAAAACACGAAGATATGCACAGAATGAAATGCCATCAAAATTTCCAGTTAAATTACCGTTATTATGGTTATTACCACCGTGACTACATGCTACGGATAAAGCGCGGATGACTCAGGCAGCATGCTTCAAAGTTGGTAACCGGCACTACTAAAATGAGCGGTGGCAGTTAAGTACCTTGGAAGTGAAAAGTGAGCAATTTCTGCAATGTAAACAGACAACAAGCCAGCACGGTCCACACCTTCTTGGGGTTGCATTGCTTGGGCTGCCAAAGACTCTCACTCGATTGAGAGTTGGTTACCGTTTTTTGTCCTATTAAGTGTAGCCAGAAACGGAAGGGACTCTTGTTGTCACAGACTTGAATTCTACTAACTTATCAAAATAACAACAGCTTTGAACCTTTAATTTAAAGAAGAAAAATACCTGTTGAATGGTTTTAAACTCCAGCTCTGTCGACTGAAGCTAAGCATGAAGATGGGTCCACGCAACATTGAAATAAGTGTGCCTTAGTAGACGCACTACAATCAGAATATTTAATGTACTATTTAAAAAAAAGCGTAAAGCATGTACTATTATTTTTCGTGTACGAATATTATCCAATCAATACAAAATATAACATATTTGGACGAAAACGGACACGCTGCCCATTTAAACGTTCCGCCGCTGCTGCCGTCATGGAACCATCTTCTGCACTACGCCGACATCGCAAGCTTTCGGAAATCAGGTGTACATTGACCGAGCAAACCGGGCGGCATCACATATGTGCGCGACTGGGCGGGAACTTTGTGCAAGTGGCATAAGCACGCGACCACCCACCTACCACATGTACGGCATCACCTGCCTGCCTCCACGGCCTCGGTTGTTGTCCCGGCCGAGTGTCAATACTTGCACAACGCACAGCTTCCGATCGTCTTCTTTTGCACAGACGGTTTGCCTCGATGAGAGCATTCAAATTTTTTTGAACATTATCGAACAAATTTCCCAATTTCGCACTATTTCAGCGTTCATTGCGCGGTTATAGCAGTTGTTTGTATTGAGAGCAGCATGCATTTGATGCATTTATGTAAACTTGTCGATTATGTGTGTTGGCGGTTAGATATTACGACATGCATAACAATTGAACAAGACATCTCAATTACGGATATAGCGGACGATGAGACTACGAATGAAACCCAAAGCCAAATAAGAATTATTATTTGCATCGGATTTATTGGGGTCTCAATTCACCTCCGAAGGACACTCTGAAATATAGGTGGACCTTGACACATTGAGGCCATAGATGTGTGTTCTGGTAAATTCTTCTGAAATTCCGAGAAAATTTAATAAAACTTCAATAAAACCAAATTCAAGGAAACCTTTCTTAAAACTGTTAACTCATTCACGGAGCAATGACCCACTCTCACCTTCCAGACCCATTGTCACCTCCAATGACCGTCATCGATCATTTTCTAGTAAGTGCCCTTGAGTGGAATAGAATAGAGGGCGGCCCCGAAACCAAAAAGCGAAGCCTATAGGCCTGCATGTATCAAATTTCTTTCGATGGAATCAGCACTCGTGTTAGGTGTGGGAATTCGAATATTGGCGCAAATTGTTACACATTATCGAAATCAATCGCATTTAGCAGTGCTAGTTAACACCCCAAAACCGAATACTCGTGCCAGTTTGAAGGTCGTATAAACGTAAATACAATGGACATTTGATCATATCGGATACCACAACGTTCTGAGTAGAGATGGGCAAAACGGATCACTTAATTGATCGGTTCAGATCCGGGTCATTCATTCTAATGATCCGGATCTTTCATACGGATCGGATCTTTAGAACAATACGTAAGAAGAATGCAAAAGAGTGAAACGGTTGGCATTCTGGACCATGATTTCGACCCGTACATACCAAAATTTCACCGCACTCACGCTCATAAGGATATATTTTAAGTGTAAAGAGCCCACAATAAGCTTTTCGTTTTGTCATTTCCTTACAAATGGTTAGTTAATTTGCTAATCTGGTGATCCGGATCTTTTCAAAAGTGAGCTGCGGGTCATTCACTCACAACAAAGATCCGGATCATTTTAACGGTTCCGGATCAGAATGCCCATCTCTAGTTCTGAGTCTCTTACTAGCTTGAATTAGTGTGTAGAAAATTAGCCCATTTCATTTCGTTTAGCATAATGAATACGTACAAACATTCAAGGATTTACGGAGTACTGAATGCTTATTAAAAAAATCATGATGAATGCCAAATATCAAGGAACTAATGCTGTATTTTTTATTTGTTCGAAGCAGTACAGTATGCCATAACTTATTGCTAATCACAAATGATTCAGACTCGAATCAATAAAATTGCGACTGTTCACAAATCGAGTGTAATTGAGTAATCTCAAGATTAATCTAATTGATTAATCTAAATCATGTTTCCAAACAGTGCACGATTTGGGTCTGTTCACAGATTATGTAACGCTATAGAAGTGAGAGCGTCATCCGAACCAATGCGATTCACAAACATAATGTGTGTCATCCGTACACAAAGTATATGTTATTTGCTGTGTTTTGTCGAATTTGATTTTACGTGAATTTAACATTTATCAGTGGCAAATAAGCCATACAGAGACAGAATTGTACTTGCAAGAAAACTAAACATCTCAATTTTAATATTAAAATTGAACATGAAATATCTCATCATGTTCCTAATAGTGCTCCTTCGTCCGTATAGTAATTGCAGACATCATCATCATCATCATCGGTCAGAGAAAGCTGCCCTGCAGCACAGGTCTTATAGGAGCGAACAAAACTTGAAAGTGCCACATGCTTACCATGATCACGGTGGACACTATACGAGCGCAGCCCCAATGTGTGGGTACCTACCTCGGCTCGGAACACTCCTTTTTCTGCACGCTGCTGCAGCGGCCGGTTGCCGTCGTCGTCGACTGGAATGGCTGGTTCATCCAGTCATAGCCGCCGTCCGTCGTCGGTACGTAAATAAATACATATACGTAAAGGAATGCCAAAGTAAACACATTCGTTGTGGCATGTGCAGATAGACTTTCATTTATTTACCTCAAGTGACTGCACACAGGTCTCTAACTTCTGTTCGAAGCCTTATGCCGATCTTAGACAAATCCATGTGGTGTTGGAGAGCTTTTCCTTATTTTATGGAATCTGCATAATGACTAGTGGCTTTTTTATGATTTGATGGGAAATAGTTCTCATACCAATTGGCATTAGCAGCATCAATCCATTTCGAGTTTTTTTTTGCAATTTCGAGCCCGAATTAAATCCAAGTTTAGAGAGTCGGTCAAATATTGGAATCACTATCGGAACACGAAAAATCCAAATCTAAGTCTTCCACGAGGACCTCGGTCTCGGTTATCCGTTGAAAATAATTTTTGTAAGAAGAAAGGAAGAAATACCGACATTCACGGTTGATCGGGTCTCACGTTTAACTGTTTTACACCGAAAAACTCTGATTGATCCACCTAGCGGTGTTTGTGCCTTTCTCGTACATCAGATATACTAAAAAATAGTAGGAATTTCTTAGCGTGTTTTTTGTATATAAATCGTATTTTGGCCAAAACTTTTGATCCTATAGTCCGATCTAGCCAATTTTAAATAGGAAACAATAGGACATGATTCCCCGTCTAATGCAAACAAATCGGATCAAGATAAGTGCCTAAAAGATGAGTGAGTTTTATTTTGCGCACATACATACACACGCACACACGGAATGGTAGTCCGAAGCACTTTCTTCCCCCGCAAGAATATCCACAAGGCCACATGGAAATCACCTAATCAAGTAACGGAAAACCAAATCGACCACGTTCTAATCGACGGTAAATTCTTCTCCGACATCACGAACGTACGCACTTACCGCAGTGCGAATATTGAATCCGACCACTACCTCGTCGCAGTATGTCTGCGCTCAAAACTCTCGACGGTGATCAACACGCGTCGGAGTCGTCCGCCGCGGCTTAACATTGGGCGGCTACAAGACGGTAGACTAGCCCAAGACTACGCGCAGCAGCTGGAAGTGGCACTCCCAACGGAAGAGCAGCTAGGCGCAGCATCTCTTGAAGATGGCTGGAGAGATATTCGATCCGCCATTGGAAGCATCGCAACCGCTGCACTAGGCACGGTGGCTCCGGATCAGAGAAACGACTGGTATGACGGCGAATGTGAGCAGTTAGTTGAGGAGAAGAATGCAGCATGGGCGAGATTGCTGCAACACCGCACGAGGGCGAACGAGGCACGATACAAACGGGCGCGGAACAGACAAAACTCGATTTTCCGGAGGAAAAGCGCCAGCAGGAAGATCGAGACCGTGAAGAGACGGAGGAACTGTACCGCGCTAATAACGCACGAAAGTTCTATGAGAAGTTGAACCGTTCACGTAAGGGCCACGTGCCACAGCCCGATATGTGTAAGGACATAAACGGGAACCTTCTTACAAACGAGCGTGAGGTGATCCAAAGGTGGCGGCAGCACTACAAAGAGCACCTGAATGGCGATGAGGGAGACAACGGCGGTATGGTAATGAACCTAGGAGCACGCGCGCAGGACATACGACTTCCGGCTCCGAATCTCCAGGAAATCCAGGAGGAGATCGGCCGGCTGAAAAACAACAAAGCCCCTAGAGTTGACCAACTACCAGGAGAACTGTTTAAACACGGTGGTGAAGCACTGGCTAGAGCGCTGCATTGGGTGATTACCAAGGTTTGGGAGGATGAGGTTCTGCCGCAGGAGTGGATGGAAGGTGTCGTGTGTCCCATCTACAAAAAGGGCGATAAGCTGGATTGTAGCAACTACCGCGCAATCACATTGCTGAACGCCGCCTACAAGGTACTCTCCCAAATTTTATGCCGTCGACTAACACCAATTGCAAGAGAGTTCGTGGGGCAGTACCAGGCGGGATTTATGGGTGAACGCTCTACCACAGACCAGGTGTTCGCCATACGTCAGGTATTGCAGAAATGCCGCGAATACAACGTGCCCACACATCATCTATTTATCGACTTCAAAGCCGCATATGATACAATCGATCGGGACCAGCTATGGCAGCTAATGCACGAAAACGGATTTCCGGATAAACTGATACGGTTGATCAAGGAGACGATGGATCGGGTGATGTGCGTAGTTCGAGTTTCAGGGGCATTCTCGAGTCCCTTCGAAACCCGTAGAGGGTTACGGCAAGGTGATGGTCTTTCGTGTCTGCTATTCAACATCGCTTTGGAGGGAGTAATACGAAGGGCAGGGATTGACACGAGTGGTACGATTTTCACGAAGTCCGTCCAGTTATTTGGTTTCGCCGACGACATTGATATCATGGCACGTAACTTTGAGAGGATGGAGGAAGCCTACATCAGACTGAAAAGCGAAGCTAAACGGATTGGACTAGTCATCAACACGTCGAAGACGAAGTACATGATAGGAAGAGGCTCAAGAGAGGTCAATGTGAGCCACCCACCACGAGTTTCTATCGGTGGTGACGAAATCGAGGTGGTTGAAGAATTCGTGTACTTGGGCTCACTGGTGACCGCCGATAACGATACCAGCAGAGAAATTCGGAGACGCATAGTGGCTGGAAATCGTACGTACTTTGGACTCCGCAAGACGCTCCGATCGAATAGAGTTGGCCGCCGTACCAAACTGACTATCTACAAAACGCTTATAAGACCGGTAGTTCTCTACGGACACGAGACCTGGACGATGCTCGTGGAGGACCAACGCGCACTGGGAGTTTTCGAAATAAAAGTGTTGCGTATCATCTATGGTGGGTTGCAGATGGCGGACGGTACGTGGAGGAGGCGAATGAACCACGAGTTGCATCAGCTGTTGGGAGAACCATCCATCGTTCACATCGCGAAAATCGGAAGGCTGCGGTGGGCCGGGCACGTAGCCAGAATGTCGGACAGTAATCCGGTGAAAATGGTTCTCGACAACGATCCGACGGGAACAAGAAGGCGAGGTGCACAGCGGGCAAGGTGGATCGATCAGGTGGAGGACGACTTGCGGACCCTCCGCAGACTGCGTGGTTGGCGAAGCGCAGCCATGAACCGAGCTGAATGGAGAAGTCTTTTATGTGCAGCACAGGCCACTCCGGCCTTAGTCTGACGATAATAATAATAATAATGCTACTATCATCCACAAAGGTTCTGTCATGCAATCAAAAGGATAATTTTCAATAATTTTTGTTACTCTTCTTATGAGCACTACCGTCGTTGTCATTAGCAGAGGCCGATAGCAACTGAAATTCGGGAATAAGCTACAAATCAAAACAAAACTGGAAAACAGCAGAGAAAGCTTGAGTCTTAAAAGATACCATTTCAATTATCTGAGGGTTTGATAGAATTTAAAACAATTAATTTTATAGAGTTTTAAACCTTTATTTACAAAATATTTGCATCGGTATGTCATTTGAACATGAGATTTCTTGTTCCTATTTTCAACACAGTAGTTTGAGCAGCCAGAAAATAATACACAAACTTCGACGGAACAACTGGCTTCATTCTTCGTGCATGGAATGCATGCCACATAACAAAAGATTCCTCAGTCAATTCTGTATCTAATCCAAAGCCCATAGAACGTGTAAGAAGCTCGCAGCTGGTTGGACCAAATTTGCATTCCAGATCTTGTTTCTTCATTCTGTTTCAGGTTTTTCTTCGCTTTTGGGCTAGCCCGTGTTTATGGATACCAAAGCCTAATGCAACACACGTGTGTTTGTTTGCTTTCGGCTTATTAGCATAGTGGCTACCTGTGTATGGATGAAGAAAATCCCACAGCACAGCAGGTAAATGGTTTTGATCTATTCATTTCCACTTCGTTTAAATTTTTGATTTTGATTTTATGATCATAATCAGGTAGAATTTGCTTTATATAAAAAAATGGAACAAAATCCTCTTCTTGGGGATTTTCTTTATTTTGATGAGTGACATTCCTTTAAATTGCGTAATGACCATTCCGCACGATGAAAGTAATAAAAAGGATTGGAGGAAACATGAATCCAATTGTTAAAAAAGCAATCTTCTCTTACTCAATGTAATTTTTTCCAAGATTAGCAAGTTTACTGAACTGAACGTTTTGTGTGTATTTAGATACATTTACATACCACCGAGATCCTTATGAGGCAGCATAAAGCACAGTTAAATTTTCAACAAGTTATCAAGTAGATCTTTCGAGTTGAATTTTTCAGCTTCTTTCGGTCGTTAAGTATCACTGAGAGTCGGCAATAAGCTATTTGCCATAAGTAATAAGCAGTTTGCAAAAGCCCAGAAGAAGAATCTATCAGATGCATCGGTTGCATCAGTAGGTCAAATGGTTTGATTGCATCATAAAATCGCCATTTTAACATTAGACAAAACATTAAAACATAACATTACATAAAACTTAGATATGATTTTATTCGTATCAATAATCTAAATCTGGAGAGGTTACTATATTAAAAAAAGAAGTGTTCAAATCACACCATTTTGAACTTCATAGCTAACACAACTAAATCGTTTAGTTCAACCAAGTGTTTAACTTAAGAGTGTTTGATATCACCATACATTTTTACATATTAAAGGTCAAGATCAGTTTTAATGATGCCGAAAAGACGTCTCATCAACTGAAATGAGCCGAATCGAAATAAAATTATTATGCCACGTACCAGAAGAAAAAAAAAGATAAGAGAACCCAACAATGAAGAACGGCACACTAAAGCAGCGGTAAAGTTGGGACTTTAGGATACAGAAGGCGCACATGTGAAGAGCCGACCCACTCATTCTTACCGCGCTCAAAGTTAGTGGTAGGTGTAACGGATCTGCTCGGCCAAAAGAGAATCGAGAATTCAAATCAAGCCCAGCGCGATGATGCTGATTTTCGGTTTTCTGTTGTCTTAGTCTGGTAGCTTGCTTATAGTTATTCTTATTGCTACACGCGGCAGGCAGCCGCCGCCGTTAGGTTGTGTTGTGCTGTGTGGAGGTGACTGAAACGCTGACCGACAAATCGCATCAAGTCGCAACGACACGGACGTACGCGAAGTATAAGCACAATGCGTACGTAGGTTCGCCTGGCTTGCGTCAAGAGACGCCAAAACCAGAACTTGTTTATGCGATTACGTTGCTGGCTCTGGTGGTGGCTGCACTGCTGGCTGTCGAGTTTTGTTGTGGATTTTTTTTCGTGTTCAACAACCATTCCAGTACGGGTACGGGACGTGGTTCACTTGAAAACAGTTTATCTGGATGTACTTGAATCAAGCTGAGCTTACAAAGTCGCCCAAGAATGTTGGTTTGGTCCTAAGGGTGGTTTGATGAAGGCAAAACATTTCATAGCCGGAACATAAATTTTATCAAGTGGGTTGATTGTGGACATTTCGAGAGGGGGTTTGAAGGAAACGGTAACTATCAGTGAGAAATGCGAAATAGAGCATGTCAGTAATGGATAGTTACTTATTATTATTAGAAACTTGTTCTACAATAAAAAGAAAATGTTGAATTTTGCCCAATTTCATTATTACATTATAAAGGATTCAAAACAGAGATTATTAGCGCGGATAGATATTCCACATAAGTTTTAATAGTTAGAGGTAAGCCAGCCAAGAGATAAAAGAGGACAATATAACAATATAATAAATTAACAATATAAAAATTAATAATATAAAAAATTTTAACTTTACTATTTAAATTTTACTATTTTTCAAGGATCATACAAAAATTTGAAGAGAGGAATTCGGGTTTCTCAAATAAGATTCACCTTATTCAGTCTTACATGGGTTTCAAAACTGAGAATTCCAAGAAATATCTGAGAGTATTCTGGAGCTTCTGAGATACATTCAAGAGCTTTAAAATACTGAAATAGTTCCAGTTATTCATAAGAAAATTCATTAGATTTATATAGAATACTTGAAATAAATCCTGAGAATATAAAACAAAACCGAATTTTATGCTTCAAAATCAATTCTCCAATATTCATTGACCCCAGTTGCCTATGTATTATAAAAATTCGATTTGAGAGGGGGTGGTGAACATATCTAAATGCAAATCTAAGAACCATGTATATTGTAGACATTATTGGCAGTGAGTATCTGTATCTTCACGTGTTCACACTTATTGTATTGGGGGAGTTCCCGGGCAAAAGCTATGAACATTATAGCAAAACATGATATGCAATTGATTGCTATAAAATATAGAATGACTGGCAACAATTTCAAAAATTTGGACCAAAATATCATTTAAATATCAAAATATGTTATGGATAGAGAATCAATATTCGAGCAACGCCTAACAATATACCCTTTATTGTCAACAGAGTCTGTCACTGACAAAAGCGCCTCACAGCAAGACTTTATCAGAAACCAAACACAATCCCAGAAAAAGCAAATATTCTCTTTAGATTCAGGATCTTCTTAAGAGTTTATTTACTTTATAAAGCATCATAATGCTCTGAGGAATTTAAAGTAGAAGAATACTCTTCCATTTGGCATGCACATATGCATCTCCTCTCAAACACCAACATTGTCTTTTCTTTGGTTGGTTTTCGCAATGCTGATAAGGGAGCATCCACAAATTACGTAACGCTCAGAGGGGAGGCGGGGGGGTGAAGTGTGACAGTCCGTACACAAATTTTCAATAATTCATACAAAAAGTGTGACATAGGGAGAGGGGGGGTTAAAAATGGCCATTTTTTGTGTTACGTAATCAATGGATCTTCCCTAGAACAAATTGAGAAAAATAACCATGTCGATTTGATTAGGTATGATTTCTTTGGGTTTCAATAAAATGGAAAAATCATATGATGTATTGGAACAGGCACTCTATGATTAAAGGTGTCCACCGTAATCTGAGAAAGTGACATAACAGCCAAATTACAACATGTATGTTTGTCATTTTTATATTAAAGAGCTCGATGAGTACTACTCGTTAACATCATTTTTGGAAAATGGCGTATACGTCACTTTTTCAGATAACGGCAGACTGTGTCCAGTGTCCACAATTAAATTGCGTCACTTAGAAGTATGCCCAATAATAGGTCTTTCAACCAACTGTCATGAAATTTACAAGAAATAAAAACAATCTATGCATAATGTATAATTATTTTATTTTCTTTATCCAAAATATATAAACCCCCAAACTTACTTCATAAATGCACTCATAAGGTTTTTCACAAGAACTGAACCGACATTTTCTGCTTTCAACATTCTATGCCAAAATTTGTTTCACGCTTCTTTGTCATCCTTCCTTGGCTTCTAACTTTTAAAGCTTAAAAATCTTAAATAAAAATCAAAAATTTTCTGTGGTTTGAAGCAACCTGGTTTTTTTTCTGATGTTGACCCAAAAATCAGTCCAGAATAAGATTGAACCTTTCTTTTCAATTTTAATTTGAAAGAAAAAGGCATAAAAATATGGGTTTTTTTTGGAAATTGAAATTTTAACGCAGAAGGACAATTTAATATTATATGTTCCGTTATCGCAACTTTTAGATGTTAACAATATTTTACGAAATTCGTGCTTCAGTATCCCAGTGTTACTAACTAGTTATTTCGTTCAACGTTAACTTCGATGTGTTTGATGACAATTAGCACAAAGTTGCTATAAATCTATCCGAAAGCAGAAAAATGCGTGTTCAGGTTTTGTTCGAAACCTAATAAGTGCATTTGACAAGAAAGTTTGGGAATTCGGATATGTTAATGAAATAGAGTGAAATAATTACAATTGTTATCGAGATAATTACATATTATTTTTTCATTTTCATTCTCAAAAAAATCCATGGCAATTGGTGGCGAAACTTAATTTTTGCGAGTAGTTCTTAGTGGTGCAATTTAACTATGTGCGCCTTTTATGTTATTTTAAATTTAGCAGACAGAGCGGTTAGGTAATTCTTAACTCCTTCTAAAAGATGCATAACAAGCCGCCTACATCTGGGTTCATTACTTCGAAATATCCATATTTTTTCATTCCGGCAATACTTTGCAATTTGAGTGTACATTGTTTTATCGATTCCGTAGAATGTAAACGTTTTTCTCAAAACTAATTCCCTACTGTGATTTTCTCAGAAAATTATTCCCTTACAATGTTCACTATTCCCTTGATACAGGGTTGTATGCGGGGAAAGTGTATGCACAAAATTCTTGAGCTTAATTGAAATATTTTTGCATATTTTTTCTATAATGAACGAATATGAAAGGAAATCTAGGTCCATTTTTTTTAAATAGACGTCATATGACTCATAGTCTTTCTATTCAGCATATTTCATTCAACTGACTTTATTTGGTATCAAGGTCGGAATCAATTACGCCCTTTTGGAAAAAGTTGCAGAAATTATTTGCGAGGTCTCGGCTTTTCAGTCTGGATTTTTTTAGAACTACCGTTTTAGATTCATCTTCTTTTTTTTTAGATTTGTCCCACCGTTTCGACAAGTTTTTGTTGCCTTCATCAGGGGAACTGAACTGAGAGGAAAAGTTTATTTTTAAATTGTTTTAACTTGTTCCTGCACAATTTTTTATGTGGCACTAACAAACCATGCATATGGTTCTACGTCTAACGTCTTTGCAAAGGATATTGTCTTTTTAAGTGTTGGTGGATAGTCCGTGATATAGGATTAGATAGTTGGGCTATTGGCGTATGTTTCATAATTCTAAATATTCATAAATAAAAAATGAACTTGTACTGCATTTTTATGGATGGAGTCCCAAGTAACATTTTGAGTTTTACCATACTCTATTAGCAGTTTTGGAGAGCAAATTTTCAGGACTAGCAATAAAACTAAAATCTACATGACAACCTCTTGATGACCGCTACAAGATTATGTTATGACCAAGTGGACCACTCTTGGGATCGTTATCAAAGCAAGTATAAGGTTATTCATGAGTGTTCAATAAAACCGCTGTCAAAAAAGGGAATTTCTTTTCCGTGGAGCTTTTTGTTATTGTATTGTAGAAAAGGATAATCGTAGAAATGGAAGAATGAAATAAAAAACAACATCACGGACATGGATGAAAAATAATGTTCAATTATTGGAAATTGGATGCCTAGAATTCGTTCGCGTGCTTGCCAATTAATTTTTCTGTGCGTTCGAATTTCTGTTAAAAACAGGTAAGAAAATCAGTTTGTTCAAGTGCGCCATCGTAATACTGTGATTTACAGCAAATAAATTAATGTAAATAATAAATCGATATGCTGCCTTGTTTCTGGTGGCATTCTGATTTGCAAGGAAATATTTCCCGTGCTTCAAATTTTAAAAATCATCTTGAAATGCAGCGATTATTACTAATGACGCTGATTTACGCCGATATAAAAAAAAAATTCTATCAGCATGGCTGCTACTACACTGTGGGCAATTTTGACGGACAAAATAACAATTTGTATTTGAAAGCTATGCAAGCTCTATTATACAATAAATATTTTGCTGAAAGTTGTTGCAAACGGTTTCTTACGATCAGTTCTTCTTCATGATGGTTCTATATTCTACTGGAAATTGGCTTGCTTTTCAACTTTGTGGTCAATTAACATATGCACAGTTATGCAAATTTCATATTATTGAAAGCTTTTCTATATCGAATCGTGGTCATTGCACCATTCGTTGTGAATTCGCACTTTAATTTACCGGAAGTAAAAGGATATAGTTTGCTGGATTTTTATTATCTGTTTTCATTTTCAGAAGTGAAATTTGACCAATAATCAGCAAAATCTTAAATATGCGAATGCCCAGTTGGGAAAATTTATGTGTTTATTGTTTTCTTTGTTTAAAATATTTGGGGAACATGGATCAGAAACATGGATCATTATAAACCTAATGAGAACTACTAAGTGTTATTTAGGTTATGCGTAAGACAAGTCTTGGACCAATATATTCGGCTTTATGACAGTTTTCAAAATTGGTTTTATTATAGTGCTCAAGATAATCATTAGGGCAAATATTAGGGACCTAAATAAGCTCATAAAGCATTTGACATTTGTGGTTTTATTGAGCGTTTTATTACAATTTTGAAGATAGCTACAAGTCTTCCAATAAGGCTAATCTCGCGGCATTGAGCTAAGCAGCGATAAAGCCGTTAAAAAATTTAAATAAATCTATGAAGCCTTGGAATTGTTACTTGGGAATTACTTCTAGCTATTGTATAATTAATTCTGATGATCTTGCTTGGCTATGTGTGTGATTTGGGTCTTGGTTATTTGCAGTTGGGCTATAGGGCATTGTTAGGCTATTATACGAGATTTACATGTGTGTAATATTGCAGCGTATGCTGTATTGAGGTTTTGAACATCAATCGTCTGTTTACTGCATTGAGCGTGTTGTAGATGTAGATGTTGTAGACACATCTCTAGAAAGGGTAATGTGTCAGTGTTGTTACTACTATCAACAATTTCAGTTTTGTCCAAGTCGAATGTATTCCGTCAGAGTACTCTTCAAAGTTGCCAAAGAAATTAGACACACAACGAACTTGAACGATAACTAATTTCTATAGTTCCAAAAGTTTCTGGGCGAGCGTGGTTCAGAGGTGGGGACTTAAGTCGAGGCTTCATTCGCGTGATGTCGAGACTTATGTCCAATCACTATTCACTAAACGCACATCTGTACAGAATAAACCTTGTCAATAGCAACTTATGTAGGTGCGGAGCCGGTTATGATGACATCGATCACGTAGTTTGGTTCTGCTCGGAAAACGACGTCTCCAGAGAGTGGCCCTACCCTAGTGGCCCAAGTTAAACAACCCTTCAGGAAAATTTGACGTGTTTTGGGAGATCGTGATGTGATCTTAGAGCATTTATAATTTTCTTTGTGCTTCTGACATCAAAATCTAATAGGGGAAGTGCACCGGTTTTGGCCAACTTGGTGCCTAATTTGGCCAACCCTGGAAAATACATATTTTTCCAAAATAATCGATCAGTTGAAAGCAGCGTTGAACCGTGAGGGATATATCTTTTGTTGGAACTAATAAAACCCTCGCGAATTGCTTTATTTTTGGAGTTATTCGCTAAATTGGCCAAATTAGGAATATGGCCAAAACCGGTACAGTTCCCCTAGTTTTTTTTTCTTTCTTCAATTTTTTTTTGTATGTTAAGTATCTGCTTTCTGTTCCTTAGGGCACCATATCTCTTGCAATCCGGAAGATGTTCCCAGTCGAACCATTCCTCACGACGACACGCCACATCGTCCCTGACGCCAAATGCCCGGATGAAAAGCTTAATAAGCTGGCTTCTACCCCTCTCTTACTAACTGAAAAATTAAATGATGTTGATTGTGTATATCACAAAGAACCATGGCTCCGTAAAGTGTTATACACGCCTGAGCATACCAAATAAACGAAAAAAAGTCGAATGTATGTTTGAAATCTATGCAGTGTTCCATTAAAGCAGTTTTACCTCTTAGATCACTGATTTGTATGTCGTTGTCTGTTTCATTCTGTAGATGTACTTCCAATTTCTTCATTTGTGTTTTGTGTCCTGCTAGTCTAGTACATACCTTGTTAGTGGTCATGCTGATGTAACAGCATTGGCAGTTGCTCCATGGGATGCTGTATATCACATTATTTTTATTTAATCTGGGTTACATAGGTGTGTAGATTTGCTACTGAGTGATACTGTCGGGCTGCTAGTTTATATATGGGTTATCATTTGTTAACATTTTAGATAATCCTTCAATCAGTCCGGGATGTAGAGGAACGATTTGTACATGATTGTTTTGGTTGACTGTTGGGGATCTATCTCGTGAGTTATGTGAGTTCTGGTTCTTTGATGATTTGGTGGTTCGTTGTTGATGTCTTGTTGTTTAATATTTTTAGATTCTGGATTAGACGATGGATCGTCGTTGTAGGATGCTTTTGGAGTTTCTGTAGATGATTGTTGTGTGATTCTTTGGTGGTCGAATGATCTATTGGCTATCATTGCTGTACAGGATGATTGATGGCTGGTTGGCTGTTGATTTGGTTCTTGTGTGATATGACTAGTTCTGTTGTTGTACAGATTGATTAACCTATTGATCATAGTACGTTGGTAGCCGTTGAGTGATAGTTGTTGATATCTTGTTGTAACCTCGCAAATAGTTTAACATAAACAGTCGAACTCTCAATCTACTAAAGTTCCCAGAAATATTCGAAGAATGATTGAAGCTCTCATAGCAGATAATGGGCGAAGCGAGCTTGCATTGAATGGCTCACGGCTCATCGCTGTTTTTATTATAAAATTAGAAAAGTATTCCAAAAGGGAAGGGGAGCCATATGTTTTAATCAAGACTGCTGTAATGTCTCAGTTGTTGCGATTTTCATGGGTATTTTACCTCATGCAACAGTTAAACAACGTAGCTAGCTGATAACATTTACAAAAGTTGTGATATTCTGTTGCCGGAAAACTCATTAGGAGGCAGCAAAATAAAATGTCCATAGTTAAAAATTTCCCCAAACAAATTAGGAAATTGCGCAAAAAAAACTAGGGTGGAAGCAATCTTCTCCTTCTATATAGGGTCGGTTCGGCACTTCATCCCATAGCTCCTATTTCCATCCCATCAAAAACAAAGCCATGAAAAGAAATGTGGTTTGTTTCTTATTTTTGTGATTTTATTCACTAGTGAGCACGCGTGTTAGCAAAAAGAAGCGACGAGATTGGTGCTGTATTTCTTTGTTTTGCGATGAGATGAATATATGATCAGTGAGATGGAAAACGGAACAGTTCCCCTACATAAAAATGAATTTCTGTCTGTCTGAACCTTATACTCTTAAACTACTTAATCTACTAATCTTAAACTACTTAAACTACTTAATCGAAAATTTGTATGCAGAAGTTTTTGGGGCCGTGGAAGGTTCTTAACCCTCTCCTCTTTGAAAAGAAGGGCTCCCATACGAATGAATCACAAATTTCTTCAAAAATCGGTGTTTCAAATTAATCAAACAAATGGAACCAAATCTGGCATGAGGAGGTTCTGGAAGGGAATATATGTTTCTGTGGTGATGTAACCCCTCCCCTTCTGGAAATGAGGGTTTGCATACAAATGAAACAGAAATTTAAAAAAAATCCATTTTAGGCGAAACGAAGTTCGTTGGGTCTGCTAGTAAATAAATTAAAACAATGATGCGAAATGAGCATAAACAAGTAAAAATGGCAATTATAAAAAAAGAATTTTCCATACAGATATCAAAAATTTTCATGATAAAATATTAAAATTTTCATAAATAAATCAATATCACAAATAAACAATTACAAAATTTTCCTCAAAAAAATATTCTTCACAAAAAATAAAAACTTCCCACAAAACAATCAATAAATGTATGTTTTTAGAAAAGGGGTCTTTTATGGAAAAACGATCAGTTTTATTGCTTTTTAATATATTAGTTTTTTAGGGAAAGTTTTCAATTTTTCGTGAAAAAAATATTTATTTCGTGGAAAATTTTGGTTGTTGCTCATATTGATTTATTCATGGAAATTTTGTATTTATTCAAAGGAAAATTAATTCTTTATGGAATATATTTCATATATTCTATATGAAACGAGTTCAACAAAAAAAATCCTGGGGCCTCCTATCAAAATTTGGCTTTTGGAGTGAAATTATAGCCTTCTGGTACAACTTTGTTGTACGAGAAAGGCAAAACGTAAAACCCGTTTTTGAGCATAAGAAGACTGAAAGCCATAACCTACTTTAAATATATGATCTGGTACATATTCTGTTACTGAATCTTTCATTCAATTATGAATTCAATCGTGGCTAATTTTCATAATATTTTAATGTGAGGTTACCTTTATGTTACCTTTTGAAAAGTTAAGCGAGAATTATTCAACACAGACAGAATACCATCTGGACCGGCCGTTTACGAGCTTTTTAGTTTTCTGATGGCTGACAGAACGGTCTGATTATCGATTAAAAATGTTAGTAAATCTATTGCTTTTCTAGGTGTGAACTAACTTGCAGCAGCGGTAGTGACCCTGTGGCACGAAAGTAAAGGTACGCAGGAAATGATGGGCGAATAGATTACACTTTCCAACTTGGAACTGGCGAATTCTTCACCAATATGCACGCATGAAGGTAACCATGCTTTCTTTTGTTCTAAGTTAACAAGCGACCAACAAATTTGGGGTTACTACGGAGTGGTGATTGCGTGCAATTGACGTCAATGTCGTGAAGTTAAACGGTAGTTCCGACGACCCGTCGAGAGTGGGCGGCTGATCCTTGTTGGCGAACCAAAATCGACTGTATTGAAAGGATTAGCATAAGAGGCTTCCGAAAATCAGGCATGGGCACCGGAGAAACGATAGTTGATGAATAAGACGATTCCTTGTGTCTTTCGAACAATTGGAATCAAGAAATGGTTGTATGTTTATGTAGTACCTACTACCAAAATAAACTACGTGGAGGGTTTCTGCAAGTGACAGATTGAAAATCCACAAAAATATGTAACCATGTAATTTCTGGAAAGGCACTAAATAAAAATGTAATATAATTGTATCTACAAATCGATGTACGATATTTATAGAAATAAAGGAAGTTGGAAAAGGAATATTCTTTGGGATTTAATAGCGGGCTGGTAACTGACGTCCATTTCTAGAAGCAATAAAATTTCGGTAAAGTGACTCTGATGTTATACTTCGACTAACTTGATAAATATTTTGTAAAGGCAAATCATTTTGAAATTGTTGTTGTTATTATCAGCATCAATCAATTTGATACTCTGAATTTTTATTTAAAATAACTGGATAATTCCAATAAACAAAAAAAAAACGTCACTACACAATTCGAATGTTGAATACTTATCATATCTATATAAACATTCTCAATCGTGATACGAGTATTGCCAAGCTACTGTGAACACACCACGTTACGTCATGTTTTTGTCATTCAGTTGTTTGCACGACGATAGTACACGTGCTCACGATTACATTGCATTTCAGTGAATGAATGATGATGCATTTATAAAAATAATCATACGGTTTCCAATGACTTCATTGGTTAACCACATATAGTGCACCTATGTTATACACAACGAGGTAAAGTAGTTACCATTAAACATACCATATTACATGTGGCCCGAGTGCTCGCACATATTTCCCAATCGTCAGAGGCTTTACCTCTGAAAAGATTCACCCACTTCAATCCAATCTAGTTGGTAACATGTTAAACCGAATAATAATGACAATTATAACATAGGGGTGCGATTTCTGACATTCAGCCACAATTCCACGTTTCATCGCATCAGACCTAAAGAGAAGCAAATACCTCATGCGACGATGCAGCTTTCGTGAATTGATGCCTTCGTCGAATTCGTCTCGCGGGAGCGAGCAATCTCACAAAAAAAAAAACTATAAGTGACTTGAACGCTTCACCAGCGATGAACCTTGGTTCGCATCTTCCAAGTGGATCGTCATCCCCGGTTCGAATGGAGCTAATAAGCCCAGGTTAGACAATTCAAGCGAATTGAGCAACTTACTTGACTCGAGCGCGAATTGAAAGAGTATCTGAATACGTTCAGTTTACCAAATATAAACTCAAATACGAAATAACAAATCTTCGTCATTCAATCTATTGCGATTCACGATCTTAAAGAATATAGTTCTAGAGAGAAGTTTTTTTCATTAGATGATGTCAAGCTTAGAATACCAATCAGCACGACGAAAATCTGGTCTCAAGGCCCGAATAAAATTAGAATTTTATTGAACAAGAAGTCTTGAAGATTTCTTTAAATCATTAATGAATCGAAGATGTGTTGAATTCTATCTACGTTTCAGCAGTGTATGCAAATACAAACGAACTTTTTTAACACATTTTAAAATGTGCAAAACTTGAATCATCACAAAATACCCAAGCAATCATCTTTCTTTGTATACAATGCGCTGATCGCGCATTGAATTTCATTGAGCAATTCTTTCTCCAAATGGTTATACTAAACCCATAATGATAGACTTTCACGATGGCGATGCCGGACCCGGATGGGTAGTTTTGCGTGTTCACGGAAAAATGTAAACCATCGCACCTCCTCGTGATGGTGGATCGTTGATAAGTTTCACATCATCATTTACACTTCCCCACAATAGCAGCTGATCCACTCGGCGATGGGGAGCTCTCCTCAAGCGATCGTCGCCTTCTGGATCCAGGGGCTGAGGCTGCGGTGAGCCAAGTTTGAGAGAGACCCTCTCCCGAGACCTGATGCTCGCAAAAGACTCTCCGCTGAAGACTACCGAACGCTAACCTACCTGTATGTTATTCCGCTTCACTTCGTAGCTCAGCCAATTATCTGTCGAGAAGGCGATTGCCAGCAGGGCAACGGCAATGATGGCGGATATCGTCGCGAGAGACAACGTTACTGCGCTGCAGGGCATCTTCACTACGTTGCTGTCTTCGTCCGATTTTCTAGGGTACTTTCTCTACGACTATACAACCACAAAGACGCAATCTATCGCTGTTGGAAGCCTTCGTCTTCCAGAAATTCCTGACACTTGACGTTTTCAAGACACGACGATCATCACTGAATTCGCAATCAGGTTATTGGTGCACACTCACAGGCGATCATTGGCAATGGTTTCCTCTCGGTATGATGGTATCAACAACTGAATCACTTTGCCCCTCACACTATCTGTAGTTATGCTTCAATCACCCATAGAACATCACTTCCAGCAACAACTTCAAGATCTTACTTGGTTGGAGCTTTCAACATTCCCTTAACACTGCCGGTTCAAAGGTGCCAAAACTCAAAAACTCCTGATCCACAGAACGGACTTTTCCCGATGATAACAGAGCCCACTAACAAAACGGGGTATTCGGAACGCTCAGCGATCTTACTTTTTGTTAAGACCCGCCCGTGCTCGATCTTCCGTTGGGTCACCTTTTTCCTATCCTACGCTCCCACACTAGCAAATCCGTTACTACCACAGCAGCTATATGCGCTCTTCCCGGGGGGTAAAATTCTCCGTTACGACGCGTCTCGGTTTTCACAGTCCAACATCATCGATGGCAAAGGCTCAACTAAATCTACCGCCAGCCGCAAGATCAGGCTGAACCCCCTGCCTTGAATGAGAGAGCGAGCGCTGCCACTACCACCGACGCGTGCATTTATTTCAACTTCTCAAGACACTTCATTCAAGAAAGAAAATCACCACTCGCTGAAGGAATTTCACCACATGGTCGTCGTTGTTTCTAACACACCAGCAGCGGCGATCAAGTGAGTTTGAATGTAAATATTTTCAACGCAACAGGCCAACTTTTTACAGTTGTTTCTGAGGTTTGCGTTTCGATGCTCGGTGCACATTGAGAGTTCAGAGTCGTTGTCGTCGTTGGCGTTCACTCACATGGCTGGATATGACTGACGGCGACGGACAGACAGAGCATGCCAAACCAACATCACTGCGAAGACGATGCACGCGGCAGCGACACGACTGGTTCTCTGTGGGTGCTTTCCTGTGTGGTACCATGCCTCCCTAATCCGGGCGAACTCGATTCAGATTCAGGTTGTTGTATTCTGCTCTTTCTTCGCCGAACGACGAAGAAACAGGTAGGTAGGTGTGGATTGAATTCGAGGCATGTGCAGAAAAAAGCAAAATATGAAGAAGAAAGGAGCTTGTCGTATGTGACTTGGATTGTGAAATTTATGACATGTGCAGGTTTGAGATGAAATCCAAAAAATCCCAAATTATGCAAGTAGTTTGATTAAATAATGCAATTGATCAACAACAATAAACTAATGTGCAATCATATATGTTACACGACAACGCGTCGTAGGTGTAGATGTTAACTCAAACAATAATTAATATTATCTAAATAACTCATTAGAAAAACCACATGAAATAGCAGAAAAATGCCAAAATAAAAAAAATGCTAAAGTAATTATTAGTTTTATATTTCATTATTATACCGGAATTAACAAAAAATAAGAAATTGGCCTTCACGTAACAATTGTAACATTACATTACACTACGTTACATTCTGATTATAGGAAAATGAAAAGGTACCGAATATATACAAATTTTTCATGGTAAATCAAAGTAAGTGATAGGCCATAGAAAATTTGGCCTCAGAGTAAATAATATATTCTTTCCTTTATTAGTTACATGTTCTTATTATTGTCGTACAGGTGATCAGGATAATTTCTTTTCTTGTTCATTAATGCTTGCATAATGCTGGAAAAATAAGAACAAATGCTTACAAGGACTGATAATTTTCCCTTGAAAATGGCAGAATACATCCTGCCGAAACGTCGGGCAATTCAAAATATAACCTTTTTGATCAACCCAGAGACTGAGAAAGCCATATCCTCGTAAGCAACAATATTTCCAGTCATCAATTAATAACAATAAGAAAAAATGCAATTGGATCCTCGATACTTTGTTTTCGAAGAACTTAATGATTTTGGATAAACGAGCTTGAATCCAACATCCCTCTGGGGATTTGGACGTACAATAAGCGGAAATTCAACATAACCAATCATTATTTATAGACTGACCAGATCATTTTGAGGAAAAAACGGGACAAACGCACCTGCAAAACGGAGCATGTACAATTTTGAAAAACTTGCAGGTTTTACAAATAGAATTGCAGAAGAGAATCGATAGTCAGATAATCCCAAGTCAATTTTAAATTTTTATGATTTCTGTTATGCTCGAGAGCTTTTTTTATGGACGTTTGACAACAACAAATTGCGGGCAGCAGGGACTATGTCCAAAGGTTTGACGATCCCTCCTCAAGCCATCTTCGAGTTGTCAGGCTTGCCTAGGATGTGATGGGGTTTGACAGTGGGCCCTATTAAATTCCTATAAAAAGCTGCATATATCCGCAAGTAGGCCCCACCAAAGCGACCGTGTTCCGCTTGAAGCGCACATGCCCAAGTCCTGGTGTTAGGTGGGACGCTAAACAGCCCTGACACGACGGCCCTCCGACGAGACAGAAGGTTTGTGCAGGCCCAATAGGCCGCCTGTAAAACCAATAATTACGAACAATATAAGAGATAATGCGACGGCAAAGAACTAGGCGATTGCATCACGATTGGAAGCTTGGAACATGGAACTACATAGAGCGGCTACCTTCTACCAAAGATGTGGCACCACCAACGAGCTGGGAACCGGTTTCATAGTGTGGTGGCAGCCAATCAACGCAAGGATGTGCAAGCTGAGGATTAAAGCCCGTTTCTTCAACTATAGCATCATCAACGTGCACTGCCCACACGAAGGGAGACCCGACGACGAGAAAGAAGCGTTCTTCGCACAGCTGGAGCAGACATACGATGGATGCCCACTGCGGGACGTCAAAATCGTCGTCGGTGACATGAACGCACAGGTAGGAAGGGAGGAAATGTATAGACCGGTCATCGGACCGGATAGTCTGCACACCGTATCGAATAACAACGGCCAACGATGCATAAACTTCGCAGCCTCCCGCGGGATGGTAGTCCGAAGCACTTTCTTTCCCTGCAAAAATATCCACAAGGCCACATGGAGATCACCAAACCAAGAAACGGAAAACCAAATCGACCACGTTCTAATCGACGGTAAATTCTTCTCCGACATCACGAACGTCCGCACTTACCGCAGTGCAAATATTGAATCCGACCACTACCTCGTTGCAGTATGCCTGCGCTCAAAACTCTCGACGGTGTACAACACGCGTCGAAGTCGAACGCCGCGGTCCTCACATTGGGCGGCTACAAGACGGTAGACTAGCCCAAGAATACGCGCAGCAGCTGGAAGTGGCACTCCCAACGGAAGAGCAGCTAGGCGCAGCATCTCTTGAAGATGGCTGGAGAGATATTCGATCCGCCATTGGAAGCACCGCAACCGCTGCACTAGGCACGGTGCCCCCGGATCAGAGAAACAACTGGTATGACAGCGAATGTGAGCAGTTAGTAGAAGAGAAGAATGCAGCATGGGCGAGATTGCTGCAACACCGCACGAGGGCGAACGAGGCACGATATAAACGGGCGCGAAGCAGACAAAACTCGATTTTCCGGAGGAAAAAGCGCCAGCAGGAAGATCGAGACCGCGAAGAGACGGAGCAACTGTACCGCGCTAATAACACACGAAAGTTCTATGAGAAGTTAAACCGTTCACGTAAGGGCCACCTGCCACAGCCTGATATGTGTAAGGACATAAACGGGAACCTTCTTACGAACGAGCGTGAGGTGATCCAAAGGTGGCGGCAGCACTACGAAGAACACCTGAATGGCGATGTGGCAGACGAAGATGGCGGTATGGTGATGTACCTGGGAGAACGCCTGCAGGACATAATTGTACCGGCTCCAGATCTCCAGGAAATCCAGGAAGAGATTGGCCGGCTGAAGAACAACAAAGCCCCTGGGGTTGACCACCTACCAGGAGAGCTATTTAAACACGGTGGTGAGGCACTGGCTAGAGCGCTGCACTGGGTGATTACCAAGATTTGGGAGGAGCAAGTTTTGCCGTAGGAGTGGATGGGAGGTGTCGTGTGTCGTTGCTGAACGCCGCCTACAAGGTACTCTCCCAAATTTTATGCCGTCGACTAGCATCAATTGCAAGGAAGTTCGTGGGGCAGTACCAGGCAGGTTTTATGGGCGAACGCTCCACCACGGACCAGGTGTTCGCCATTCGCCAAGTACTGCAGAAATGCCGTGAATACAACGAGCCCACACATCATCTATTCATCGACTTCAAATTCGCATATGATACAATCGATCGGGGCCAGCTATGGCAGCTAATGCACGAACACGGATTTCCGGATAAATTGACACGGTTGGTCATAGCGACGATGGATCGGGTGATGTGCGTAGTTCGAGTTTCAGGGGCATTCTCGAGTCCCTTCGAAACGCGCAGAAGGTTACGGCAAGGAAATGGTCTTTCGTGTCTGCTATTCAACATCGCTTTGGAAGGGGTAATACATTAATTAATTGGAATTAATTGGAATAGTGCTAAACTCGTCTATTGTCAATGATGTTGAGGTGGAACTCATCAGAATTCAATTTCAAATCTTCCTCAAGCGATGGTGTCTCTAAGTCGGTGTAGTGACATGTATTATTTTGGTTAATGAATAATTTGGTTGATTAGATTGAGAGTTTGAATGAGGCGTTATCTAGTAAAATAATACATAGATTGTTTAACTGGTTTAACTGGATTTCGTCTAAGTCAGGGCCTCAATCAGTTGGGCACCTAAACTTGTAGGAGACTCCTAAAAAAATATGTTTGTTGTGGTACACAAGCTTTTGTGAGGGCCTGGACACATGCTCAAAGTGCCCCCTCCCATTCTTATAGGATCTGACAAAGGTGTAGGCAAATCATTACAGTTCAGGATTATCAAGTTTAGTAACATATTCATTATCAACCAGGCCAGTTTTCTTTGTTTTTAAAATTTGCGCTATTAGGACAGTTGACTTATTAGGAAAAATTTATCAAAATAATTAAATCCCTACTGTGAATGCTTTTCCGATTTTTTTTGTTCCGTGTAACTAATCTTTATTTTAAAATATGATTGACAAAACTACTTGGTATATTGCGAACATCAGTTGAAAACCATTCTTCTTTTCTTATTTATTGCCACTGTAGCCCAGAACTGGGATGTTGTCGCCTCGTCGCTTAGTATTAAGTAAAATTATTTAGTTGAAACGACAGGCAATTTCAAACATTACGAAATTTTATTTTATTGTTTAATAGTTTATTGTGAAAGCTCTAGAAACATTTTCTTCAAAAACTTCCAATTCCTGGAATTCCTGTGAATAATCGAAAAAGTATCGTTTCGACATTCATTCAAGATTTCCTTCGAAATTTCTTCAAGAGATTCCTTCGGAAAATATTCCAGAAATTGCTTCGGAAATTAATAAAAAAAAATCTTCGGGAATTCCTCTACAAATTCTTTCGTTTAAAAACCTTAGAAAATTACTTCAGTAATTCTTCCGGAAATTTCTTTATATATTTCTTTGGAAATTCCTTACGAAATTTCTTACGATTCCTTCAGAATTTCCATTACCGATTTCTTCAGAAAAACCTTTACGAATTTTATTCGGAATTCTTTAAAGAATACATACGAAAATGAGTGCAGGAATTCCTACGAAAATTCCGTTGAGAATTCCTTTGGAGACTCCTTAAGGAATTCCTTTGGAAGTTTATTTAGCAATTCCTCCACAAATTCCTTAAGAGTTTCTCCAAAAATTGCTTACAAAATCCTTCATTTTTTAAAAGCAATACCTTTGGAAAATTCCTTGAGAACTCCTTCGGAAATTCCTCCTTTTGAAATTTCTTTGGAAATTATTCCATGAATTCCTTAAATAAATTCTTCAAGATATTGAATAAGAAATTCCTTCGAAAGGAATTTCTTTAGAATTACTTCCAGCAATCCCTTAAAAACATTCTCCGGGAATTCTTTCAGAACTTCCTGCAGGAATTCCTTCGAAAATGCCTAAATGAGTTTTTTTTCCGAAAATCTTTCAGTAATTCACTCTGTTTTTTTCAACAATTCGTGCTGAAAGTCTTTTAGGGTTTATTATTACAAAAAAATATAACAATGATGTCTGCGTATCTGCAAAGATAACGAAAATTAACTGGTGGAATTAAATGGAGAGTACTTAATTCGTCTTAGACGGTTGAATACATTCCAATAAAAGAGCTAATATCTTTTTCTATAACAATGAATTTATTCTTAGATTATTTAATGAAGGAGAAGTTCAAGTTCTCAATTTTTGGAGGAGTTTTTAAAGAAAATCATAGAGGGTTTTGTACAGGGATTTCCAAATTAACTTTTGAAGGCATTTCCAAAAAAAGAACCTGAAAGGATTTCCGTAAATAATTTCTGAAAGAACTGCTAAAAGAATTTTTGAAGGTATTTCTAAAAGACTTCCCAAAAAAATACTAGAAGAATTTCCAGAGGGATCCATAAACAAATTTCTGAAGGAATTTCCAGAGGAATTTTCAATGGCATTAACGAAGAAATTCATATTAGTGTCTACTGGCATTTCTGAAGTAATTTCTAGGTTTCCCAGGAATTCCTATGGACTTTTTCTTCCAGTAATTTATTCGCAATTTCCTCTACAAACTTCTTTAAAGATTCGTCCGGTAATTCCCTCGGAAATTGCCTTAAGGAGTTCTACAAAAACTCCGGAAAAGAATTCCAGAAAGTCTTTCAGAAATTCTTTCTGTATTTCCCTCAGAAATTAGTTCGGAATTTTCTTCACGTATTCCTTCAGAAATTTGTATATGAAAACCCTGGGAAATTCGTTAAGGTATTCGTCAAAAAAGTACCTTCAGAAATTCTTCTGAAAACTCTTTTGGAATTCCTCGCAAAACTCTTGGGCAAATTTGTAGCAAACTCCTTAAGAATTTCTGAACAAGTTCCTGAAAGAATATCCGAATTGTCAAAGCCACTCCTGAAGGGAATTCCGACAATCTAAAATTTCTTCACATTCCGTCAAGAGTCTGTTCAGAAATCGTTCTAGGGATTTCTTCGGAAAATGCGCCAACATTTGTTAGGAAATGAATTTAGAAATTAAATAAATGTTGAAATTTCTCAAGATATTCCTCCAAAAATTCAAAAAAGTTTTCTAGGAACTATTTCAAATCTTCTCTCAGGAATCGTTTAAGAACTTTCACCAGGATTTTTTTTAGTAAATTCCTTTGGTAAAACTTCTGGAATTCCTCAGCGAATTCCATCAGGAATTGCTTCGCAAAATCCTCACGAATATGCCTTCCGAAAATCCTTCACAAATTTCTTTCGAAATATCAACAGAAAATATTTTGGAAGATCCTTCGAAAATCCGTTTGAGAATTCCATAAAAAAATAACTAAAAATTCCTTCTGAAATTCATTTACGATTCCTTCGCAAGTTTCTTTAGGCTTTGAAAATTTGCTCAGAAAATTCTAACGGATTTTTTTTCTAGAAATTACTCCTTAGCAAGCTTCTAGGCATTTTTTCCTGAAATTCCCATAATAATTCTTTCAGAACAACCTTAAGCAATTCTTTGGAAAATTCTCAGGGTAATCTTCAGAAAATTCCTTCCATTTCCCTCAGGAATTCCTTAACTTTCAATTTTTTTCGGGAATCTCTTCAGAAAATCATTCAAAAGTCCTTTAAAAAATTCGGAAATTTCTTTTAAAATTCCTTAGAAAATTGCATTTTGGGATGCATTAGGAAATTCTATTAGGACTTTTTTTGAAAATGTCTGTCTTCCGGAAATTCCTTCAAAAAATTTGCCGGAAATGCTATCACAAACTCTTTCGGGCATTACATCAGGAATTCTCTCAGAAAGCCCTTTAGGAATTCTTTCGGAAATTCTTTTACGAATACCATCTGAAACTATTTCATTTCTTAATAAATTTCCGAATGAATGTGCGATTTTACTGAAGAATTTCCCAAAGAGAACATGAATGGATTTTTGGAAGAATATCTATATGAGTTTCCGCGGAAATTCTCATAGCATTTTACCAAGATGAGCTCGGTGGTCTAGTGGCTATCACTTCTGTCTTATAAGCAGGAGATCGTGGGTTCAATTCCAGGCTCGTCCCTTTCCTACTTTGTATTTCTATCTTAGTTTTTTTTTCTGTATTTCACGTTCTACCAATACGATTCCTACCAAACGACTCTTAACAACAATTCAAAAACCTTCTTTGCCACCAGAGTTTTCTGCATCTTTCCAAACTAAACGATGGTTTCTGGGGCTCTTCTTAGCCTAGCGGTAAGATTCTCGGCTATAAAGCAAGAAGCTCACAGTTAATAACTGTGGAAGCGCTGAATGAATAATACTAACCAGCGAGGCGGCAATATCTCAGTAATGCCAATAAGAAGAAGAAGAAGTCCAACTAATAATCCTTACCCTTCCCCAATATTCGCAAGGACGTGGCCAGAACAGATCTTACCTGATGAAGGGTGCCTTGCTTCCATCTAAGAGATAGTGATTAGTCTCTTATAAAAGACTATATTTGTACCACCTACGAATTTGTGCGAATTGCTCAATGCTAATGCTAAATTCTCAAGGAATGAAATTTCCCAAGTAATGAGGAGTTCCAAAAATAATCACGTTTTTACTTCAGAAATTCTTTCAGGAACTCTGCCAATAACTTTTTTGGCATATTTAAACAATTAATAATTAATTGCATATTATTCGGCAACTCGGCGGTACGAAAACCATTTTTTTTGTTAAATATCTTGGCTGTGCATATGCACAGCACATGTTTTGAAATGGACAAATTGATATGGAATTTGAGAAAAAGAATCCACGTGTCTTGGAGGGACTTGAACCCTCGACCTCCTACTCTCTATGCACAGCCAAGATATTTAACAAAAAAATGGTTTTCGCACGGCCGAGTTGCCGAATAATATGCAATTAATTGTAATCAAGTGTCGGTCTTCCACCGTCATTAGTCGTCTGAGTACACGCGACCGCTTACGTAAGGCAATCAAACTTATCAAATGCTTTAGCCAATCAAGCCTTTGGCACAGCAGAGTGCGATTGTGGGCGGCCTGGTGTAGAATGCGAAACAATCGTTATTGGGGGGCATTGGGGGGCATGGGGGGGCATAGAGTGAGATCCTCTCGTTTAATAAACAATGTGCACTCGCTTGACTGTGGATATACAACAGTAAATCACATGTGGAGATTAGACAAATCAAGCATCCGAAAGATATTCAATTTGCAAAAAAGAGAGCTAACCGCGGTGGAGGTTGGTACTCGGATTCTGATGGCTTTTCCGCAAATGTGACCTTTAAGTGGTCTTATTGAGTAGGGGTTATCACGCCTATCTAGAGAGTAGGAGGTTGAGGGTTCGAGTCCCTCCAAGACACGTGGATTCTTTTTCGCAAATTTCATATCAATTTGTCCATTTCGAAACATGTGCAGCCAAGATATTTAACATATTTAACCATGATATGGAAATGCTAATATCATCTTCCAAACTTAGACGTACATGTTCATGATAGAATTAGAGGCGAAAGTATAGAATTGATAGTTCCGTTAGGATACGGCAGGCATGAAGAATGTTTTTATAGAAGTCGATTTGAAAGCGAGCGGAAGGCAATATTTGTGATGGCACATATCACACGACCTTCCTTCTGCCAAGCTCCCGTATGAAGGGGGAGGGAAGAATATCAGTGTGGAAGCTGATATGTCTGATGAGCCAGTGGCCTTAGTCTGAATAAATAATAATATAAGTGTTCAACATCTCGAACTGTCTTATGGGTTTTGTCTTGTTCACTTGTTGTATTTTTTTGGTTTCTGCATAACATGTTTAGTTCGTTTGAATACAATTTTTGAAATATTTGAAAGAATCAATGAAAAAACGGGACAAATTGTAGATTTAATAGATTACGACGGGACAGCACAATAAAGGTTCCCCCAAACACACGCGACGCGACATTGCATTGGCGACGCGGTTCTGTCGCCGCTGGTATGGAAACGTAAATGTAACATTGCTTAGCGACCCAGCTATAGAATTGCGGCGACTAGTTGTTGCCGTCGTCAGATTCTTACCTTTTAAAACGAGTATATATAAAGCTCCAAAAAAGCTACACGAGTCCCATGTAATAAAGAATCATTATTTATTTCTTCAAGATCGGTTCAAATACCTTCTAGGGCATTTATTTTCTCTACTTCTATCTATCATGCTGCAGAAACTTTCAGTCACCAAAAAACTTTGAAAATCTTCTGGATATTTCAGATTTGATTTGCCTATTTTGAGTGAGCTTATCAAAGGATCCGACGAGCTCATAGAACGAATGAAAACGTCATGTAAATTTTCCTTTTTATGCTTCTCAGGGTTGATTGGCCCTCGGCAGTTCATCACAATCAGAATGATCCAGAACCGGTGTATTAGCTCTTCGTTGACACCTCTACCCGGGTATTTTCCCGTTTTTTCGAAAGTCCAAGAAACGAGCTTCCAGAAACTTTTTAAAGAGTTGGAAAAAAGCTACTGTAGCCGTGGATAACTGCAGTTGGATAATGCATTGATTTTTCAAGAACTCAAAAGTGTCTGCTTCTGATGCCTATATCTTGATAACCATATGGCTTAGAGTGCTGATATTCTGGGGCTTAATGCTCCAAAGCATTAGAATTAAGTAGGTCAACTTGAATTACGAATAGGAGAAGGAAAGATATTTTTATAGTAGTATATTATACATAAGTAGATATATTATAGGTGGCGTTGGTCGGCGTGAGCTTTTTTCAAGCTATAGAAACCTTCAGAAATTCTTGCACAAATTCATTCGTTAATTCCACCTGAAAGTGCTCTGAAAGCTGTCCCAGAAATTGTTCCGAAAGCTCCTCCAGGAATTTCTCCTCTGAATTTCCTCCAGGATTTTCTCCGGAAGTTCCTCCAGGAATTCCTACAGAAGTTCCTCCAGGAGTTCTTCAGGAAGTTCTTCCAGGAATTACTCCGGAAGTTTCTCCAGGAATTTTTCTGAAAGTTCCTCCAGAAATTCCTCCAGGAATTCTTCCGAAAGTTGCTCCAGGAGTTTCTCCGGAAGTTCCTCCAGGAATTTCTCCGGAAGTGCCTCCAGGAATTCTGATGGTAATTCCTTAAAAAAAATCAGGAATTCCTCTGGAAGTTCCTATATGGATGCTATATGAAGGATGATTGCTCGGTAAATCCCCGAGAGGTTCTGTAATCTCTTAAATAATTTCTCAAAGAAATTCCTCTGAAATTTTTCCTGGAGTTCCTCCAGAAACTCCTCCAAGGAAACTTCATAAATTACTTCCTCGAGGGTTCTTCAGATATTTCTTCTGACATCCATCCGAAATTCACATGGAATTCCACTAAACCCACCTCCCGGGTATTCTTCCGGAAAATTGTCTAGGAGTTCTTGAAGAACTTTTTATGGAAGTTAAGTTGCGAAATCTAGATCTAAAAAAAATCTTACGTGCAATCCTCTGAGAATTCTTCCAAAAATTCCTACCCCAAATTTCCTCCAAGAATTCTCCCGGAAATTCGTTCACAAATAAATTATTTCTCCGGATGTTTCTCTCTCGAATTTTTTTTTCAAGAACAAACTTCTAGAAATATCATCAGAAAAATCGGTGTTGAACTTAATCTAGAAATAAAAAACACCGTAATAAAGAAATAAAAAAAATTATCAGAAAAATACTCCCACCATCGGTAGTGTCTATAATTTCGCTTTGTATGCGTTACGCAGGCGTATTACGTATCAATCTATCAATAAATCTCTTGAATTATAAAATAAATGTATGGCATTTGAGAGAAATTCACTTGAATGTTGAAAATATAATTATAACAAATTATATGATATAGAAATATGCTTGTTTTTATTATTTTTGGAAATTCTCCAGAAATTCTTTCAAAAATTCTTACCTACAAGAATATCCGCGAAAATTCCTTTGAAAACTCTTCCAGAAATATCTCTGTATGTTTTCCTGTAAATTTTTCTCAATGAACTGCTCCGGGAAATTCCTCTTTCGTGAAAAATTCACGACGGAATTTGTGTGGGAATATCCGAAGGAGTTTATAAAAGATTATAATGTTCAATGCATAAAGTATTTCTTGTGGAAATTCGCAAAAGAATTTTTGATTTGAAACTCAGAAGTAATTTTTATACAAATTCTTGGATGAATTTTGCATGGATTTCACGATGGACTTACAGGGGAAATTTTCGAAGGAATTCCTAGATGAGTTTCAGCAGAAATTCTAGAAGTAAACGTATTCGTTCATAAAGAACTTCAAAAAAAGATTGTTGAGTTTCCAAACAATTTTTAAATGAAATTCTGAAATATCTTCCAACCGAAATATTCTAGTACGTACTGCCGAAGAATTCCTGAAGAACAATTCCCTCATTTTCTGAATAATTAAATGTCAGGTGCATTTTGTTTGACCGAGCATACGCTGCACAACAAGGGATATAATGGTTCTTCAATAAACAATTCAGGTCGAATAAGCTACTTTTTCAGCTGAAAAAGCCTGTTTTTAATTAAATAAGCCCTTCACCAGCTTACAATTGTGTTGGGTCTAGACTGTATTGGAAATGACAGGCAGGAGCTAGATAAGTCTAGACTCATCAGTAAAAATGCTATCGGCGTTTAAAAAAAATACTCGGCGGCGTGGTCAATTTCCATACGGCGTTGCGCCGATTAATTTTTGACGGCGGCGACGGAATTCACTTACAGCAAATCGTTTTGAATAATTCAAGTAATATGGTTACAGTATATACAGTCAAAGCTTTCAATGGATACATAAACCGTGCGAGACAGTTTGTCTACTCTGAATCTTCAAACTTATAGCTTCATTCATAATACCCACGTACATACACATGAAGCCTTCAATAGCAATACTTTCTTAACTGGTTCAATAACCAGCATTGCAACAACCCGCTACATTCGTATCGATTAGCTATAGATTCCAAACCTGATAATTGTGGAGAAATTTCACAATTTTAAGGCTCATACTTTGTAACACATTTCCCATTCCAAGTGCAACAAGTGTTTCAATGAGTTGATTTAGCTATATGTGATTATAGTTTGGATCAGTCATCGAGTTTTTCTCTGAAAACATAGAACTAGTCCTTCTTCCCTAAATGTTTTAATGTATCGTCGTTGGGGTGACAATGGGTCGAATGGAGGTGAGAATTTGTCATTGTTCCAACAGCTTAGAATACCTGTAGAATTGGTTAAGTGTATTTGATGACAAGAACACTAAATTATAAGATACGATATTCGACCTTCAGACTGTCCGTAAGAGCCGATTGACGGTTGTTAGTAAATATGGATAGTGGAATCTATAGAAGAGCGAAAAAAATCCTCTGTCTCCAATCGAGCTGTTAAATGTGTCTTCAAACGAGCATGACATCACGACTTAAATGAAAATATTAATGCAACCATGCTTTCGCTCATCTATAGATTCTACTATCTATATTAGTAAACGGTTCCTAACGACCTCTCTCCGATTAATCCAACCAGCTTTAGGCCGAGCCGATTATATCAAGAAGCATGTGCAATGTAGTCAGCATTAAACAGGTTCGACAGATATGTTGTCACCACCAATCATAAACTGATCGTCGCCTTGTTCTCATCACAGAGGGGAAAGCGGTACTTTCCATTGATTTGACACATGCTACTGAACTTTCCGAGTTCTGTCATCACATTTCACTAACAAATAAGATTTGTATAAAATCAAACTGCCTAAATAAAATTCAAATACTGATGTGCACTGCACAACACTGATGTGCACTGTCAACAAATTCCATTGATGGCTTTTGTATTTTCGAATATTTTCGGTTAACCATTTCAATTTCCAAATCATAGGATATTTTAGCAAACTAAATGAAACCAAGAGATATGCTCTCAAAAAAATATTGATTTACTCAATTTGGTATATTTTGCAAGTCCACTGGAAAGACTGGATCAGAACTGGAATGCGAGTGCTCGAATTTCAACGAAAAGAATCAATTATAAATAATAAATTGAAACATCGAGTTGTGATCGGGATTGGGTTCGCAAGAAGTGAAACTCGTCCATTTTTCGTATGAACAAATTTATTCGTAGAATTACTGCTACATTTTCGGATCGCGAAGAACAACATTCGTCCATGATCCTTGCCTGTGAAAACCGGAAGAACGACCACTGCTAATAAGGCTAATAAGACTAAAAGAAACATTTGAAATTAGGATTATGATTCTATAATAAAACCGAAAACCGAGTACCAGAATAATGTTTACCCGAATGGCATGTACCCTAATAAAATATTAACTAGATTGAGGAACAAAGAGGATTGAAATGTCCCATTTGGGAAAATCCTTAAACCGTCTAAGACGAGTTAAGTAGCTCCATTTAATTCCACCAATTATTTCAATATCTTTGCAGATACGTATTTCGACCACAACTGTATGGTCATCTTCAGTGTCTCGTACTTGACTCGACACAGTTGTGGTCGAAATACGTATCTGCAAATATATCGAAATAATTGGTGGAATTAAATGGAGTTACTTTACTCGTCTTAGACGGTTGAATACATTCCACTAAAAAGAGCTTAAAATATTTTTTCTGAAAATCCTTGAGTTAAAATGTTTCCATTTCGCTTTCTTTCATCGAGGCGTAGTTAAAAGCTTTATACATATGAAAAAATAGTTATGCGGAGTAATCCATTTCACAAAAATGTCATCAACAGCATTGCACAACATTTTGAATGATGATGATGATGATGATACTACCATCTATTGTAGCAAGGCACCTGCCGATAGCACTGGCCATATCTGACAAACGATTCGACCATGATTATATTATTGTTTGTATTTCATCAAACTCCTGTATGAAGGGCCAAAATTGGGTGGGGTGGTTCCATAAGCAGAGACACTTATGCGAATCCACGGGATGAATAGAGAATCTCCTTCCAGAAGAAAGTTCGTACATTCAATAATATAATCTAGCCCTCGTTTCCCAGATTGACCCAATAGATGGGGAGAAGAGCCCGCCCTTTATCCACGAGATGTTAACAATAGGAAGTTGGCGATTCCACTCTTCCTATCCAAATCGCTTCAATCGGGTGCCCTGACGGTTGTTTTTTTTTGCATATGGCATACAGTTATATAGTTTCAATAAAATTGGATAAATATATATAATGGAATTCTCTCACCAAGCTTTAATTCGTATGCTCTGGATAAGGGGGGATCTTTCTTCAACACCATCAAGTTTTAGATTTATGCTGTCTTCAGAGATGGTTTGGCAAGGACTGTCCTGGTTAAAATCGGGGGATATATATCATTCTGGTTCAAAGACCGAAAAAAAGAGATCTTGATCGCTGAAAAGATGAATTTTTTTGAGAAACAAATCGTATAAATGTATAAAGTAATAAATAAAAATAAAGAATATGATGAAGATATGTAGTTTATTGAATTTCAATCAAACGTAACAGCCTGCTGGTAATGCCTATCGTTTACTTATATGAAAATTTATGGCACATTGGGAAAATAATGATATTACTCTATTCTATATTCTTTGAACATATATGATAGTATTCATAGCTGTATAGAAATGCATACGAAAATGAACATATAAGATGTTTTTTTTAAGAAAATAAAAATATTCAAAAATAGGGGAACTGCTCCTGGAATTCATCCCATAGCTTCGATATTCATCCCATCAAAAAGAAAGCAATGGAAAGCAATTTCATTTGTTTCTGTTTACACGCACGCATGTTTACAGAAAGGTTTGATTTTGCTTTGATTTCAAAATTAAAGATCATCCGATTTTTTATCATTTTGTTCTCATTGCACAACATTTTGAAGGGCCTATAAAAAGCGACTATCTATTCTTGTGTCATATTGTAGAAAAACATATGCTTAAAAAAAGGATTTATTTGTTAAATGGCATATTGCATTTCGACTGATCGCTTCGGGCCTGTAATAATTGGAATCTCGAAAATAATGCCTTCTTTAAATGATCGCGTCAGCCCTGAGAACTATTTTTTTTTTTAGTAAATATTATATTTGGGTGAATGTCAAATGTTGCATTCGGGTAACTGCCTTTCGGGTATAAGTTACATTCAGGTAAACGTGTTTCGAGTATTTGTTCTAGAACCAATATCGACACCGTGCAATACTAGTTGAACCAGTTTTAGATGTGATACCGGAATCGGAACCACATAATTAAAGTTTCGCGAACGTAGTCAGTATTTGGCACATTGTTCCAGCTTTTTGAAAGCTGATATGTATTTTTTTCATGATATCTAACTTTCTATGGAGTTTTAGCATAACATTTCCCCAATGGTTTCAGTTGCTTCTCTCGAATTCCAATAATTATCGTATCATGCATGCATAATTCACCTGACATACTGTTACAAATGGGCACTCCTGTATCTGCTCGTGGCTACGAATTCTGAATTTGAATTTCAAATCACACACTCGCATGCATTGCTAATATCGCTAGACCAATCAATGTGGTTTGGTGAGTAAAGGAATTTTCAATCAATAGGTAGGTATGTTGGTTCCATTCGCTAAGAAATAGAAACGAAACTCGAAATTTAATAATTGAATCGTGAATCGATTCCTATGTACAAATAAGTATTTTCACTTTTTTTTTCACAATTATTGTATTGATAACAAATTCAGGAACATCTAGCTAGTTATTCCTATATTTTTTTCTTCGGTGTCTTAAGTGACGTTCAAATCAGTTTGATAACTTCATTCTTTATCAATAGGATGATCGCTTGTGGATCTGAATTCCAAGTAGAAAAAAATAATGCAAAAATCAACCTTTTTTTTAGCGAGTGACAAAACTTTACATTTGCTTGTTTGGCATATCATAAGAACAGTCTTCGTCTATGGCTATACATTCCAGCTGAAATTTGGCCTGATTCTCAACTTAGTGTTCTATTAGCATTTCCACAGTTATTTATTAAAAGCCTTCAATGCCCGCCAATGCATGAGTCTTGTGTGGCAATTACTACAATGGATATAAATGCTATACCCAGGGAGTCAAGAATGTTTCTCACCGAAAAACATCCTGGATCGAATCGAGAATTGAACTCGCCATCTCCGGATTGGCAATCCTACGCTTTTCACGCAAGGCTAACTGGAGACCCCATTAGAACAATGGGGTTAACAAACAACAGATCATCCAGGATAGCAGTATGTTGGAGGTTTTATTTTTTCAATATTTAAGCGAAGAAGAGAGAAAGGCCGAAGGCTGAAAAATAATAACGCTGCGGGGAAGGACCAGCTCCCGGCTGAACTTCTCAAACAGCAGCTTTATGAAGTTCTGTACCATATAATGTCGAAAATATGGGGAGACGTAGAATTGCCTGCTAGCTGGTTGGACGGCCTCATTTGTGCTCTCTTTAAAAAAGGGCACAGACTAGAGTGCGCCAATTACCGAGGAATAACCCTTCTTTATTCGGCGTACACAATTATGTCCCGTATTCTGTTCAACAGATTGAGACCGCTTGAAGAGTCCTTCATCGGCGAATACCAGGCAGGTTTTTGTGAGGGCCGATCAACGACGGATCAAATGTTTACCCTGAGACAAATCCTTGATAGATACCGGGAGAATAACTTGCAGACACATCATCTGTTTATTGATTTTAAGACGGCGTACGATTCAGTGAGGGCTGCAAAATGGTGGGTTGACATCAAGGAAGGAGCGCCAAACAGAGCTCTGGTCCCCACAAGTTCCTATCTCACGCTTCCACGTTTCGTCCGATGACAAAATACCGCCAGCTAAGGGTTGTGTACTTAGATGGTAGTGCAGCCTAGGCAGTGTTGTCCTTCTGACATGAGCTAGAGTGAGAAGGTACGCCTCGAGCGTCTGTTCACCAGGAGGTGCGGCTCAAACAGCGTCTGCCTGGTACCCAGCGGCTGATCAACGAAATGCTGTATCGCGTCAGCTATACCTAAGGTGGCAGCCCCACCAGCACGATGTAGGTAACGTGACCCCGGTAAGGTAGCTTACTGCTCTCTCATATACCAAGAAAAAGAGAACGTTATTTTTGGCAACCGACCCGGCAACGAAATAAGGACTATGATTGGAAACTCGGTACCTGGAATGTCAGGACCCTAAATGAACCTGGACGAGTGAGCCTTCTGGCTCGCGAACTGCAGAAGGTTGGAGTGAACGTGGCCGCTATTCAAGAAGTCCGATGGCCCAGATCCGGAGAACGTGAATTCCGAGCCGTGGACCCCACGACCAACACTGCATTCACATCGGCGGCGGAAAAGCAGAGCATGGAGTTGGTTCCGTAGTGATGGGCAAGCAGATGAAGCGAGTGATGCGGTGGATACCAATTAGCGAACGAATCTGTGTGTTGAGGATACGGGGAAAATTCTTCAATTACAGCCTAGTCAACGTTTACGCACCGACAAACGATAAATCCGACGACGTGAAGGACACGTTTTATGAATGTCTTGAACTTGATAAAGCCTATGGAGAGTGCCCAAAGCATGACGTGAAAATTGTTATCGGAGACGCTAACGCTCAGGTCGGTAGAGAGGACTTTTTCCGTCCCATAATCGGTAGGGAGAGCCTTCACTCCGCTGCCCATGACAACGGCCTACGGCTAGTAAATTTCGCTGCTGCCAGAGGGATGGATTTAAGCTTCGTTACTGAAATGGCAAAGAGCATGGGACACCGCAGTCAAAGGTCGTTGGACCCACAGACTGATTCCAGATGTGTCTAACTGGGTTGATAGGAAGCATGGTCAAGTCAACTTCCACCTAACACAGCTAACATGGCTGCTTTAAGAAATTCCTACACAGGTTTGGCTTCGCAGATTCTGCGGAGTGTCCTGAATGTGTAGGTGAGGTAGAATCGGCAGAGCATGTGATGTTCGCATGCCCGCGATTCGAGGTAGAACGCAATGCCATGCTGCTTATTAGTGGTATGGATACAACCCCGGACAACCTCGTCGAGAGGATGTGCCGGGAGGAAGCTATATGGAATGCGGTGAACACAGCATCTCAACAGATTATGTCAAAACTGCAGCGGTGGTAGTGTCTTGAACAAAACCAACGAGTGCAGTAAGGGCACCTGTGATGCAGTGAACATTTTGCTCACCCCGACAACCAACATGTCGCGGGTGGGCTGCGGGGACCTCAGTATGTAGATATAGAGGTCATTGCGGTTCACGCGCGGTGGTTGTTGTCGGGGTGCTCGTCTTCAACGTGAGATTATGATACGGACCGTTAGGTTACTATCATAGCTTGCGATCGACGGGTGGTGAGGTAGCCACCCTTGAAGTCGATGTTGTGTGTATTGACGTCAAGTGCGTTATCATAGGCGTGAGCGTTCTCAATAGCCCCCCCCCCCCTGATGTATTGCTTAATTGCGGGCCGGGGGTACGGACTGGCGAAAGGGTTTTGGTTTTAGTGGATCGGGTAAGAGTTACATGACATACCCATCCCCACACTACCTGAGTACCTCCTCAGGTGTCTGGTTGCAGATTTCCGTTTACCCTTGCTCAATAAAAAAAAAGAGGGATGGCCATCAGCAGCACCTACTTTGCACGAAAGAATATCCGAAAGCACACCTGGAGACACCCAAATGGTGAAACTTGCAACCAGATAGACCATGTTCTGGTGGATGGGCGCCATTTCTCGGATGTTATTGATGTGCGGACATTCAGAGGTTCGAACATTGATTCTGATCACTACCTCGTTGTCAGTAAAATTCGATCACGGTTGTCAACTGTATCGAACGAAAGATCACAGTGAACGATGGGTTACAGTATCTAGCGATTGTCGGCGGAAGGAGTATCGGCTGAGTACCGCCAGAAGCTCGACGAACGGATAAGTGCAATCAACGTTAGCGACAACATCAACGATATATGGGAGTCGATCCATGGAGCGGTGAGCACAACAGCACGAGAAGTGGTAGGCACTGCACAGAGGCGACCCAGGACGGATTGGTTCGATGTGGAGTGTCAGAGAGTGACAGACGAGAAGAACGTTGCCAGAAGCCGAATGTTTGTGTCGGGTACCCGATCGTAAAGAGATCGGTACAAGGAAGCAAGAGCAGCCGAAAAACGAACCCACAGCAGGAAGAAGAAAGAGTACGAAGAACAAGTTATTAGTGAGGCGCAGGAAAAAATGGAGCAGAACGATATGCGGAGGTTTTATGAGTCTGTCAATGGCGTGCGGAGAAAGACAGCGCCATCAACCGCCATGTGCAACGACCAACAAGGGAATTTGCTGACAGATAAAACCGAAGTGGCTGCCAGGTGGAAGCAACACTTCGAAACTTTGTTGAATAGTGGAAGTGACAGTGCATCGGTGAACAGAATAAATGTTAGCGACGATGGACAAGCTGTGGAGTCACCTACACTAGATGAGGTTAAAAAAGCTATTAAAGAGCTGAAAAACAATAAGGCTGCGGGAAAGGACCAGCTCCCGGCTGAACTTCTCAAACATGGCAGTGAGCAGCTTTATGATGTTCTGCACCATATTATGTCAAAAATAGGGGAAGACGAGGAATTGCTTGCTAGCTGGTTGGACGACCTCATTTGCCCTCTCTTTAAGAAAGGGCACAGACTAAAGTGCGCCAATTACCGAGGAATAACCCTCCTTAATTCGGCGTACAAAATTATGTCCCGAATTCTGTTCAACAGATTGACACCGCTTGAAGAGTCCTTCGTCTCCTAATACCAAGCAGGTTTTCGTGAGGGCCGATCAACGACGGATCAAATGTTTAACCTGAGACAAATCCTTGATAGATTCCGTGAGAACAACTTGCAGACACATCATCTGTTTATTGATTTTAAGACGGCCTACGATTCAGTAAACGGAACGAAATGGGGCAAATTATGCTAGAACATGGATACGGCTGATTCATATATCGTTGGACGGATCGAAATCAAGTGTAAGGTTGCGGATGAAACATCGACATCATTTGTTACCTTTAATGGATTGAAGCAGGGTGATGCACTCTCGAATCTACTGTTCAATATAGCGCTCCGGGAGCGATTAGGAGAGCTGGTGTGCGAAGAAGCGGTACCATTATCACAAGATCGCATGTGCTCCTGGGATTTGCGGACGATATCGATATTATCGGGATTGATCGCCGTGCCGTGGAAGAGGCTTTTGCGCCTTTTAAAAGGGAGACAGCGAGGATTGGACTCACGATCAATACCAGAACAAACGAAGTACATGGTCGCTGGCAATCAACGTGGCTTCATTAGTGGTGGTGTTAGTAAAATGATGCTGGATGGTGAAAAATTTGAAGTGGTAGAAGAATTTGTGTATCTTGGAACATTAATGACGTGCGATATTGATGTTACCCGCGAGGTGAAAAGGCGTACTGCAGCTGCAAATAGGGCTTATTACGGACTTCGTAACCAGCTTTAGTCCCGTAGTATGCAAACGAAGACAAAATTCGCGCTATATACTACTCTGATTCTTCCAGTGGCTTTATAAGGCCATAAAACATGGACGCTAAAGGAGGCAGATCGAAGAGCTTTCGGAATATTTGAGCGTTGGGTGCTGCGTACAATACTCGGCGTTAAACAGGAGAACGGTATCTGGCGGCGTCGCACGAATCACGAGTTGTACCAGGTGTTTAAAGGGCTGAATATTATTAAGTTTATACAACACGGAAGTCTTCGGTGGGCTGAACACGTTGTTCGATTTCCAGAAGAACGTCAAGCGAGGAGAATGTGTGGTAGAGAACCCAATCAAGCGCTATGAAACTTCGGGTGCTGCGTACAAATGATTTGAAAGCTATTTGGCTGACAGAACTCAACGAACAGCTTTTAGAGTAGAGTGCATATCACTGCATATCAAATCAGTGTCGATGATTTATATACTCTTTCTTTATGTTACCCAGTGGATAAAAAATAAAATTATTGAGATTCGTTTTAGTAGAACCCTTATTGCAAGACAAGTGAAAAATGCACTCTTACCCCACCGGTGAGGTAAAAGTGCGCATCGGGTGGGGTAAGAGTACGCATTTATCCAATCATGTGCTTTAAGTATATTAAATTAATGATTTCGTGTGTGTTACTTCTACGTGAAGTTAAACGATTTACAATGATATGGAAATGCTAATATCATCTTCCAAACTTGGACGTACATGTTCATGATAGCATTAGAGGCGAAAGTATAGATATCATTTTAAGTATATATTAACACAAATAAGAATTAATATCATTTAATTGATGTTTCATGAGCATATATTAGGGAATGTTTAAAGATTACGTCACTCTTAAAGGGGGAGGGGGTCCTAAAAATGTGCGCTTTCATACGAAAAACCATTTTTTTTTATATACACAAAAAACTACAGAGGTAAAAATATATATCAGGTTTCGCGTGGCGTATACAAAGGCATTTTCCTTAAAGAAAGTCCACCAATCACGTAACGTAAAATTTGGCTATTTCATCACCCCTCCCCCTATCTTACACTATTTGTATGAATCCTCTAAAAATTATATGGATCGTCATACATCTCGCAACCCCTCCCAGCTAAACGTTGCGTAATTTATGAATGTTTCTTTTGATTAAATGAAATTATCATTTAGAAGAAATTGTGTTTTCGTACTATGTTTAGGTGTACAACAAGTCCTAATACAATTTCATTATATCGCTTCAGTGCTTTGTTCGCTAAGTCCTTTCTAACACCGAATTACTTCAACTTATCCTAAAAACTTGTGATAATTTCGAATTCTGTCCCTTTCTTCTTAGATGTGGATCTTTACTTTTAGTCTTATTTCGGCCGGAGATACGGATTTGATATCATAACTTAAAGATTCATATGCGTACTCTTGCCCCACCGGTTCCTGCGTACTTTTACCCCACAGTCCCAAAATTTATTCAAGTAATGGTTTTGACTTCTTCGAAAACCAACCGGATTGGTGTTCTGCACCATAAAGTACTCTATACAATAGGTTATCGAAATGGTATAATGTTCACCTGATTGAACGTATATATGGTAATGAAATACTAGTTGCGGAAACCCAATTATTTTTAGCAAAATGACCAAAAAGTTATCTAACTCCATATCTCTTTTGTAGTTTATTCAAATCGTTTACAATTACACATGATAATAGTTGACCAGAATACCTGCCAAACTGATGCAGTGTTGCTAGTTTATCTTTTTTTATTTCTTCAAAAAATCGAAAACGTATTCTTACCCCACGCGCACTCTTGCCCCACTCTACTCTAATGATTCTGTTTCTAGTCTCATGGAGAACACGCTCGGAGTGCCACAGGGAAACGTATTAGGGCTTATTTTATCTATTATTTACATAAATTAAATGCGACGAGTCTTACGATTTTGTGATATAAATCTTTTTGCTGATGGCACCGTGATATTCATTGAAGCCAAAAACTAAGCAGTTGCCGTTTCACGCTTGAACGAAGATTTACACTCTCTAAGTAGATGTGCAATTGAAATTGAAAACAAAATACATGGTAATTTTGCTAAGCTGAGTAAACAATTGATCGGGTGCGCGATATCTTGGCGTGATTATTGATGTCGGGCTAAAATTTGACACACATGTTGACAATGTTATTTAAAAAAAGCCAAGAAGTATGCAATGCTCTTTCGATTTAGACACGATTTAACTATTTGCAAAATACTCTTGAATTAATCATATCTCCTGATCTGGATTTTTGCCCTTTTTTCCTATTCTTTAAGTTAACGTTTTCGTTTGATTTCAAAATGCGATAGATTCGCTTCTTCAACTTCCCTTACAGGTGGCTGTCAGTGAAGCAAAGAATAGTGTACTTAACTAAGGATTTCATTTTTAAAGTAATAAACGGTTTTCTGCCTCGATATTTGTGCGATCAGTTTAAAAGATGAAGTGATTTTTATAGATTTAATACTGCCTTTTGAACAGCTACCCGGCAATTTTTTACCCGAACACATGTATCTTGATGAAGTTTTTTTTACAGCGGATGATTTATTAAGGACCATAATTTATTTTTATCATTTATTAAGGCATTAATAAGCTATCACGCACGCCTCGATGATGATGATGGATTTTATTTTATTGATGTAGTTTAGTTCTGAACCTTTCTTTGTGTAGCCTACAAAAGTATAATTCTAACGGTTGAATAAGTAGTAAGCCATCTAGTAGATTTTTTTTACTCGAAGTTGTCCCGAAACTTTTGTCATCGACGGAGCGATTACACAGGTTTTGGCGTTTGGTTTGGCGTCGGAGGTCGTTTATGTCTGTATATACAATCGGATCGTTAGTTTATAAAACCGATTACATTGATCTTATTGAATTGTCTTAAAAATAACTTGTCCAGCTCAAAATTGTGTAGGGGTATGTGGCGGGACCATCATAATCATCATCATCAACGACAAGACCAGTAAAAGTCTGTTTTGACAGTGGCCTTGATGATGGGATAGTTAACTCGTCTATATCAATTGCTCGTCTGAAAGAGACGCTGTGAAAATAATTCGCATGGATAGCATCAGTAGTTCAATCGTAACGATCCATCGAAACCGAATATCAAATCAAATAGCCTTCCTTCTATTATGCTGCTTATTTTTGAGATATGTCTTCAACTATCGAACAAGTTTACCATTTTCAATCCCACTTCAAAAACAGCTGGATGGTTGCCTAAAATGAAATGCAATTTCATGTCATCGATCGTGATAAGCAAGATACTCGCCTCTTTTTTTTCTCCGTATGATGCAATACTGCAATTATCGGACATCTGATTTCTTGCGATCCAGCAGTCTGTTGAAAGATTTGGTTTTTATTTATTTCAATGAATTATATTTCAATAAACATGTTTGAAGTATGTAACCGGGACCCAGTTACTGATGTGCTTCTAGAAAAAAAAGATTATTATTTGTTTAATATCGAAAGCACTGTTTATGTTTTTATTCGAAGATGTACCTAGCCGCTCTTGCACTGCAACTCAACGAACTTATCGTTTACCACTCATCGCAAACTGTCTACGTTCGGCCCCTATATGCTTCAGTAAAGGTGTGGGTCAACGTTCACTGAGTTGGTATAAGTGAGTATTATTCACTAAAATAATGTAAGCATTGCCATCGAGAGCGGAAAGCCTTGTGAAACGTCACGTCTGTTGAAAACATAAACACAGGATGGCCGACACGTGTCGTCGATTTCGCACATGTCCGACCGTTTTCGGCATTTCAGTTGGGCGCCTTTCTCGCTCAAACGCCAATTTTCACCGATCCAAGTCAATACTGGTTTGATCCACACCTGTCGTGAAGTGTACATACTTCGGTCGGCTCACAACACGAAACCACGCGGTATGAAAAAGGTACCCAATTGAAGACAGATTTTACTCAATCAGAAGGTTTGGTTTGCGAACATAATAACACATATTTTCGTTTCTTTTTGTGATTATTGATGGCGAGGCTCAATTCTTCCCTTATCAAATACATACAATATATTGAGGTGTGGTTTGTTGCCGTATAATTGAATAAAATATGTAGCCTATATGTATTAAACTGATCCAGGCAACAATCAGCTGTCCAATTCACGCGTGTGATAAAGGGTCACTGCTGCTTTGAGTTCATATAGCACCCGTATTAAAAATAATTGAAAACAAAGAAATGTAGCGCATGTTGCTTTATTTCTCGTGTGTGATTTTTTCCAGCAGCTTGCTTGCAATAATACGACAATACGATAACAATAAAAAATCCCAGAAAAATCCACCTAGCGGTGATGGAGCCTTTCTCGTGTATTATGAAATGTAGTGAGAAAAGCACAAAAGGCAGGTCGAAATTGCACTTAAGAAAGATAGATTCATTTATTTCCATCAATTTACATTTATTTGCGTATTCAAATAACATTGAAGCAGCATTTAAAAAAAAAAGATTTGGGTTGGGAAAAATGGAGACAAAAAAAACAATCTTTTTGAATAACACTGGAACGTACGGCTGATTGAACCAATTTTCAATAGCGAAAAATTAGTTCTACGTCGAATGCAACCTATTGCAAGCAAATCGGTGGCTAAGGATAAGTACAAAAAAGTGTGTTTATGCAAATCTTGTCTAACATTTTTAAAAGGACCTAAGTAACATTTTTTCATTAATTAATTTGAGTACTGCATTAGAAAGCTTTCATATTGGTTTGTTGATTGCAATATTCAAATTATTCCATTAAAAATGTTACAAAAGGACCTAAGTCCTTTTGAAAAGTTTAGCGATAAATATGGTCACGGGAGGTAATGATATCCTAGGATGTAGCATTGGCCCATCACGCAAATAACCTAAAAAAAAAATCAGCGATAATACACCCAGGTTTTTTTTACACGATTGGAATTCATTAATTTCTCGGTTAACCCGAACTTTCACAGCTTTTTAAATGCCACCTGAATTTTCTTTGATTTTTTGTGATTTTTTTTTTGTGAGGTTCAATACAATCCTTGTATTGAAGTCTTATAGTTTTGTATTAGCTCAATACAGTATTTGTATAGAAAGCTAACCTAGATTTGTATACAAAAATTGTAAGATTTCTTTGTCGGTTGTACAAATGTCAAAATGGGCCCTCCTTAGCCGTGCGGTAAGACGCGCGGCTACAAAGCAAGACCATGCTGAGGGTGGCTGGGTTCGATTCCCGGTGCCGGTCTAGGCAATTTTCGGATTGGAAATTGTCTCGATTTCCTTGGGCATAAAAGTATCATCGTGCTAGCCTCATGATATACGAATGCAAAAATGGTAACCTGGCTTAGAAACCTCGCAGTTAATAACTGTGGAAGTGCTTAATGAACACTAAGCTGCGAGGCGGCTCTGTCCCAGTGTGGGGATGTAATGCCAATAAGAAGAAGAAGAAGAAGAAGAACAAATGTCAAATGTTTGAAACCTTGAAGTGCACATACTTCACACACCCGGACAGATTTTTATTGCCTCCTAGAACAAATCGAAAAAAAAATTGTACGAGAATGGCAATAAGACTAACTTGCTGGCTTTTGCGAATCATTTTAAAAACGGTATCGTACGATTTCAACGAACAAATCTCCCAAACTTGTTTTCTATGTTAAATGTCATCCCAAAAATAGTCAGTTCAGCATTCCTTATTTGTGTTTAGTTCACTTTTTTCTAGGAAGTGCCTAAATCGAAATTTTAATAATTGATATTGTTTAGCAACCTAGACTTTGCTGGTTGATGGAGTCCTGTCTTATCTTCTGTATACATATCTATTACAGACCGTGGCAGTCGGTCAGTCAGTCATTGAGTCCAGCTGCTAACCGACCGAACGGTGCCGACGAATAATCGATTTCCTTCTGAAAATGCGATCATTTATTCAAGAATGTAGCCAGTTCGTGAGTTGGCTTATGTTACTCATCAAAACATTTCACCAAGAAAATATTTTTAAAGCTGCCAATGAGTTCATTTGGTCATGTAGCATGAAGTACCAGTTTGATATTTTCGATTGTTCCATCTTTAGAATGAATGGTAGCTGATCCAACAAGGACACCTAACTCTTTTGTCAAAAATACTATTTATAGTGTAAGCCTATAGGTATATCCATTGATGCCTTTCAAGCGGAAATTGGATACGTTCAACCCCGACTCGGCAGCAAAATTGGGACTATGATTGAAAACACTGCTTGCACACTTGCACACATCTCCTGTACAATGTTGTCGGGACTACGTCCTAAGTGAATCTATGGCAAAGGATAAAAGGTCGAAAAGACAAAACGTTGAAAGGTACAGAATGTCGAAAGGACAAAAGACTGAAAGGCACAAAAAGTCGAAAGGGGCAAAAGCTCGAAATGGACAAAAGGTCGAAAGAAAAGATATTTTAGTTACTAGATAAAGATTGTCGCTGTCGTCGCTGTCCGGAACATCTTTTGCTGGCGAGGATAGGGGAGCAAAATGTCAAAGAAGGAAAATCCATACGATTTGACAGCTTGGTACCCAACATGTTTCAAACAGCAGAACAAAGGGAACCGAAGCGTCAATCTTTATCTAGTAACTAAAATATCTTTTGTCGAAAGGGATAAAAGGTCGGTTAAGAAGAAGTTGATAACAAGTTGGGTGTATTCCAAAGGAATTTTTAAAATGCATTCAACGTCAAGCAGAAGTAATACACTCATCATATCAATAAAAGTAGAAGATTGAGCAATGTTCAAAAAAGGAGTAATTACTATGAAACAAAATTATGAATATCTAGATAGTTCTGTTAGAGATAAAAAAGGTTGTTGATTTAAGAAATGAATAAAACTTGTATTGTGCGAGATTGATTGAACAAACCGAAATGTTATCTTTTTCGACCTTTTGTCCCGTTCGACGTTTTGTCCTTTCGACCTTTTGTCCCGTTCGCCGTCTTGTCATTCCGACCTTTTGTCCTTTTCGACCATTTATCTTCTTCTTCTTATTGGCATTACATCCCCACACTGGGACAGAGCCGCCTCGCAGCTTAGTGTTCATTAAGCACTTCCACAGTTATTAACTGCGAGGTTTCTAAGCCAGGTTACCATTTCTGCATTCGTATATCATGAGGCTAGCACGATGATACTTTTATGCCCAGGGAAGTCGAGACAATTTCCAATCCGAAAATTGCCTAGACCGGCACCGGGAATCGAACCCAGCCACCCTCAGCATGGTCTTGCTTTGTAGCCGCGCGTCTTACCGCACGGCTAAGGAGGGCCCCATTTATCCCTTCGACCTTTTGTCTTTCAACCATTTCGACCTTTTGTCCTTCCAACTATTTGTCTTTCGAATATCGAATGTCACGTGTTCCAGTGTCTTCTCGCAGCTTGGACAGGTTGGGCAAAAAGGGGTTCTGCGTGCTCGAATCTGAGCAGAAACTTTTTGAAGCTTCCATGACTGAACGCGATTTTGTCAGGTAGAAGTTCTTTTCTCCGTGGTTTTTATCCACCCACAATGACAGGTTCGGAATGAGACGATAGACCCACCTTCCACCTTTCAACTATTGTCCCAAGCAGTGTTGGTATAATCACTCATAAATCTCAATCAACGAGCGCTACCGTGCGATCGAAATCGTCTGCGATTTTAAAGGAATGCATCACGCTTGAATTTTTCATACTGAAACGCATCATTTCACTCATTTGCCAAACAATCATTTTGGTCAAAAACGCCGGGGGCAATTTATTGCTTATACATAAAAGAGTGTTTAATATTTTATGCGACAAACGTAGATTCATTGTTTTTAACGAAGGAGAACAAAAGAAAACCTACGATGATTCAAATGGATGATTCAACTCATCCATGAGTTTTTAGGTGCTGAGTTGGGTGCGTTTCAACTCACGCTTGATTTGAATCATCCATGAGTTTTGAGATTTGGAGTTTTTACCAACACTGGTCCCACCAACACTGGAGCATCAGTAGTTCCTTGAAGTATATAGCACTCACAGTCTGCTTCCAATATCATTTTTACTGGAGTTATTTCTACTTTACATGTTTCTCGCTGCAAGTCTATGATGACATCTCCGACCGTAATCGTACTCTGCTGTACTTCTTTCCGGTTGCTTATCCTAATTACTTCAGTTTCATGATAGGCTGATGCTATCTTTGTATCGCATATTCAGTTTTCAACTATTTCTACCGCATACTTACACCTCTTCTACTCACTCACCTACGCCGAGTGTCCTTTTCTATTGTTTCTCCGATAACCATAAGCGCCACGTCGTTCAAAGAATTTTTCGAAGAAATTTCTAAGATTTTTTGGGGCGAACGAACGAACGAACAGTTTACGAAGATCTTCCGAAGAATTCCTTGAAGGAATTTCGAATAATTTCTCGAGCGAACTTTCGAAGAATATCCTGAGGACTAATTGTTACTTTCGATTGTGATTATTATTTGACGACGGTGTTTTTCGGCTCTTTTAGTCTTTATGACAAGCTTAAACGGGTTTTTCGTCTACTTTTCCGACGTTTCGATGTGTATTATACCTTATTCAGGGCCTACGAGGTGAACCGGCCAAGGGCCGAAAACCTCACTAATAAAGATAATAATAACCTTCTTCAGGGATTTAGAGGCAACGTTTTGTTGGAATTATGACGAATCTGTGTCAAAAAATCGAAGGTCAAAAGGTCGAAGGACAATAGGTTGCAAGGACAAAAGGTCGAAGGGTCAAAAGGTCGTAAGGCCAAAAAGTCGAAAGCACAAAAGGTCGAAGGGTCAAATGGTCGAATATGTGTCATAACGTTGAAGGTCAAAAGGTCGAAGGACAAAAGGTCGAAAGAACAAAAATACAAGAAATGAGATGGGAGTTGTGAGTAGTGACAAGTGAGATGCCAGTTGGAAGTAGTGAGCATAGATAAATGAGAAGTGAGAAGTGAGAAGTGGAAAGGAAGAAATAAGAAGTAAGAAGTGACAAGTGAGAAATGTGATGTGAGAACTGAGGAACGGAGAAGTAAGAAGTGAGATGTAAATAAGAAGTGAAAAGGAAGAAAGAAGAAAGGAGGAAACATATATAGTAAGAAAGAAAAAGAACAGATGAGGAATCAAGAACAAAGAAAGAAAGAAGAAGGAAGATGGAAGAAGGAAAAAGAAGGAAGAAGGAAGAAAGAAAGAGGGAAGAAAAAAGGAAAATAGAAGAAGGAAGAAAGAAGGAAGGAAGAAGAAAGAGAGAAGACACAATGAAGCAAAACAAAAGAAAGAAGGAGGAAGCAAGTAACAGGAAAAGAGAAGAAAGATGGAAGAAATGAGGAACAAAGAAGAGAGAAATAAGGAAGAAAAAAGGAGAAAAGAAGAAGTAATGAAGAAAGGTGGAAGAAATAAGGAACAAAGAAGAGAGAAATAAGGGGAAAAGAAGCAAGAAAGAACGATGAAAGGAGGACGAAAGGAGAAGGAAGAAAGAAGGATGAAAGATCGGAGAAAAGAATGAAGAAAGAAAAACGAAAGTAGGAAGTAAAAGGAAGAGAAAGAAGAGAGAGGAAAGAAGGAAAAAAGGAAGAAAAAAAGAAGAAAGAAAGTAGAAAGAGAGAGATAAAAAAGAAGGAAGAAAGAAAGAGGAAAGAAAGAATGAAGACGGAAAAAGAAAGAGGAAAGCGGAAGAAAGACAGAAAAAAGAACAAAGAAAGAAATAAGGAAGGAAGGAACAAAAAAGAAAGAAGGAAAAAAAGAAGGAAAATAAGAATGAAAAAAAGAAGGAAAAAGAAAATAGGAAATAAGAAACAAGAAAACGGAAGAAAGGGTTCAAAAAGGAAGAAAGATGTATGAAAGAAGGAATAGAAAAGAAAAAAAGGAAAAGAGAATCATAAAACAAGAAGTAGAGAAAGAAAAAAGGAAGAAAATTATAAAGAAAAACAGGAAACAAAAAGGAAGAAAAAAAGGGAAGAGAGAAAGAAGAAAGAGAGCAGAAATAAGGAAGAAAGGAGGAAAAAAAGTAGAAAAAGAAGGAAAAAAGAAGAAAAAAGAGGTAAACAAGTAGGAATAAAGAAGGAAAAAGAAGGAAGAAATAAGGAAGAGAAAAGGTGGAAAGAAGGAAGGAAGAAGGAAGAAAGAAGTAAGAAAGAAGAAAGGAGGAAAAGGAATCAAAGAAGGACATATATGAAGTAAGAAGGAAAAAGGAAGAAGAAATAAGAAAGAAGGAAGAAAAAAGAAAGACCTTTCGTCCTATCTACCTTTTGTCCTTCGACCTTTTGACGCAGTTTTTTGTTTCGACCTTTTGTCCCTTCGACCTTTTGACACTTCGACCTTTTATCCTTTCAACCTTTTGACCTTCGACCTTTCGTCCTTCGACCTTTTGTTCTACAGCCAATTATGACACACAAGCCAGGGACGGAAATGGTTGACATTTCATTTTACCATTCATTCTTCCTTGCAATAACAGAAAAACAAAACCACGGCAGCCGCAGCAGCAGCCACGCAAAGCAGGCGACAGTCAGCACATGCTTTTACCATTTTATCTCCCCACAGTTAATGTATTCGTACAGAGTTCAGTGCGTGATTTCTCTTGTTTCGGACAGCAGAACGATCGCGCGGTCGACCGAAATATTGTGTTCTGCATTGCCGGTAATAAAAATTTATCAGTTCAGTGCGTGATCTCTCGTGTTTCGGACAGCAGAACGATCGCGCTGTCGGCCGAAGTATTGTGTTCTGCATTGCGCGGCCGGTAATAAAAATTAATCAGTTCAGTGCGTGATCTCTCTTGTTTCGGACAGCAGAACGATCGCGCTGTCGGCCGAAATATTGTGTTCTGCATTGTGCGGCCGGTAATGAAAAAATAATCAGTTCAGTGCGTGATTTCTCTTGTTTCGGACAGCAGAACGATCGCGCGGTCGACCGAAATATTGTGTTCTGCATTGCGGGTAATAAAATTAATCAGTTCAGTGCGTGATCTCTCTTGTTTCGGACAGCAGAACGATCGCGCGGTATGCCGAAATATTAGTGTTATTTCCCATCCCATAGATCGCATCACTTACCAAAGTGAATCCAAATAAATTATCCTTTGTAACTAAAACGATATCCTTTCCCAAGATAATCGTGGAGATGCAGAGGTAAACTCGGTCTCTAGTAGCAACGAGAGTCGGACTAACAATCCTTCCATTCCTATATGACCGTAAGGACGTGGCCGGCGCCGTTATTGACTTTAAATATTTGAGCTCCCGAAAAGTGTACATTGTGAATGGGTTGCTAATCCCAAGCCCCATTAATTGTGTTCTCTGTACAATTTCGCAAGTTCAGTCAATCACGGAGTAGCAACTACGAATTGTGCGGTCATAATGCTCATGCTCATGCTCACAGTTAATGTATTCGTACAATGATTTCACAATGTATAACTGTTTTTTGTGGGAAATATTCATTTCATTATTCTTTGCTCATTTACAAATAAGAACGAATAAATCAGTACCTACGGACAGCACTTCTTCTATGCCTTGCGCCATAGGGAATTAAACTCGATTTTGTTCTGTTCAAGGCCGCATCTCTCCATCCTCGAATGCGCCCTACGGACAGCACTTCTTCTATGCCTTGCGCCATAGGGAATTAAACTCGATTTTGTTCTGTTCAAGGCCGCATCTCTCCATCCTCGAATGCGCCCTACGCTCGTCAAGTCATTTTGCATCTGGTCTTCCCATCTTTTTCGCTGCGCTTCACACCGTCTCGTACCTGGCGGAGCGGAAGCGAACACCATCTTTGCAGGGTTGCTGTCCGGCGTTCTTGCAACATGCCTTGCCCATCGTACCCTTCTGGCTTTAGCTACCTTCTGGATACTGGCTTCGCCGTAGAGCTGGGCGAGCTCGTGGTTCATTCTTCTCCGCCACACACCATCTTCTTGCAGACCGCCAAAGATGGTCCTAAGCACCCGTCGCTCGAATACTCCGAGTGCTTGCAAGTCCTCTTCGAGCATTCCCAGCCAACATAAAGTCGCATATGCTAGCGAATAAGTGTACAAGGGAGAGGCGATATAGGCGCATTCCTCCATTTGACTGCATGCAAAGTGCACGTATATGGCCTCCACTTTGTACACTTATTCGCTATGATATACAGTCTTGTGTTTGCTGGGTTGTGCATGTTTCATGTCCGTAGAGGACAAACGGTCTTATCTGGCGTCCGTTAGCAAGAATCCGAGGTAGACGAATTCCTCGACGAATGGTGATCGCTCTGAAGTTCTCGCACTCCAGCTTGTAGCCTTTCTTGTAGATGGGGCATATAACTTCTTCCTTCCACTACTCCGGTAGCTGTTCAGTTTCCCAGATTCTGACTATCAGTTTGTGCAGGTAAGTGGCTAGCTTTTCCGGGCCCATCTTGATGAGCTCAGCTCCGATACCATCCTCACCAACTGCATTATTGGTCTTTAGCTGTTGGATGTGCAGGCAAGTGGCTAGCCTTTCCGGGCCCATCTTGATGAGCTCAGCTCCGATACCATCCTCACCAACTGCATTATTGGTCTTTAGCTGTTGGATGTGCAGGCAAGTGGCTAGCCTTTCCGGGCCCATCTTGATGAGCTCAGCTCCGATACCATCCTTACCAACTGCATTATTGGTCTTTAGCTGTTGGATGGCATCCTTAACTTACCTCAAGGTGGGGGCTGGTTGGCATCCATCGTCCGCTGAACTGACGTAGTCATCTCCTCCGCTGCATTGACTTTCACTGCCTGTACTCTTAGCGCCATTCAAATTTTCCTCGAAGTGCTACTTCTACCTTCCGTTCACCAAACGTTCGTCCGTCAAGATGCTCCCATCCTTATCCCTGCACATTTTGGCTCGCGGCACGAAGCCTTTGCGGGATGCGTTGAGCTTCTGATAGAACTTGCGTGTTTCTTGAGAACGGTACAGCTGTTCCATCTCCTCGCATTCCGCTTCTTCCAGGCGGCGTTTCTTCTCCTGAAAAAGGCGGGTCTGCTGTCTCCGCATCCGTCTATAACATTCCACGTTCTGCCGGGTACCTTGCTGCACCACGACCGCCCACGCTGCGTCCTTCTCCTCCAGAATTTGTCTGCACTCTTCGTCGAACCAATCATTCCGTCGACTTCGTCCCATATACCCGACATTGTTCTCCGCTGCGTCGTTAATGGCTGCTTTGACTGTATTCCAGCAGTCCTCAAGAGGGGCCTCATCGAGCTCACTCTCTTCCGGCAACGCTGCCTCGAGATACTGCGCGTATGCAGTGGCGACATCAGGTTGCTTCAGTCGCTCTAGGTCGTACCGCGGCGGTCGTCGGTACCGAACATTGTCTAGTACAATGACCGGCAAGGCAAATGCTGGGTAAAGCGTGACGGATAGTTTAGGCCGCAGTTTAACCATCACCAGATAGTGGTCAGAGTTGATGTTAGCGCCACGATATATCCTGACGGTGATAATGTCAGAAAAGTGCCGTCCATCAATCAGAACGTGGTCGATTTGTGATTCTGTCTGCAGTGGTGATCTCCAGGTGTACCGATACGGGAGGCTGTATTGGAAGTAGGTGCTGCGAATGGCCATATTTTTGGAGGCGGCGAAATCAATTAGTCGTAGGCCATTTTCGTTCGTCAGCCGGTGAGCGCTGAACTTTCCAATAGTCGGTCTACAATCCTCCTCTTGGCCAACCTGAGCGTTCAAATCTCCTATGATGATTTTGACGTCGTGGCTTGGGCAGCTGTCGTACTCACGTTCCAGCTGCGCGTAGAATGCATCCTTATCATCATCAGTGATTATGCTGAAGTTGAAGAACTGGCCGTTGATCTTCAACCTGCACATTCTTTCATTGATCGGCCACGACCCGATAACGCGCCTTTGCATATAGCCCATCACTATGAAAGCTGTTTCCAGCTCGTGTGTGTTGCCGCAGCTCTGGTGGATGGTATGATTACCTCTAAACGTTCGCACCATTGATCCGTTCCAACAAACCTCCTGCAGCGCTACGATACCGAATTCACGGTCCTTGAGCACAAAGGCTGGCTTGCAGGGCCTGACATCAAAACCCCTAAATTTCTGGAGGACCATTCCTCCTTAATCCCGGTGGACCATGGTGTACAGTTTCACTTAGAGTCTTTCGCTGGCACTCGGACGATGATCAGCCGCCCCTAACATGGAGAACAGATGCCGTTGTGAGCCGTCCCTGACAGGAAGAACAGTCGCTCAGTAAGATTTGCACCTCCGGAAAGGAGCAAAATCCCCTTCCTCCCAGCATACGACCATAGTTCCCACCGGGGTCGGTTACCCGATCTTACTTAAGGTTGCTCGTATCCCGGCCAGCACCACGGGGTGGTAGGGATAGGAGTTGCTGGGTAAGAGGCTAAGGACCGCGAGATGGGGTCTATTTTATTCCTTCAGGTACGCGAAGCACCAATGGTACGCTTTACCCAGCATTTGCCGTGCAGGTCATGGTACTAGACAAGCCAATAACTTATTACTATCTAGAGCTCGAACGAATGTTGGTCAAATACAGTTATCTTATTTCGGCTCACTCAAATATAACTTGCCAATAATGTTACAAAAAAATGTATTGTTTTTCTATAATATTTTTTATTCGGGTAGTCCTAGTTTTAACCAATATTGAATTATATCGATAGAGTAGTGAAATAGAGCAAATGAACTAAATTCAATAAATGCTTTTTTGTACACTGCAGCTCGATAGTTTTTGAATGGATGGAAGAACTTTGAAGAGGTAAAGTAGGAGTACTTTCACGGTCGTTTTTTTTGTTTCTTTTGGTTATTTTTAAGAGAGGTTAGCCCTTAATCCAACCGAGGATTCTCTCCATTTGGACGTGGCGTGTTTGAGGTGTTCTGGTTTAAGTCTTCTCGTGATGAAAACAACCGCGAATATTGCTTCGTCACCGGCGGAAATCGCCTCTGTTCACACCATTAATTATATTGCTAGACCGTACGGTCTAAAGGCATTCCATTTTCCCTGATCAGCCTACTCGTCTCCCGCCCAATCTCTTTGGGAAAAAATACTACCCTCCCCTGAAGGGTCTCACCAGGTCGGGCAACCTTCAAACAGCTAAATGGTCTCCTCCTGGAGTGGCGCTTGAGCCATTTCTACTAAAAACGGAAAACTCGCTAGGATGGCAGGTTTCAAGTGTTAACGAACTTCTCGAAGAAATCCCAAAGAATTTGCCGAGGACACTTTAAAGAATTTTTCGAGGAAATCACGGAAAAAACACGGTGACTGCTTCCAGTTTCAGAGTAGCCGGGCAACCAGTGGAGAATGTTGAAAGCTTCCAATATCTTGGTAGCCAAATGGCGTCAGACGGCGGTACCGACGGTAGAGGTGTGCGCCGGTCCTATATTCGTCGACGGCGGCGTTTGTCAGAATTTTGGTCGGCGGCGGCGGCGTGAATCGGCGTGGCGATTTTTTCATTACGCATCTTCAAAAAAATTACATTTTTTCGGGATAGACTTTTATTTACAGAGGAAAAACCTTTTAAATTTCGCATGAAAAATCTAATGAACTTCTTCTTAAGATTCTATAAGTTTTTCCTAAAATTGGAAATATTTTTCTGTTTTTCCACGGGAACTACTTTGAAGTTTCGAGAAATCTTCGGAATTACCAAGAGAAGCTCTTTAGAATTAACAAATAAAATTGTTTGGAATTTCAGCATCAAATTCGTAGCAATTTACATGAGAAACTTCAGAGTTTCCACGAGAAATTGCTCTTAACTTCTATAGGAAAATCTTCGGAAATTGTTGTTTAGTATTCTTCGAAATTCACTCAGACAATTATTCATATTCGTAGAAAAGTACGGCTGGTAGAATGGGTGCTTTAACGTTTGCTTTCTCAGTCTAGAATAATTAAGACGGATAATTTTGTTCCACGGGACACTCCAAGAAGTTTTCAAGGAAAATTCTCTCAAATATTCACGGAATTTGAACGGAAATTTCTTTAAAATTTTGTGCGAAGGATTGTTCAAAATGTAGATTTCAATAAAAAAAAATCTTTGGATTTCAATGGAAAATTGTTTGGAATTATTGGAATTCTATGGGAAATTCTTTGTAAAGTAGACGTTCGAAAACTGAAAGTCATTTAGATGCAATGCTTTTAACTGCAATTCGATAGTTACATCAGTTTTGCAGTTCTCGGACAGCTGAACTTCAAAACGATTTAAAAGTCGATGATAGCTGCATTGCGCTGCACAATCCGGTGCATTTCATTTGACGTCGTCTGACAATCGTTTGACGTCTAGAATGTGTCGCAGTTATCGAATGGCATTCGCTAAATTAAACGAAAACATGTTGCAGTTATCGAACGACAAGTGTATTGTCCATAAAAAAAAACTTTAGAAATTTCATTAACCGAAAGCGACATACGCCTGAACTGGTAATTTGACCGAAAAAGTCGATTGCCATAACGTTTGGCCGAATAGGTCATCAGCCCGAATATGTCGTTTGGTCGAAATGATCGTTTGACAGAATGGGCCATTTGTCCGAAAATACCGCTTGGGCCAACAGGTCATACGGCCAAATGTCAATAATTGAACGGGTAATTTAGTATAAATATCCATCCTTTTGGCCTTATAACATTTACGGCAAAAGGCCTTTTTGTCGAACGACCTCTGAACGAAATTTCGTAACCTCTCTACTTTTTAGGTCGATACTGGCTTTTAAGCCAAAAGTCATCTAACCAAATCCCATTAAGCCGAACTGAGCGATACTGTTATCATGTCGAAAATGTTTTGACCAAGAATGTAGTTTGACCGAAAGCGACATACAGATGAAATGGACATTCAGTCGAACTGGTAATTTGGCTGAAAAAATCATTCGACCGAAAATGCATTTTTTTTAGGAATGGTCATTTGACTCACAAATATACTTTCTGCAAAATAACCCTTTCGGCCAAACGGCATTTTCTGCCAAATAACCTATTCGGCTCAACGTCAATTTGGCAAACAATTAAGCCAAACGACACTTTTCAAAAAAGGTTGCAGAAAGGACATTTTTAGGCCAAATGACTCTCAATTGACAAAAAGGCCATTTAGCCAAACGAGTGGACATTTTTGACCAAATTCCCCCTCAGTCATTGACAGTTGGCTAAATGGCCCATTCTGTCAAAAATCCATTTCGGCTAAGCGGCATTTTCGGCCAACGATCGTTCCAGCCAGACGACCTATTAGGGCAAACGGATTTTACCAAATTACAATTTCGGTCGTCTGTCGCTTTCGGTCAGTGGAATTTCCCAAGAAGTTCTCGAAAATAGAAAGAAGAAATCTGAAGAAATAAAAAAAAATCCTTAAAGTCACCGAGCATTTTTCCGTTTTTAAAGTTGGCTATGCCAAACTAGCCGTCTTGAATAATCTAGATTGAGGAAGGCAACGTTAAAGCATCCTTTTCAAAGAATGTCCAACAGAAACTCTTCCGTGGATATATTGAATATTTTTCTGTAGAAATTTGGAACAATTTTCTGGAGAAGTTCATCAAATTTTCGAAGTGAAATTCAAAAAATTCTCCTGTCAATGGCTTCAAAATATCCAAAATGTCCCATTCAGCCGAACGACATTTTCGACCGAATGTCCTATTGACCAAACGACTGTTTCGGCCAAAAGGCATATTCGGCTATTGAGCTATTTGGCCAACCGATTTTTTCAGCCAAAAAAACTGCTCGACCAAATGACATTCATGGCCAAATAACTTTAGGCTACATACCCTAGCAAAGACGGAAAACATAATGAGAACATATTTTCATCTCATATTGCTGTATATTACTAAATTGTCATATCATTCAAATCTGTGTACTTCCCAAGTAACCAAAAGTTCCTTTAAGAGTACGTTTTTCACTTAATCAGCTTCACTGAGCTGCTTAGGCGAAAAACGTACTCTTAAATGAACTTTTGGTTACTTGGGTTATTTTGTTGTAGGAAACCAATATCGAAATTAGTTTTCGATTTGTTTTCATCGACAGCAGGAATAGTTTTTAAATTGGTTTCACAGTAAGATTTTTCTGCTATCCGTTTTGTTATTTTAACCGTTACAAGATATCAAATTAAGTGAATATAATCGATGATTTAAAACAAGTTATCGATTTGCTCTCAAGCTTTGCACGGGTAGGCTTTCACCAAATAGTCTTTTCGGTTAAACGACATATTCGGCCAAACAACTTTCAGTCTTCGGCCAAATGGCTTTTTGCCGAACGACTCTTTTCCGTTCAAAAGTTCAATTTCAATGAGATTTTTTTTTGAATATCAACGGAAAATCCCTCGCAGTTGTCACACGAATCTTTGCTTAGTTTTTACGGAGAGCCTTTCGAAATTTTAACAAGAAATTGTATGGAATTTTCATGAAAAGCATTGGTATCTTCACAAAAAAGCCTCTGGAGTTTCAACGTAATGTTGTAGAAATGTATTAGTAAATTATTTTTAAAATTATACGTAAATTATTAGTAAAATTATATGCAAATTCCACTGAATCTTGGGAATTTCCACTGAAAATTTTGCGAATTTCTTCGAATTTGAATCGGCGTGGAAAATTATAGATCAGCGGCGTGAAAAATTTTAAACGGCGGCGGCGGCGTACACCTCTAACCGACGGTAGATCGACATAGGCGCACGGATCAAGAAAGCAAGGGCTGCCTTTGTGAGTTTAAGAAATATGCATGAGCATTAGCATGAGCATGAGCATTATGACCGCACAATTCGTAGTTGCTACTCCGTGATTGACTGAACTTGCGAAATTGTACAGAGAACACAATGAATGGGGCTTGGGGTTTGCTACCCATTATCAATGTACACGATTCGGGAGCTCAAATATTTGAAGTCAATAACGACGACGGCCACGTCCTTACGGTCATATAGGAATGGAAGGATTGTTAGTCCGACTCTCGTTGCTACTAGAGACCGAGTATACCTCTGCATCTCCACGATTGTCTTGGGATAGGATATCGTCTTAGTTACAAAGGATAATTTATCTGGATTTACTTTGGTAAGCAATGCGATCTATGGGATGGGAAATGACACTAATACGAGTTAAAAGTTAAAAAACATGCACGCCCGGTGGCATATGAAAGCTAAGGAGATTCGCGTTTTGGACGACCGCACGGAAGCGCAGAACTCTGTACTCACTTGTTCGATGGCTACAGCAAACTATTGAAGAACTCGCTTTTTTTTCGACCGCGCGCGACATGCGCATGAGCCACCGAACACAAGATAGATATTTTATTTTTTTCCCGACGACTAAAACACGCACTGCACTTACTTGTTCGATAGCTACTCTTATTACCGGCCGCGCAATGCAGAACAAATATTTCGGCCGATCGCGCGATCATTTTGCAGTCCGAAACAATAGAAATCTCGCACTGAACTGATTTTTATTGCCGGCCGCGCAATGCAGAACAAATATTTCGGCCGATCGCGTCATCGTTCTGCAGTCCGAAACAAGAGAAATCTCGCACTGAACTCTGCCTTTGCGAGTTTAAGAAATATCTGGAAAAACAGGCAGACAAGTGAACGCACCAAAATACGAATTTTAACTCTAACGTGAAATCTGTGCTGTTATACGCTAGCGAAACATGGTGTGTATCAGTGGAGAACACTCAACGGCTGCAGGTGTTCATTAACAGATGCCTGCGGTATATAATTCGGGCCTGGTGGCCTCACAACTGGATCTCAAACAACGAGCTCCATCGTCGTTGTCACCAGAGGCCGATAGCAACAGAAATTCGGGATCGGGAGTGGTGCTGGGTCGGCCACACTCTACATAGGGGCGGAAACGAAATCTGTAAACAAGCATTAGACTGGAACCCAGCGGGACGTCGCAGCAGAGGCAGACCCAGAGGCTCATGACGGCGAAGCCTCAATAAAGAAATAGGGTAAGACGGTATAATGCGCCCCACCTGGCCAAAACGCCCCCCTTTGATTTCTAGAAAACTATAACTAACTACGGGTCAAAATTAGTGGGTACCTATAAATATTTGTAAAACCATCGTACTATGTGAATGTGGAAGTATTTTTGTATTACATAATGACAATAATAGCAAAATACAAAAAGTTACAGTTTTGATGTAACTTTTCATGTTTGTTCGATCAACATTCTGGAGCGACGCTAGCATACTGTCCGCAAAACTTGCACGGGAACACTCAGTTGGGCAACAAAATAACTTTTCTCAGTGATTAATATGATATAAAATTGCTTCCATCTTCAAAAACGTAACGATTTTCGAAAATATGTTTTACTGGGCAAAACGCCCCAGTGTAGGCAGGACGATATGCCCTTACCAACTGGACACAAGCGCGGCGAGCTTGCAGCAGTTGCTTCCAAATTATATGGAAATTATTGAAATGTAATTAAAACCTGATTAAATGGACTTATGTTGGTTTTTCAGTGTCAAGCACATAAGGATTTCTAATCTTTTTATTATGGGATTGATAAAATACTAATGAAGGGCTATGGAACGTCTTTGGCTAAGGTGGGGCGTATTGCCCAGGCTCTTTTTGAAATCCATTTTTTCACGACTTTTCAGAAAAGCATTATTACGTGTTATCTGTAATATTTTTATATGACTACTCACGGGCAATGCATTTGCGACTTCATGCACTACCAAATAACATAAAGTTTGCATAAATTACGTTGAAATGTTAAAAGTTATCAAGGTTTCGCCTTAGGGGGGGGGGGGGGTAGGGGCATATTATACCGTCTTACCCTAAAAGAAGTCGACCGAAATCTAACCTGGCAACAGGTTAAAGCGATAGCCGGGCAACGCTCAGGATGGAGATCTTTCAAGTCGGCCCTTTGCATCACCGGAGGTGTACAAGATCCATAAGTAAGTAAGTAAGCTCGAAGAAATTTTTAAGAATTTGCCGAAGAAATTTCTAAGAATTTGCCGAAGAAATTTCTAAGAGTTTGCCGAGGAAATTCCGTGGAATTTGCTGTGGAAATTTCGAAGAATTTCTTGAGGAAATTCCGGAGATGTTGCCAAGTTGCTGAAGAATTTCCCGAGGGGGCTCCGAAAACAGATTAAGTTTCGGGGAATTTCCTCAACTAATTTTTGGATATTTATCAATTTTCAACGCATTGTAGAAAATGAAATTTGGTAAAAATCTTTAAAAAATTCTCGGCAATCAAATGCATAAAAATATTGCCACGGCGACTTTCGTCGCCTGGTAGAATGGCTTCCGGCGTGACGCCAAAAACGCCGCATCCTAGTAAAATCAAGACAAACGCCGCCGCTGACGGCATCAATCGGAAGCATTTTACCATTCTACTTGGATTTTCATTTCGAATGCTCCTAGCTCGAGTTACTCCTCCATTGCGGTATCCACTTACTCATCATCTGCCGTTATAATCTCATTCAGGTCCATTGGAAGTTCGCTTCAGCGTTATACATGGGTCTCACTTACACACTATCTTGTCTTTTTCAGCGCGATGATCATGTCATCCGTCCGTACGCGCGAGCGCTGAAGTCCTCCAGTTCCGGAGCTGTTCTTTTGGTCCGCAGGGCTTTCAGATATCCTCCCTCACGTGCCTTTCATTTTCACGCTTCTTTTGATAAGTTGTTGTCCCTCGCTCGTATTGATCTGATTGTTCTTCGTTTTTTTTTGACCACCTGCTAGAAGGTCCTTCTATTGTTGTCGCCGGTCGCACCCGGCTATGCGACAGCCTTGCGTTTGAGCAGTGCGTCAGGCGATGCGACAATCGCGACGCGATTCTATCGCTTGGCGACTGTGATGATATTGCCGTTTGCATGGAAGCAACTCAACGATAGAATCGCGGAGACTATATGTCACCATCGCGCCGATGAAAATGCTTAGGTCTGGGGGAGCCTTTAAGTATCCTTGTCTTTCGTTCATTCGGCATTAGGGTCAAAAGTATAACATTCATTTAAATCCGGTTACTTCAGGATGATTTTCCACCCTTCAGGCCACTCTTAGAGAACAAGAACATAAGTAATTTTTATTAATTATGTGTAATCGTCTTATTTTATTTAATATGGTCGTGAAATTCGTTGGTCAACACAATGGTCAAAATAGGATTCACGATGGCAGCCGTGCGTTTCAGTGTTGGTTAGTATCGCAGATTAATATTCATCTCTGATACGTGAAACTGTGACTATTGCAAAAGACGACCAATAATAGTACTGTATACAATGCACACATCATTCAGCAAATATGGGAAAATTTAAATTGCATTGAATAAGGAAGATTTATTGAATAAAATATTTTTACTCACATTTTTGATGGCTTTAACAATGGCTAACAACTTTATTTTTTACACGTATCATATACATGTAGTACACTGTACATATTTGCTGATGCACTTTTGCTCATGATTCTCGGAAAGGCTCCGATATTAATGTGTCGTTCTCCGTTGTAGTGTTTTTGGAATCGTGTCGTAGGAGTACAGACGTTTGCAATCAGTACTATTCGTGTTCGTTTTATTGACGCATTATGTATTATGGTAATATGTCGATTAATGCAATACATATAAATGAAGTGAGGACGTATGATTGCTCCAATCAATCTAACAGTAACACCAATGACTGGAGTAGCTCAAAACTCTCCTTAAATTTATATTTTCCATAAATATTTTTTACTTAATGAACAAATTGCTGACTAAAGGCCTAAAATAGACAATAAAGTCGCATGTGTAGTTAAGTACGATGGGCAGCATACATATGGAAATCATACTTTTAGCAACTTTGATAGAAGACATGAGACACAGATACTTGATAAGAGATTCCACGACAGAATTTGGAAACCCCTACCGACAGGTACGAGAAGGACGTGTGCATTTGGATTTCCTCTGTCAACTTCATCGTCGTCCTCGATCTTGTTCTCGTCTTCGGTTCGGCTATCGACAACGCGAGAGTTAGTTCCCGCTATAGCTACATGCCCCACTAGGTGTAATCATGATGGTGTAGATACATATAATCATCGAAAACTGGCATCAGGACTTCTGCTAGGCCACTTTTTGGTTCGCTTTTAGTTTTAACGACAAAGTGAAACTGTGTGTTTCGGCTCCAGTCGGTAGTGCTTGGCCGGAAGGGTGTGTGTTCACGTGGGGATGAGAAAGAAGCAGTTGATTAAATCAATGTCACCATTTTCGGTGGCGGTAATAGTTTTGTGACCGCGGATCGATTCGTGTCGCGTGGATTGCGATGTTACTAACTGATAGCGAATGATAGAACGATAATGGCGTATCATTACCAGGATAAGTTGTGAAAGGATTCTCGCGCTCGAGTTGTGATTTTATGTTCTGAAAACTTACGAACTAACGACAATATGATTTTGAATGTAGTACGAATGGTGCTAGTGTATTTTTAATGACAGAAGAAAAACGCTTCTTTTGCTCAATATAATCAATACAGCCAGAAGAAAAGGTTACCGCTTTTCTCGGAAACGTCCTTCAGGTAAGAATAATCGTTTAAACTCCTTTTCTGTTGGAAACGTTGAAGCCCAGATTTGTGCTCAAACAGTGTTGTTCCTGTCGTAAACATAAAAATGAATAATTGTTTGAAACAGTAATTTGAATCTCCATGGACAATGTTTGTTACCTATTAAAGGCTTAGTTTTAATGGCCCATTGACAATGAGAATAGTGTCTTGAAGCTTGTCCTTTTCAAATTAATTTTCTATTAGCATTTTCATAGTTTTTAACTGAAAGATATTCTACGACTGACACTGCTTGAATATGTGTTTTATGGGACAAGTACAATGAATGTATTCTGATGTCGAAAATGTCGCCTTCCCCGCCCACGAACCGAAAATCGAACTTACCTTCTTCGAATTGCCTACCCTACGTCTTAATCCGCAGAGCTAGCTGCAAACATATGTATTAATAAATATGTTTTTGGTTGAAATGTAGAAAGAGTTTTATTCCAGCTTTCTTTTATCATTGACATTAACCAATCGTAATCTCCTACAATTCACATAAGTCACACAATTTCGTTAGTAGACTGCAATTAAGCTAGACGTTTTTTCATCTCTTGTACATCATTAACACTGCCCATGATCGCATATTTGTAACATTTACAGGCTTCCAATTCTCACTCATATGAATGAAAACCCGTGATTAATCCATTAAGCGGAGTGTGATTTTCCATGTTCCCCTGTGAGGAAGTATTCTCCGGATAGAATAACGGATGATAAATTCGTGAGCGCCGGCTCGCCGGATAATTTAATTTTACTCCACAAATTTTCCTTCTCGTCGCCTCTCCAGATAAATTTTAAAAGCATATTTACAAAAATTTAGAACCGCAGTGGGATTCGAACCCAAAACAATTTTAAAATGTTTAGAGCGTCCACTGTAACCACGCTACCACATAAACTGATTGACAACAATTTTTCGCATCATCGCTTGTGCCGGAGTTTATCGTACTGTAATTTATCTGAATAAAATGGATGGTGGAGAGATCTGTTGTTGCGTGAGTGAGTGAGAAATCCGAACCCTGAACATTTGAATTGATTTGTAAATCGTTTGTCAATTCTCCACACAAACTCAATCATTTCCAGCTTATCACAGATATGTGTACTGTTGTGGGATAAGATGCAGTAAATTGAGCTTTCTGAACTATTCAAAGTTTTTTCGTAAAATGAACAAAAATGGACTGAACAGATGTTCTAGTTGAATGCGATCATCCATTTTTTATAGATCTTTATTTGAAACAACCAACTTGTCCGCAATAATCGAAAGACAGCGGTTGAAATAACTGCCAAGTAGTGTGTAACTGGCGTGTATAACCGGTATGAATCACAGCTTCAGCAAGCACAGCAAAGTGAAAACATCAATGGCAATTGTTGGTCACGGTGTGTTTATGGGGAAACATTATTTAAAAAAAAATCAGTATCTTTGAAACACCCACCACGTGAAAGTAGATGCTCTCCTCTTTCATATAGTGGGTAAACGAAAATGTTCTATCAGAATCTAGAACAATTTTTATTTTTTTCACTATTTTTGGTGCAAATTCCATAGAAAAGTCTCAAATGATAGCCGATTTAACCCCCCCAAAAATGTATGGAAAAGTGACCCCCGAGAGAACATTTTAAAAATGCACCTTCGTGAAAGAGGACAACCTATACTTTTGTGTAGTGAGTGTTTCAGAGATACTGATTTTTTGAAAATAAGCCTCTTCGGACAAACACACCGTGAGTAATAGGGGAAATATGTATAAAATGCGCCACCACTTTGTCTTGGTTTACACCCTGGTGGAACTTCCGGAGGTATTCCTGGAGGAACTTCTGGAGGAATTCCTGGAGGAACTTCCGGAGGAATTCCTGGGGAACTTCCGGAGGAATTCCTGGAGGAACTTCCGGAGGAATTACTGGAGGAACTTCCAGAGGAATTCCTGGAGGAACTTCCAGAGGAATTCCTGGAGGAACTTCCGGAGGAATTACTGGAGGAACTTCCGGAGGAATTCCTGGAGGAACTTCCGGAGGAATTCCTGGAGGAACTTCCGGAGGAATTCCTGGAGGAACTTCCGGAGGAATTCCTGGAGGAACTTCCGGAGGAATTCCTGGAGGAACTTCGGAGGAATTCCTGGAGGAACTTCGGAGGAATTCCTGGAGGAACTTCGGAGGAATTCCTGGAGGAACTTCGGAGGAATTCCTGGAGGAACTTCCAGAGGAATTCCTGGAGGAACTTCCGGAGGAATTCCTGGAGGAACTTCCGGAGGAATTCCTGGAGGAACTTCCGGAGGAATTCCTGGAGGAACTTCCGGAGGAATTCCTGGAGGAACTTCCGGAGGAATTCCTGGAGGAACTTCCGGAGGAATTCCTGGAGGAACTTCCGGGGGAATTTCTGGAGGAACTTCCGGAGGAATTCCTGGAGGAACTTCCGGAGGAATTCCTGGAGGAACTTCCGGAGAAATTCCTGGAGGAACCTCCGGAGGAATTCATGGAGGAACTTCCGGAGGAATTCCTGGAGGAATTCCTGGAGGAACTTCCGGAGGAATTCCTGGAGGAACTTCCGGAGGAATTCCTGGAGGAACTTTCGGAGGAATTCCTGGAGGAATTTCCGGAGGAATTCCTGGAGGTACCTCCGGAGGAATTCCTGGAGGAACTTCCGGAGGAATTCCTGGAGGAACTTCCGAAGGAATTCCTGGAGGAACTTCCGGAGGAATTCCTCCGGAAGTCCCTCCAGTAATTCCTAAGGAAGTTCCTCCAGTAATTCCTACGGAAGTTTTTCCAGGAATTCTTACGGAAGTTCCTCCAGGAATTCCTACGGAAGTTCTTTCAGGAATACCTACGGAAGTTCCTGCAGGAATTCCTAGGGAAGTTCCTCCAGTAATTCCTACGGAAGTTCCTCCAGTAATTCCTACGGAAGTTTTTCCAGGAATTCTTACGGAAGATCCTACAGAACTTCTTACGGAAGTTCTTCCAGGAATTCCTACGGAAGTTCTTCCAGGAATTCCTACGGAAGTTCCCTCCGGAATTCCTTCATAAGTTCCTCCAGGAATTCCTCCGAAAGTTCTTCCAGGAATTCCTCCGGAAGTTCCTCCAGAAATTCCTACGGAAGTTCCTTCTTACGGAAGTTCCTCAAGGAATTCCTCCGGAAGTTCTTCCAGGAATTCCTAAGGAAGTTCCTCCAGGAGTTCCTAAGGAAGTTCCTCCAGGAATTCCTCCGGAAGTTCCTCCAGGAATTCCTCCGGAAGTTCCTCCAGGAATTCCTCCGGAAGTTCCTCCAGGAATTCCTCCGGAAGTTCCTCCAGGAATTCCTCCGGAAGTTCCTCCAGGAATTCCTCCGGAAGTTCCTCCAGGAATTCCTCCGGAAGTTCCTCCAGGAATTCCTCCGGAAGTTCCTCCAGGAATTCCTCCGGAAGTTCCTCCAGGAATTCCTCCGGAAGTTCCTCCAGGAATTCCTCCGGAAGTTCCTCCAGGAATTCCTCCGGAAGTTCCTCCAGGAATTCCTCCGGAAGTTCCTCCAGGAATTCCTCCGGAAGTTTCTCCAGGAATTCCTCCGGAAGTTCCTCCAGGAATTCCTCCGGAAGTTCCTCCAGGAATTCCTCCGGAAGTTCCTCCAGGAATTCCTCGGAAGTTCCTCCAGGAATTCCTCCGGAAGTTCCTCCAGGAATTCCTCCGGAAGTTCCTCCAGGAATTCCCCCGGAAGTTCCTCCAGGAATTCCTCCGGAAGTTCCTCCAGGAATTCCTCCGGAAGTTCCTCCAGGAATTCCTCCGGAAGTTCCTCCAGGAATTCCCCAGGAAGTTCCTCCAGGAATTCCTCCGGAAGTTCCTCCAGGAATTCCTCCGGAAGTTCCTCCAGGAATTCCTCCGGAAGTTCCTCCAGGAATTCCTCCGGAGGTACCTCCAGGAATTCCTCCGGAAGTTCCTCCAGGAATTCCTCCGGAAGTTCCTCCAGGAATTCCTCCGGAAGTTCCTCCAGGAATTCCTCCGGAAGTTCCTCCAGGAATTCCTCCGGAAGTTCCTCCAGGAATTCCTCCGGAAGTTCCTCCAGGAATTCCTCCAGGAATTCCTCCGGAAGTTCCTCCATGAATTCCTCCGGAAGTTCCTCCAGGAATTCCTCCGGAAGTTCCTCCAGGAATTCCTCCGGAAGTTCCTCCAGAAATTCCCCCGGAAGTTCCTCCAGGAATTCCTCCGGAAGTTCCTCCAGGAATTCCTCCGGAAGTTCCTCCAGGAATTCCTCCGGAAGTTCCTCCAGGAATTCCTCTGGAAGTTCCTCCAGGAATTCCTCTGGAAGTTCCTCCAGGAATTCCTCCGGAAGTTCCTCCAGGAATTCCTCCGGAAGTTCCTCCAGGAATTCCTCCGGAAGGCCCTCCACGAATTCCTCTCGAAGTCCCTCCAGGAATTCCTCCGGAAGTTCCTCCAGGAATTCCTCCGGAAGTTCCTCCAGGAATTCCTCCGGAAGTTCCTCCAGGAATTCCTCCGGAAGTTCCTCCAGGAATTCCTAGGGAAGTTCCTCCAGGAATTCCTCCGGAAGTTCCTCCAGGAATTCCTCCGGAAGTTCCTCCAGGAATTCCTCCGGAAGTTCCTCCAGGAATTCCTCCGGAAGTTCCTCCAGGAATTCCTCCGGAAGTTCCTCCAGGAATTCCTCCAGGAATTCCTCCGGAAGTTCCTCCATGAATTCCTCTGGAAGTTCCTCCAGGAATTCCTCTGGAAGTTCCTCCAGGAATTCCTCCGGAAGTTCCTCCAGGAATTCCTCCGGAAGTTCCTCCAGGAATTCCTCCGGAAGTTCCTCCAGGAATTCCTCCGGAAGTTCCTCCAGGAATTCCTCCGGAAGTTCCTCCAGGAATTCCTCCGGAAGTTCCTCCAGCAATTCCTCCGGAAGTTCCTCCAGCAATTCCTCCGGAAGTTCCTCCAGGAATTCCTCCGGAAGTTCCCCAGGAATTCCTCCGGAAGTTTCTCCAGGAATTCCTCCGGAAGTTCCTCCAGGAATTCCTCCGGAAGTTCCTCCAGGAATTCTTCCGGAAGTTCCTCCAGGAATTCCTCCGGAAGTTCCTCCAGGAATTCCTCCGGAAGTTCCTCCAGGAATTCCTCCGGAAGTTCCTCCAGGAATTCCTCCGGAAGTTCCTCCAGGAATTCCTCCGGAAGTTCCTCCAGGAATTCCTCCGGAAGTTCCTCCAGGAATTCCTCCGGAAGTTCCTTCAGGAATTCCTCCGGAAGTTCCTTCAGGAATTCCTCCGAAAGTTCCTCCATGAATTCCTCCGGAAGTTCCACCAGGAATTCTTCCGGAAGTTCCTCCAGGAATTCCTCCGGAAGTTCCTCCAGGAATTCCTCCGGAAGTTCCTCCAGGAATTCCTCCGGAAGTTCCTCCAGGAATTCCTCCGGAAGTTCCTCCAGGAATTCCTCCGGAAGTTCCTCCAGGAATTCCTCCGGAAGTTCCTCCAGGAATTCCTCCGGAAGTTTCTCCAGTAATTCCTCCGGAAGTTCCTCCAGGAATTCCTCTGGAAGTTCCTCCAGGAATTCCTCTGGAAGTTCCTCCAGTAATTCCTCCGGAAGTTCCTCCAGGAATTCCTCCGGAAGTTCCCCAGGAATTCCTCCGGAAGTTCCTCCAGGAATTCCTCCGGAAGCTCCTCCAGGAATTCCTCCGGAAGTTCCTTCAGGAATTCCTCCGGAAGTTCCTCCAGGAATTCCTCCAGAAGTTCCTCCAGGAATACCTCCGGAAGTTCCACCAGGGTGTAAACCAAGACAAAGTGGTGGCGCATTTTATACATATTTCCCCTATTACTCACGGTGTGTTTGTCCGAAGAGGCTTATTTTCAAAAAATCAGTATCTCTGAAACACTCACTACACAAAAGTATAGGTTGTCCTCTTTCACGAAGGTGCATTTTTAAAATGTTCTCTCGGGGGTCACTTTTCCATACATTTTTGGGGGGGTTAAATCGGCTATCATTTGAGACTTTTCTATGGAATTTGCACCAAAAATAGTGAAAAAAATAAAAATTGTTCTAGATTCCCCGATAGAACATTTTCGTTTACCCACTATATGAAAGAGGAGAGCATCTACTTTCACGTGGTGGGTGTTTCAAAGATACTGATTTTTTTTTAAATAATGTTTCCCCATAAACACACCGTGACCAACAATTGCCATTGATGTTTTCACTTTGCTGTGCTTGCTGAAGCTGTGATTCATACCGGTTATACACGCCAGTTACACACTACTTGGCAGTTATTTCAACCGCTGTCTTTCGATTATTGCGGACAAATTGGTTGTTTCAAATAAAGATCTATAAAAAATGGATGATCGCATTCAACTAGAACATCTGTTCAGTCCATTTTTGTTCATTTTACGAAAAAACTTTGAATAGTTCAGAAAGCTCAATTTACTGCATCTTATCCCACAACAGTACACATATCTGTGATAAGCTGGAAATGATTGAGTTTGTGTGGAGAATTGACAAACGATTTACAAATCAATTCAAATGTTCAGGGTTCGGATTTCTCACTCACTCACGCAACAACAGATCTCTCCACCATTCATTTTATCCGGATAAATTACAGTACGATATACTCCGGCACAAGCGTTCGTGCGAAAAATTGTTTTCAATCAGTTTATGTGGTAGCGTGGTTATAGTGGGCGCTCTAAACATTCCTGGAGAAACTTCCGGAGGAATTCCTGGAGGAACTTCCGGAGGAATTCCTGGAGGAACTTCCGGAGGAATTCCTGGAGGAACTTCCGGAGGAATTCCTGGAGGAACTTCCGGAGGAATTCCTGGAGGAACTTCCGGAGGAATTCCTGGAGAAACTTCCGGAGGAATTCCTGGAGGAACTTCCGGAGGAATTCCTGGAGGAACTTCCGGAGGAATTCCTGGAGGAACTTCGGAGGATTCCTGGAGGAACTTCCGGAGGAATTCCTGGAGGAACTTCCGGAGGAATTCCTGGAGGAACTTTCGGAGGAATTCCTGGAGGAACTTCCGGAGGAATTCCTGGAGGAACTTCCGGAGGGATTCCTGGAGGAACTTCCGGAGGAATTCCTGGAGGAACTTCCGGAGGTATTCCTGGAGGAACTTCCGGAGGAATTCCTGGAGGAACTTCCGGAGGAATTCCTGGAGGAACTTCCGGAGGAACTTCCGGAGGAATTCCTGGAGGAACTTCCGGAGGAATTCCTGGAGGAACTTCCGGAGGAATTCCTGGAGGAACTTCCGGAGGAATTCCTGGAGGAACTTCCGGAGGAATTCCTGGAGGAACTTCCGGAGGAATTTCTGGAGGAACTTCCGGAGGAATTCCTGGAGGAACTTCCAGAGGAATTCCTGGAGGAACTTCCGGAGGAATTCCTGGAGGAACTTCCTTAGGAACTCCTGGAGGAACTTCCTTAGGAATTCCTGGAAGAACTTCCGGAGGAATTCCTTGAGGAACTTCCGTAAGAAGGAACTTCCGTAGGAATTTCTGGAGGAACTTCCGGAGGAATTCCTGGAAGAACTTTCGGAGGAATTCCTGGAGGAACTTATGAAGGAATTCCGGAGGGAACTTCCGTAGGAATTCCTGGAAGAACTTCCGTAGGAATTCCTGGAAGAACTTCCGTAAGAAGTTCTGTAGGATCTTCCGTAAGAATTCCTGGAAAAACTTCCGTAGGAATTACTGGTGGAACTTCCGTAGGAATTACTGGAGGAACTTCCCTAGGAATTCCTGCAGGAACTTCCGTAGGTATTCCTGAAAGAACTTCCGTAGGAATTCCTGGAGGAACTTCCGTAAGAATTCCTGGAAAAACTTCCGTAGGAATTACTGGAGGAACTTCCTTAGGAATTACTGGAGGAACTTCCGGAGGAATTCCTGGAGGAACTTCCGAAGGAATTCCTGGAGGAACTTCCGGAGGAATTCCTGGAGGAACTTCCGGAGGAATTCCTTGAGGAACTTCCGGAGGAATTCCTGGAGAAACTTCCGGAGGAATTCCTGGAGAAACTTCCGGAGGAATTCCTGGAGGAACTTCCGGAGGAATTCCTGGAGGAACTTCCGGAGGAATTCCTGGAGGAACTTCCGGAGGAATTCCTGGAGGAACTTCCGGAGGAATTCCTGGAGGAACTTCCGGAGGTATTCCTGGAGGAACTTCCGGAGGAATTCCTGGAGGAACTTCCGGAGGAATTCCTGGAGGAACTTCCGGAGGGATTCATGGAGGAACTTCCGGAGGAATTCCTGGAGGAACTTCCGGAGGAATTCCTGGAGGAACTTCCGGAGGAATTCCTGGAGGAACTTCCGGAGGAATTCCTGGAGGAACTTCCGGAGGAATTCCTGGAGGAACTTCCGGAGGGATTCCTGGAGGAACTTCCGGAGGAATTCCTGGAGGAACTTCCAGAGGAATCCTGGGGGGAACTTCCGGGGGAATTCCTGGAGGAACTTCTGAAGGAATTCCTGGAAGGAACTTCCGGAGGAATTACGGGAGGAGTTTCCGGAGGAATTCCTGGAGGAACCTCCGAAGGAATCCCTGGAGGAATTTCAGAATTCCGGAGGAACTTCCGGAGGAATTCCTGGAGGAACTTCCAGAGGAATTCCTGGAGGAACTTCCGGAGGAATTCCTGGAGGAACTTCCGGAGGAATTCCTGGAGGAACTTCCGGAGGAATTCCTGGAGGAACTTCCGGAGGAATTCCTGGAGGAACTACCGGAGGAATTCCTGGAGGAACTTCCGGAGGAATTCCTGGAGGAACTTCCGGAGGAATTCCTGGAGGAACTTCCGGAGGAATTCCTGGAGGAACTTTCGGAGGAATTCCTGGAGGAACTTCCGGAGGAATTCCTGGAGGAACTCTCGGACGATTTCCTGGAGGAACTTCCGGAGGAATTCCTGGAGGAACTTCCCTAGGAATTCATGGAGGAACTTATGGAGGAATTCCTGGAGGAATTTACGGAGGAATTCCTGGAAAAACTACCTGAGGAATTCCTGGAGGAACTTACGGAGGAATTCCTGGAGGAACTTCCGGAGGAATTCCTGGAGGAACTTCCGGAGGAATTCCGGGAGGAACTTCCGGAGGAATTCCGGGAGGAACTTCCGGAGGAATTCCGGGAGGAACTTCCGAAGGAATTCCTGGAGGAACTTCCGGAGGAATTCCTGGAGGAACTTCCGGAGGAATTCCTTGAGGAACTTCCGGAGGAATTCCTGGAGGGATTTCCTGGCAAAACTATCGGAGGAAATTCTGGTAGTTCTTCCGGGGAATGCCTGGTGAAACTTCCGAAGAATTTCCCGGCGTAACTGGCCCCCTCCCCTTATTCCAGAAACAAGTTTTCTGGCTAAGCTACTTGATCTCGAACTTGCATTCCTCGTTGTTGAACTTAATTAAAAATAAAAAAAACACCTCAATAAAGAATAAAAAACTTCCGACCCAGTAGTAAACCATCGCTATAAATGCCAAGAACTAGTTTTGCCCCTGGGTTGCATATTACCCCAGTTACCGCTACCATTTCGAAAAGAGAGAAATCAGTGTCAAACTTTCGAACAAACCTGGCGATCACAACCCATGTTGATCAGGGAGCAATAGGCGGGAAACGAAATTGGACAGTGTTGACGATCATTTCGCACGTTTCCACCACCCACAGTAGAGGTGACCGTTCGAACGAACACGAATTAGCAAAACGAGAAACAATGCTGTGTGGTAGGTACTAACAACCGTGCCAATATTTACCACAGTCCGAAAGCAAGCTAGTTGCCAAACGACCGCACGTGATGAGAGCGAAACAACAACAGTTGTTATTGTTAATATTATTTGTCGAGAATTCGAGAAAATCTTTTTATACAAATATTAAAATAAAATAAAAACGCGTGGTTCAGCCGTCAAACCCACTCTCCTCCCGTGATCATTTCGGAGGAATGTGATATTTGGATAAATATCAATTCCAGGGAAATATATTTTCGGAGATTTAGTGGACTTTAGGGAAATCTGACGAAATGCATGAACAAATGAATGAGGACTTTGAATTTTGCCTCACGTTTAATAAAGCAACAAGCTTGCGAATAGTCTAGTAGAAGGAAAAAATCATATCATTGGTAGGCTACAAATTTCGATGAAGCAGTTATTGTAAATCCATTCTGCCTTGTGTTCTCCTTTCTGGAATGAGAATAGGTATTTATTCTGTGCTCGGAAAAATAGCTCTAGGATCATACCGCTGCAACACATTGCTCATCTTAACGTGGTATATAAGAGGGGCAAAGACATGAGCATACTTTTTTTATTGCATGAAAATGCCATCAATATAGTGTAAATGACTTGATTCATCATTTTAATTTTAAGAACATAAACTATCAACAGCAATATCATGGTGAAAAAAGCAGTTTTAAAAATCGGCGATCAATTTTCCGGCTCCAGACTATACACATAACACACAGATGGCGCGACTCTAATCGGCATTGTCCCCCTCCCCCCTCCTTGAACTAGTGAACCATCGAACGGAGCCAGGATTGTTTGCTATGAATACAAACATTAAATATTCCACACACATTACACATTATGGCGGTTCATTTACTCAGCAATGTTCGCTCTTCTTGTGGATCTCATTAAATATTGTTCTGTGTTCTGTCAATTGAATTGCGCTTTTCCCGGGAAATAATGGAGCGGCATGGTAGTTTTTCCACGCTATCTTCCCATCACTTTCCGTGAGCAGCATGTCCAGCGCAGTTCTGTTGTTTGCTACCTCGTTTACAAGTGCACCGTCCCCGCCCCCTTACCAACCAGTAGTTGCGCTACCTGGTGTTGGCTGGTAATCATATTTATGGTGTGCTTTCTATCGCTCGGTAAAGAGTCGTAGTCGGTCGCTGGTTGGCGTGTGTCTTCTGCGGATGGTCGCGGTCTGCCCGGTCGGTCCGTCGGTTACTTTACAAAGGATCGGATTGTTTTTCCCGCTTATCCGCCATCGTGTCGCATGTCTGTTACTGACGGTGACTTGGCGGGAACGAATGGTTTCTGTTTGTGTTCGCATGTGGGGTGTAGGTGTGTTTGTTAGTGAGTAATCATTGCCTTCGCCTTCATCGTCGACCTCGTCGTGCCCGGTTGTCAACTATTATTGGATAATACCCACGGTTGACGGAACTACAACAACTGGTTGATTAGTTTACAGTTTGAATCGTTACGATTCGCCTGGAAAATATGATGATTGTGTTGTGATGTGATTCGAAAAGCTGGTGTGTTGCATCCGTTAGAGGATATACAACTGTCCGAGAGAGGTGCGGCGTAAATTGCGCCCCTCCCCACTAGTGGTGCGCGGAGAGGTGCCAGTGTTAATGTTGATTAAATTAGAACCACAAGGATCCATCGATACCAGTGTTAATAAATCAAAAGGTTAGACTAATAATAGTTCACAGTTTTAGCAGCTAAGTATACGACCTAAATGAACAATAGTTTTTAAATAGTATTCCAGATTCTACCAATAATTTTTATAATTTAATCTCAGATGTTGTTCACAAAAAATGAGTGTTATATTTTCATGTAGTAACAAATATATGGAGGAAGATAGCACAAGTTTCAATCAAATTTTGAAATATTAAATCGTTTTGCAAAATATTGCTAAAACGACTTATAACAAAATCAAACTAATGTGCTTCATTTGTGATTATTATTTATTATCTATTTTATCTGACTGTGTGTTCTACATGAAAACTCAAAAAGGGTAAGTTGTTGAAATATTTGTTCAGCTGTTGATGAGATGCAGATGAGCTGATTTTGAAGCCGAATTGATCCAAATCTCAGTTGAAATGATGGACAATGTCGACAAAGCAGCTGTTGGCTGAACAATTGGAGTTATGCCTTTCTTTGGTGCTCAAATCTCTTCGTTAAAGCGATCGTGAGGGTGCATACAGTGCCATTTTTGTCAACAAATCAGGCACGTCGTACTCGGATAACAACAGCAGAGATTTAATGTTTAGTTACACTTAACTAACTTAACTAATTATTTGGATTTATCCTCCGTAGGTATACACAACAAATCACTAGTACGTAGACAAGCGAATATTATGAAGTGAAAAACATGCGCATGTAATTAATGGTGACCGTGGGTGATTCATTATATATTTTCATGGATACGCCGAAAAATCATATATTCCCTTAATTTTCAATGCAATTATCTTCGACGACTTTTGTTTTTTTTTTAATATTTTCAATGAAAAGATCTTGAAATTATCTTTGATTCCTGGTATCTGGATACTTGGTAGGCTACAGTGTCGATACTCTTATGCCTGGCGTATTGTAGAGCTCCATAACCTTCGGTATTGGGTGATGTTCCTTCAGTTCCCGAACGATGGCATCCACAAAGTGCATGAGCATATGCTACCGTGTGATGATAGTGCCGTTCCTCTGTAGGACTGATCTCTCAATTGGGCCCTTGTGTTGAATAATAAATTCGGAAGGGCATCACCATCTGCTTCAATCCATATAAGGTGGACACTTATAACCGTACGATCCGTCCGCGCCTTCCGAAAGGATTAGCGGATGGTTTAAGCGCCACTCCTAATGGAGACCATCCACCTGTTTTAGGGTTGCCCGGCCTAAGACCTTTCAGGGGAAAGGGTTATTGTTTTCCAATAATGGAAGGAAAGCGCGAAGATCGGCAGGCTACAGGTATTCCAAATAAAAATTACTCCCCCTTCAAAACACAGATCGATCGTTAATCGAAAGAAAGACAACCTAGTCGAAAGCAGAATATCCGCTTACAGTCGTTATCATCATCGGTTGGCTATAAACAGCTCACCCCGATCAGATCTGAAAAAATGGAGAGTGTCCGTTGGTTGGATTCAGGGCCAACCTCCCCAGTAAAACAATCAAAGAAAATGCTACAAAATAACGAAACCGGGTGACATGGAAACCTCCTCTACATTACCTCTTCTCGTTCCTGCGAACTAAACAAGTCGGATTGTCGGTGGTACCCTATTGCTATTTATTCAAGCTCATCAACAATATACATATTCGCAGTTCAATTCAATTATTTATTTCGTAGGCCTACAATCTATCCATTCAAAAACTCTCTCTCTCTTCACTTCTTCTGTTCGCTTCTATTCTTTCGTAATCTAATTATCTCCTATCACGTGCTTTTGTGTGGTGTGGGCATTCACTTTCAGGGATCGGCTAATAGAAAAATAGCCTCTCACCGCCACGCATCACCAACCAAAATTGGGAGCAGGCAAAACCAAACGATTCTTCACCAAGCTTGGGAAATTTACTTTCGCATGCGTTTACTTACGGACCATTCGTATTATTGTCGCCGTTGTAGCTCCACGACGGGGACGTTGCTATCGTTGGCTTGCCGGACGATGCTGTTCGCGACGAGATGATGCGGCACCGCAGGCGGCCTGATGAGCGGACGACGCCTACGCACGTGCTCCACGGACGGAGATGGCGACGCTTGCCATGTGCTTACGGGTTGGTGGAGAAGGTGACGCTTACCTACGGCTCATCTAACACGATGCCGGTCTCTTACACCGCGGTCGCGGTGCGCGCTCTGTTGCGGTTCCTCCTTCTACGCTATGGTATTACTTCATGCGCCGACGGCGCCTCGCCAACGAGATGTGGACTTTGCTTTGCTGCTGCTGCTGCGCTCTCGGTCGTCACCGACAGCGGGAAAACGTTTGCTGTTGCTGCTGACTTGCCTTCGCCCTGCCTGGGCGCGAAATTGACGGTCGCGGCCCCTTCCGGCAAAGTGGACCGCCGGGAAACTTCGAAGCTGCAGAGTGGGGTCAGGAATGGTCACTGGTAAACGGGTGAGGTGACGGGCTTTCAGCACACCGGCCACGATTCTGAAGATTAAACGTGTTCGCCACGCTGTTACAAGCACATTCAAAGCACATTTAAAAGCACGTGATTTACCTGATTGTCGCTCCACACTCGCACACTTTCCTCAACCAGCACAGTTTTTAGCTAAACTAGGAACTAGTTAACGACTGTCTTTGCTATAACTAGGAGAGAGGTTTAACTCGAATTAGTAAATTCAAAGAGGCTACCATGTCACTTGTCTACCTGTAAGATCACCTCACGACGCGAAACTAAATCGGACAACTCCTGCCTCTTCCACAATCCAGATCAAAGTGAACGAGTCACAGTCAAGAATCCTCAGATTAAATGTAAGATTGTCCTAATTCTTAGCCTTCGGTTTTGACCTCACGAAGTCCCTAGATCGCATTTCCCCCTCCTAACGATCGAAGTGCAGGAAGCAATTAATCCATTCGGATTACAGCCTACTTTGCCTGCCGATCTTTCCCGAAAATTATTAAAGAGGCTTTGTTGGGATTTTCCCCAGGTGGATGGTCACTACCCGACCCGTGACGTAATCACACGCGCTCGCCACATGGTAGGCACGTTGATCTAGAACGTTCTGGGCGTTCTGCGAGCGTGAGAGAATAAAAGAGCTTTTGAAACGCGGTGTACTGGAATGGAATTATTTCATAGCTTTATACTATTTACAGGAAAATATTAATTAAACTACTTTCTATAATTACATTAATTCAAATGGCTTTGTTATAAATATTTACACGACTGTAACGGACCGAATGGCCGTTACATCACTCCCTACTAAATTTACGAAAATTTGATTGGCGATGCTGTGTTAATAACAAAAGCCAATCAAATTTTCGTAGGCCAAAATTTTAACAGCGTGAGAATTTCAGAATTTCGGGGTCATATAGAATCATCGTTGAAATTAATCAACTCTATCTCTGTTTACAGCATGCAGCCTGCATAGCTACATCTGCCACTGACCATCAGCGACCATCGGTCTCCGGTCTCCAGCGAATTCATTCATATCATGCTACTAAAATTTAGAACTATATTGAATTATATTGAAGATTTGATTAAACGGAAGAAAAACTTTGGAAAGGATTTGAAACGGAAAAAAACTTTTGAAAAAAAATTTGAAATGGAAGAAAAAAAACCTTTGAGAAATCTATTGTACTATTGAATGTGTTGATGATGACCTGACTCATACTAAACTCATTCATAAACCTACACTCTCAAATTACAATCACCCCGGCTTCAACTTAGGGTAGTCGACTATACCCCAAGTAAGCCTTAAAATAAACCTGAACCGAAGTACATCTTTTAAACCAGGACAAATGCCGATACACGAAGATGCACTTACGAAAATCTCCACCTGTGTGGACGTTACTGTGAGTCTAGTTGGTAATCTCCAACCCCAGCTCGAAGCGAGAAAATGAGATCCAACCTTCCTCACGAAAATAAACCGATTCCTGTTGCAATTCGTTGCCACAGTAAAACAACTGCTATTACACTCATTGCAACACAAATCTTAAATAACCCCACGAGCATTTCCAAACGCCAGGACTATTGCCGACTAGGAAATCTCGAAGAAAAGATAATCTACGCAAACATACCTCTCATTAACACCGTGCCGAGCTTCGACACACTCTCTCTCAGATTCTACCGTCTTACCGGTCTCTCATTCATTTCGCGTCAACAACAACGTAGGAAGGTACAAGTGAAAGCTAATAGCAGATTGCGATCGTTAGGCCACAATCCCGTGAATTTCGTGAATTCACGATCAAAATTAGGCTGAGTGGTACGAGAATTGTGATCCTAACTATGGACTATTTGAGGAGAGTATAAGTGCAGTGTTTTTTTTCCCTATCGATGTGATCTGGTATGTTTTTGTTTCTGTCGTTACAGTTACCAATATTATTCGGACAGCCGCCACCGTTCTGCAGATGACCAGCCGGATAGATGGAAGGACAGCAAACGCAAAACGGACTCGAAAACAAATACTGTTGAGCATGTGTGGTGTTGCGGACTGTGTACGGACTATTTTTGGATTTTGGATCTACCACGAAGGAATGGATTGATAATGAATGAGTATCTGGATAGGAAAAAAACGGTGTAAGGAGAAAAAAGGATTAAGGATAGAACGAAGAAAAATCTGAGAAACGTTGCGAATTCATGACCAACTAAATAATAAGGTGACTATGAATAAATCAATATTTACAAGCAAAATTTGAATATTTACATGTATTTTAGGTAAACTACGACACTACGTACTAATAAGGTAAAAGCAAATTAAACATAAAGTGCAAATATGTACGATTAAGAAGAATAAATATAAAATACGAAAACTAATCGAATAAAATTGTGGAAAATTCAAATCTACGGAAGAAATTCAAACCAAATTCAATGTTTACTTGTAAACTAATTCTAATGTTGAATGATAAAATGTTTTGTACTATTAATCTACTATTTACAGGAATTTACAAACTCGTCAAATCGAGTTTCTCGTTTGATCGTCTCTATTGTGAATGAGTCTTATGACAAGTTTAGCCCTTCAAGGTGTTTTTGTGAAAACTTTGTTGATTCATAGTCACTTATTTAAGTTGTTCATAGCTGTGTAAATTATTTGAATTTGTTTAGGCTCAGAATCGGTACCCTCAGCTTCGGTTCCATTCGTAAATTTCCCCTAGGCGAGTCCGTCGAAACTGTCCGTAAGCTTTATGACCATGTAGGTGTTTTTACACAGTGTGTTTATGGTTACTCTTGCGAGTTACATAGCTTGTTAATTCATTTGAGTTAATGGGCTATCTGCCCATGCATTCGCTTTAATTTATTAGCGAAGAAAACACCGATTCGTTTCCCAGACAGATCTTCTAGTTCGTAAGTGTTCGATCCCAAGATTTTGCGCACTTTCGCTGGCTCGTATTTAGGAGCCAACTTTTTACAAAAGCCCTTCCCTTTATCCGACTGATCAAAGGTCTGCTTTAAAACTGTTTCGCCGACCTTGTAGGCGGGACACTGCGCGTTCGACCTAAGGTTATAACTTTTTGCATGCTTTGCATATGCAGTTTTAAGATTCAGCTTGATCTCCTCGAACAATTTCTTTCGCTTGACTTCAGTTTGCTGTTCATTCTCGATCGGAGGTACATGGTTGTCGCGGATTCTGGAATACTCCCTACCATCGGAGACTTTTTGTCGACCGAATACAACGAAATATGGCGTGTACTTGGTTGATTCATGAACAGACGTTCTGATAGCATCCGCTATCTGTTGGATATCATCTGCCCAATGGTTGTGAGACTTTTTCAGTGTTGCGCGTATCGCTGTCACAATCACCCGGTTTACTCTTTCAGTATTGTTCACCTGCGGGTGATACGCAGGCGTTAACCAGTGAGAAACGTGATTATCGTCAAGCAGTTTTTTGAACTCTTTGGAAATAAACTGAGAGCCATTGTCCGTCAAGATTATTTCGGGAACTCCGAATAAACGGAAGATCATGTTCTCCACGAAATCAACTAGCGAGTGAGCTTTGGCTTCTCGAAAAGGCTGGATAAGGACAAATTTACTAAATACGTCCGTGGCGACTAGCAAACATGTGTTTCGGTTTTTCCCGGACGGTGGCAATGGACCTACGTAGTCCAGTGTGATGAACTGCCACGGGTATTCAACGGGTTTTTGGGACCCCATGGGTGGTGTAGTGTTTATATTCCCCGCTTTGCTGGTCTGACACGTGAGACATTCTTTACAAAACTTACGGATCTCTATATTCATTCTTGGCCAGTAAAACCGTTGTTTCAACGACGCTAGGGTCTTTTCATAGCCAAAATGCGCTTTTTCGTGTGCCTGGCGAATGATATCTGCACGTTCTGGTTTTGGAGGAAGGCGTTTCCATTCGAAGCGTGGATCGCAGGTACGATTTCCCGTTTTGACTAATCGAAATAGTCCCCCATCGATAATCCGGTAGTCCTTGTACTTGTTAGGCTTAGCTTGGATACGTTCCATGTGTTCCTCTTGCTCGGCATCAGGTTGGGATACTGACAAGGTATCCACTTCTATCGACCTTGATAAACAGTCAGCTGTGATGTTGGCTTTCCCCTTGCGATATTCCAACACGAAATCGTAGGCCTGGATTCGGAGTGCCCACCTGAGAAGTTTTGCATTCCCCGTATCGGAACCTACATTAAAAAGCCATAGGAGACTTCTTGCATCGGTGATAACTCGAAATTTTGTACCCTCTACATAGTGTCGAAAGTGCTGTATTGCGGAGAGTACCCCTAAGCATTCTTTCTCGACCGCTGCGTACCTCCGTTGGGTGCGGTTCAGCTTTTTGCTGAAGTAACTGATCACTCGCGTTACCCCATCCTGCTCCTGAACGAGGGCAGCTCCAATCGCTCGATCGGATGCGTCCGACTCTATGGTAAACGGCTTCGAAAAATCGGGGTTTCCAAGTATTGGCGCTGATGTTAGGACTGACTTCAGTTCCCTGAACGCCGTCTCCGCTTCTTTTGTCCAAATAACTTTCTTGTGCTCCTTTGAAAGCAAATCGGTAATCGGAGATGTAATTCCGCTGTAATTCTTTATGAATTTGTGGTAAAAACCTGCAAGTCCCATCAGGCGGCGGATATCTTCCTGAGTCTTTGGTTGGGTGTAGTCCAGTATTGGCTGAATGCGAGCAGAATCAATGGCTACTCCGTTTTCACTCAGCAGATAGCCCAGATACACTACCTGCTTACGACAAAATCTCGACTTCTCCAAGGAAATTGTTAGCCCTGCTTTCTTAAGCCTTTCTGCGACGATACGTAAGAGTCTAAGGTGTTCTTTGAATGTTCTGGATGCGATGACAATGTCATCCAGATACACGAACACAAATGGTTCTAGATCAAACCCCAGAGCTTTATCCATAAGCCGGGCCATTGAGAAGGGAGCATTCGTGAGCCCAAACGGCAGTACTTTAAACCGGAATACTCCTTCATTGGTTCGAAAAGCGGTAAAGTTGCGACACTCCTCTTTCAGAGGGATCTGAAAGTATGCGTCTTTAAGATCAATCACCGAAAAGAACTTTGCCTTACCCAATCGGCGGAATATGTCCTGCATATTCCGCATTGCAAGTGTCCTTTATTGTGACTTTGTTGATCTTGCGAGAGTCTAAGCAGACTCTTACCTTCCCGTTTTTCTTCATCACTGGCACCAGCGGGTTGGTCCACTCGCTGTAACATTCCTCTATTGCATCCAACCGTTTGAATCTCTGTACCTCCTCATTTATTGCTTGTTGAACGTAAGGCGAGCATTTATACATCGGCGGGTTACGGGGTGTAGCTCCTTCCTGGAGAACGATTTCATGGGTTATCAGATGCGTTCTGCCCAGCTTTCCATCTGATGTCAGTTCAAACTCCTTAATTACTTCGGTCAGCTGTGTCCGCTCCGTTTCTGATAGTTCGTGTTCGGTTTCGATTGCATCAGGATCCGGGACAGACTCTACCGGTCCTTCGTAAACTGGAATGTCCAGGTTTTCGTCGTATTCGGCTACTTCTGGAGACAGTGGATCCCCAGACGGTTCAATGGTGAAACACATTGATGAGTTGCCACTAACCTCTACTGTTTCCACTTCTTCTGGTCCTCTGCCCACGTCAATCATCGGTTTTATTCCAAAGCTTTCCCAAAAGTCTACTCCTAATATTAAATGTCGCGAAATCTCTGGCACTACGAGAGTAGGTACCACCTTTGTCAACTTTTTGTACGTGAATGGAACATTTACGTACCCTAAGCAGTTGTATACGGACCCATCAGCTGTTGAAACCCTGATGGACGCCGGCTGAATTTTGAAATTATATTTTTCAATCACTTCCAGGGAGTTCAGGATGCTAATTCCTGCTCCCGAATCCAACAAAGCTTCGAGTTCTGATTCGAAGACCTTCACTTTAATATGGGGACATTTGGTCCTCTGAACTTTGATATGATAAATTTGAGAAAATGGATCGTAACTTGTTACATTTTTGGGGAGTTTACTAACGACCGGGTGTGACGAATTCCCCTTATCGCCCCCCTCTACTCGTTTCCCTGGTTTGTGGCTTGCACATTCGTTGTTCTGGAGCAGCGCTCACAACTCCGAATTGTTCTGCCCAAGTTCCCACATCCGTAACAGAATACTATCTTGGGTCGAGGACATTGTCTCCAACCATGGCCCTGGCCTTGACAATTCCAACAACTCACTGGTGTTGGCGTACTTTGTGCTGGTCTTGTTTGCTGTTCCGATGTCTGCCTGGTCGCTTGAGAAAAATTCCGATTGGATCGAGTGTTGATTGCGTTGACGGAATGGTCACTTTCGTAGTCACTACCCTCCGGTTCGACGTGGTTTATTGGCCGGCGTTGAAAACTTGATGTCCCTTCTGAATTATGGAATTGCAGCTGTGGATCAGCGGCATCTATTCTGTAATTTAACCTTGTCAACTGTTGAAGGTTCTCGACCTCAACAATCGATATCTTAGATCTATAGTGCTGTCGCATATTGTCCCATATTACCTCAAATTTTCTTCGGTTTGAAAGCGGTTTAGACAGTAAGCGATTCATCTTCTCAATCTCCGTCACAAAAGCAATGAACGGTTCTCCTCGCTGTTGCTTCCGTTCTTGTATTTTCGTTCTAATTCCCTGGTCTTTATTGGGATTTCCAAATCGGTACGTTATGGAAGTCTCGAATTCTTCCCACGTATTCAAGTCATCCACGAAGGTGAAAAACCAATCTGAAGCACCTCCTTCCAACAACATATGAACGTCTCTCAGTAAGATCATTTTGCTAACACCTTCTCGCTCAGCAAGCTTCTTTGCTTTGTAAAGAAAACTCTCCACTGTCATCGCTGATCTTGGTTCACCGTTGAACCTCAACTTCCACTTTTCCACTCGTCCTTGGCCTGCATATCGTCCACCAGGAAGCCTTATCGCTTGTCCTGCGTAGTTGTTCCAATCGTTGTAATTGGAATAATCTGAGAAATGGTCACCCATCTGAGGAATTCTGTTTCGCCAACCCGGCGGATTCCTGTTCGGTCCGTCATCGCTATCGTCATCGTCAATACTTCCGTGGTGTGTCATCACATGGCTGTTACCGTGCTCCGGTCTTTTCGCATGCACCGGCGCACCTCTTTGTGGCGTCTCTCGTTGTTGACCTACTCTATCTCTGCTCGGAACATCTTCCATTCTCCTCTGGCTTTCGCTCTGCGCTAGTCTGGCTGTTAAGTTCGCTATCATTGTCCTCATTTCTTCCCACTCGCTTCGCGGCACCGTAATAAGTGTCGCCGGCTCCTCAGTGGTCTTCGGTGTAATTTTTGGAATTTTTGGGATAACTCCTTTTGGATGTGCTAGAGTATCCAATCCGCGACTATTACTATCCTCATTCTGGTCCATTGATAAAGGAGAATGTCCAGGAAGCTGCAAACTGAGCGATGGAGAATTTCTCGACCCTTGTCCTCCACTCGCTTGTTCTCCGTTCCCTTGAATAATGGTATTTATTTTTGACACTAACGGCGATTGCGGCGGTCCGAATTGAAATTTCGACATCACTTTTTCGATCACTTGCACTAACTCCCGTTTCTTTCTTTTCTTCCTCCCGTTCACTTGAATCCACTTCACTCTATACCAATAATGTAGAACACGCGACTCGTATTTTGACTCCACTCTTTTTCTAATGCTTTCTCCAAATTTAGTACTCTTCCTTCAATGTGAGAGTATTCTTCGAAAATATTGTAAGGTGAACGATAAATGTGTCCATCTTTTTGATCATTTTTAAATAAATTTCTCAAATGTCTTTGCTTCGCATTCAAATCAAGCTTAAAAGTATCTTCCGATTGATTGCGAATTTGCAATTCAAAATCTAACTCCTCCAAGTTTAAGTCCTCCGCACGAGGGAATACACGACTCATGTTGTTTTATAAAAATTCAAATTCAAATCAAAATATATCAAATGAAGGGAATGTAGAAAGTAATGGTAGATATAAAAAGTAATATAGAAAATAATTCAACTAATATTATAAGAGTATTATACGCGAAAAAGAAAAAAAATGTAATGATGTGTGCAAAGAAAAAAAAAAAAAAAACTAAGTCTAAATAACGCAAAAAAAATCAAAATTATGAATGAAAAAAGCCTTGTATTGTTGGGCGCCAGATATAACCGTACGATCCGTCCGCGCCTTCCGAAAGGATTAGCGGATGGTTTAAGCGCCACTCCTAATGGAGACCATCCACCTGTTTTAGGGTTGCCCGGCCTAAGACCTTTCAGGGGAAAGGGTTATTGTTTTCCAATAATGGAAGGAAAGCGCGAAGATCGGCAGGCTACAGGTATTCCAAATAAAAATTACTCCCCCTTCAAAACACAGATCGATCGTTAATCGAAAGAAAGACAACCTAGTCGAAAGCAGAATATCCGCTTACAGTCGTTATCATCATCGGTTGGCTTTCAACTGCCGATCAGATCTGAAAAAATGGAGAGTGTCCGTTGGTTGGATTCAGGGCCAACCTCCCCAGTAAAACAATCAAAGAAAATGCTACAAAATAACGAAACCGGGTGACATGGAAACCTCCTCTACATTACCTCTTCTCGTTCCTGCGAACTAAACAAGTCGGATTGTCGGTGGTACCCTATTGCTATTTATTCAAGCTCATCAACAATATACATATTCGCAGTTCAATTCAATTATTTATTTCGTAGGCCTACAATCTATCCATTCAAAAACTCTCTCTCTCTCTCTTCACTTCTTCTGTTCGCTTCTATTCTTTCGTAATCTTATTATCTCCTATCACGTGCTTTTGTGCGGTGTGGGCATTCACTTTCAGGGATCGGCTAATAGAAAAATAGCCTCTCACCGCCACGCATCACCAACCAAAATTGGGAGCAGGCAAAACCAAACGATTCTTCACCAAGCTTGGGAAATTTACTTTCGCATGCGTTTACTTACGGACCATTCGTATTATTGTCGCCGTTGTAGCTCCACGACGGGGACGTTGCTATCGTTGGCTTGCCGGACGATGCTGTTCGCGACGAGATGATGCGGCACCGCAGGCGGCCTGATGAGCGGACGACGCCTACGCACGTGCTCCACGGACGGAGATGGCGACGCTTGCCATGTGCTTACGGGTTGGTGGAGAAGGTGACGCTTACCTACGGCTCATCTAACACGATGCCGGTCTCTTACACCGCGGTCGCGGTGCGCGCTCTGTTGCGGTTCCTCCTTCTACGCTATGGTATTACTTCATGCGCCGACGGCGCCCTCGCCAACGAGATGTGGACTTTGCTTTGCTGCTGCTGCTGCGCTCTCGGTCGTCACCGACAGCGGGAAAACGTTTGCTGTTGCTGCTGACTTGCCTTCGCCCTGCCTGGGCGCGAAATTGACAGTCGCGGCCCTTCCGGCAAAGTGGACCGCCAGGAAACTTCGAAGCTGCAGAGTGGGGTCAGGAATGGTCACTGGTAAACGGGTGAGGTGACGGGCTTTCAGCACACCGGCCACGATTCTGAAGATTAAACGTGTTCGCCACGCTGTTACAAGCACATTCAAAGCACATTTAAAAGCACGTGATTTACCTGATTGTCGCTCCACACTCGCACACTTTCCTCAACCAGCACAGTTTTTAGCTAAACTAGGAACTAGTTAACGACTGTCTTTGCTATAACTAGGAGAGAGGTTTAACTCGAATTAGTAAATTCAAAGAGGCTACCATGTCACTTGTCTACCTGTAAGATCACCTCACGACGCGAAACTAAATCGGACAACTCCTGCCTCTTCCACAATCCAGATCAAAGTGAACGAGTCACAGTCAAGAATCCTCAGATTAAATGTAAGATTGTCCTAATTCTTAGCCTTCGGTTTTGACCTCACGAAGTCCCTAGATCGCATTTCCCCCTCCTAACGATCGAAGTGCAGGAAGCAATTAATCCATTCGGATTACAGCCTACTTTGCCTGCCGATCTTTCCCGAAAATTATTATAGAGGCTTTGTTGGGATTTTCCCCAGGTGGATGGTCACTACCCGACCCGTGACGTAATCACACGCGCTCGCCACATGGTAGGCACGTTGATCTAGAACGTTCTGGGCGTTCTGCGAGCGTGAGAGAATAAAAGAGCTTTTGAAACGCGGTGTACTGGAATGGAATTATTTCATAGCTTTATACTATTTACAGGAAAATATTAATTAAACTACTTTCTATAATTACATTAATTCAAATGGCTTTGTTATAAATATTTACACGACTGTAACGGACCGAATGGCCGTTACACACTTTGTCTACAATCCGAATACACGAATCAGCACTATCCGTTTCGCCGGGAAACTATGTTCAGACATTATCTGCCACCGCTCATTTCTTTTCACTGAATCGTGCACTGCTTTGACATCAATGAACAGATGATTATTCTAATAGTTGTACTCCCGGAATGTATCACGGACCATTCGCAGGCTAAACATTAGATCAATTGTTGATCGGTCCTCACGAAAAACTCCTCAAGGGTGATCCCTCCGTATTAAGCACACTCTAATATGTGCCCTTTTTCAAAAGATCGTGCATATGAGGCCACCCAACCAACGGTTTTTTATCCTCCCATATTTCTTAAAATCATGTTGTGGATCGAGAGACTGCATGGAGACTGGCGATTGGTGGCTCAAGAACGAGTGACCTGGAATACGAGATAACATTCGAGATAACTACCACTGTAGGTAGTTAGGTAGGAGGATCGATAAATGCAGCTGTTCATTTCCAAATTTGATCAACTCAACCGAGATCTCGTCCTTTCCAGGAGTTTTACTGTTTCCAGCTCATTTAGAGCTTTCTCAACCTCATCCAGCGTTGGTGGTTCCACAGCTCGACTGTTGCCGCCTATGTCCATCCGACTTCCTAATACTGTTTTGACTCAAATTCAGAACATATTCCGAACACTGGCTTTTAAATGACAATTTTGGCTTTATTCGTGTAATTTTATCCACAGGATTTTGAATTCGTTTGTAATCTTGATCCTCAGTATGACAAACCGATGAAAGTTTTAGTTTAAGGGCACTATAAGGCCAGTGTTTGGCATGTGAGTCATGGTCTGGATTTCAAATCGTTTTAAAAATCAGTGCTCCTCCAACTTGGCTACCAACATTCCCAAGTAACATTTCAAGTTTTATTCCGCTCTAGGAGTGGTTTTCAAGATCAATTTATAAGATCTAACAATAAAACCGAATACTACACGGCAACCTTCTGATGACCTCTATAAGAGTAAGATATTGCCAAGTGGCCCTCTCCAGATAACCACTATAAACCTATCATAAGAGCATTTAGAAACACTTTTTAACCCACCCGCAAAAAAGGGAATTTGGCTGCGGCAGCTTTCAAAATGTTGCTTTGAAAAAAGAGAAACAAAACTTTGTAGAAAAATAATAACAAAATGGATTGTTGATGGAAGTTATGATGATGACAACAAAATATTATTTTTTTCAGGTTGGTTTTTCCGATTCAGTACCATTGAAAGGAAGTGCGCTTCTAATTTTATGGGCAAAGCTGGTGAAAAAATAAGGTTGAACACCACGCGCCGGCAGTATAACGTAGTTCAGGGAAATAAATCGAAAATATTCATCCACTAAATCGATTAGTACTTTTGCCCAAATTAATCATAAATAAAATTATTTATCAGAAAAAGTATGATACGCGGTGAAAATGTCGTTAAATCATGAATTTCTGTGATATATTTCACTGACTGCGAAATGCTATTTCATTTTCAATATGGCCATCATGGAAATTGATCAGAAAATTTTCGCTTTTATTGAACACCGTCATAAACTCTTCGCAATGCAAACATTCTTATGGGGGTAATTCATTTGACCACATTATGACCAAAAATTGGAGCTTTATCCGAGCGTTGAGAATTAGATTTATTACGCTCTTTATCACAACCATAAATCTGTTGCTATGGTCAATAGGCATTTGACGTTTGAAGCTTTTTTTAGCAGATTTATGAGAGGTTTACCGATAGCAATAAGAGCGCCAATAAAACTGAGCAATTAGCTTGATGATTGCTGTCATAAGTCTGCAATAAGAATTAGATAAATCCAAGAAGCATAGAAATTGTTATTTGGGTTGTCTTGTCTGTCAGTAAAATACCCTATCGGTCATTGCACGTGGTGGTCAAAGGTGCAGTCTTATGCCAAGCACCATAGACAGTCGCGTAAAACCTCCTCATATCGTTTCTATCCATGTTATTCTGCGCTTCAGGTATCACCCTCTCTTCGTGCTCCCTTTTCCTTCTGCGGTGGATTAGTTTTTTTTCTGCCCTTGTTACACTGTAACGTTCTCTATTGCAACGGGTACGAGCCACTCATATTTGACTCCTGGTAGCATTTTTCTCGTTCGTCACTCACTGGCACCCCTCATCAAATCAACCATTTGGCGTTGCTGTGCAGTGCCTAATACTTATTTCTCTGTTGACATTGCCAGATCCATTGGTAACTCCTATATGCTTGTACAGCTCCCGGCGGTACTGTGCAGCGTCCTCTCAACTTCCAAGCGTTCGATATGGAAACGAATATTTCTATTATTTAGAGATATCGTTACTCTGGATAGTTGCGCCCGAATTTTTCGATCCGGGTCAATATTGGGTCCTCTGAAGGACCTTTCATCTAAAACGTCTAAAACATGCCGTTCGTCGATTAGCACGTGGTCTTTGTTGCCAGCAATTGCGGATATTCTCACATGTGAAATAGGCACTTTTTCCCCGAAGTAAAAATGTGCTAAAGGTGGTTGTGTTCGATAACAGCACTGTTCTAGGAAATTTTATGGTTGGAAATTTTATTTACATCCATGGGCTTAAAAGTATCGTTAGTCTATTGGCAAATGTCAGCAATTCCATGTAAAAAGAGTAGACTCAAAAAATACTCTCGAATTTGACCAAAATGTCACTAACACCTCTCTACTTCTAATCCCCTCAAATTATTGTGTTCAAAAATTTCAAACCAATGCATAGTGGCTAAAATTGTGTTTTATCACGTTTGATTAATAGTACCTTCATTATGCCATTTAACGTGATAATGTTTTCTTGACATTTTATCAGTATGAGTTGATGCGCTTCTTCAGCTCATTGATCAATCCCCTCGGTCGTACACTTATTACGTAATCAATTTTTCTGGGGTTTCTGAGCCACCACCCCTACTGTCATATTTTTTCATACAAACGATTTTTTCTTTGAATGGTGCGTAAGGAAACGCCATACCCCTCCAGCCCCATACAAGGTTTGTGTCTTCCCAAAAGTTGTAGCAAAACTTCCCCTGAAAAACTGTGTCGAAGACGCCAAGTCCGTAATTTCATTATTTTTGTTTTATGCCGACAATCTCTTAAAAATGTTTTTTTCATTAAATATTTTTTTATTAGAATTTCTACTTTTTTTTTGCATGTACCATGATATTTTCTTCTTTTTTTGCATGTTCTAGATAACATTAAAATACGCCATTTGATGACTGTTACGACTTAAAAACTTTAAAATTAAAAAAAAGTTATAACAGTTTTTTTTATGGATTTTCTAGGCATATTTGATATAACTGCAACTAGGCAAGGGGAAAATTTTGGAAGATAATCTCATACATATTTTAAAGTAAAAGTAATTGACTACAATTCCATACCTGAACTGTCGAGTTGTAAGCAAATGTTAGGTATGTTTAATCAAAAACCATTTCCTGCTGTTCAAAGCAGAAATCAATCTTCGGTATTTCGCCATTACTCTTGTAGAACTTCAAGTTGGCCTTAACATCGTGCCAGTTTTCTTCATTTTTTTTTATTTTGGTAACTATATTCATCTGACTGTTGTCTATATGAATTAAAATTTTAATCTATATACACGTGGATCTTTTCAATCTGGACATGAAACAATTAGAAGACACATCAAAATCGTGGAGTTCCTCGACAGCCGTAAATTTACGAATCATTGAAGTCATCGGCTCATGGTATCCAAAACCTGTTCGGTGAAACCTCGGTTGCAGTAGACAACCACTTCGTAGAATTCTTGGTGCAACTCGGATGTGCAATAATGATAACAGCCTAGAACAATCAATTTCTCCGTTCAAGAGCTTAGAAATGAAGACTGCTTGCTGCATTCTTCGGCGTTGATTCAGCGTATCTAGTTGAAGCAAGCCACAGCAATCAGAATATGGTGAAAGGTTGGATGGATCACGCCAGGGTAAATTTCGCAATGCTATCCTGATGAACTTACGTTGCACACTCTCCATTCTCAAACTTCATATTACCTGATAAGGCATCCAAACTAATACGGCATTTTCCAAAATTGGACGTACGAGAGAGCAATACAGAGCTTTCAAGCAATGGGGATCGGTGAAGTCTTTTGAGATTTTTGAGATGAACTCCAATTGACGATCGGCCTTAGAGATCACATTAGACCGATGCAAGTTAAATGTAAGCTTGTGATCGAGCAACACTCCCAAATCGCCGTTCTCTTCAAGGAAAAATCATCAATCGCATAATCATACAATACTGGCTTAGTGATTCGAAAGTAAGACATCACTATACACTTTGGAACGCTCACTGTCAGCTTATTTCTGGAACACCAATCGAAGAATATGTCCAGCAAAGTTTGCAGACGAATACAATCCTCGATGGTTTGAACAACGATGTACAATCAAGGAACAGCTTTCTTAGTGAAGGCGATAGGCAAAGGCGCGTGATCGGGCGGTGGCCGATCAATGAGAGAATGTGCAGGTTGAGGATCAAAGGCCGGTTCATCAACTTCAGCATAATCAACGCCCATAGCCCACACTCCGGAAGCACTGATGATGATAAGGACGCATTCTACGCGCAGCTGGAACGTGAGTACGACAGCTGCCCAAGCCACGAAGTAAAAATCATCATAGGAGATTTGAACGCTCAGGTTGGCCAAGGGGAGGAGTTTAGACCGACTATTGGAAAGTTCAGCGCTCACCGGCTGACGAACGAAAACGGCCTACGACTAATTGATTTCGTACACCTGGAGATCACCACTGCAGACAGAATCACAAATCGACCACGTCCTGATTGATGGACGGCACTTCTCCGACATTATCGACGTCAGGACATATCGCTAACATCGACTCTGACCACTATCTGGTGATGGTTAAGCTGCGCCCTGATGTCGCCACTGCATACGCGCAGCATCTCGAGGCAGCGTTGCCGGAAGAGGGTGAGCTCGATGGGGCCCCTCTTGAGGACTGCTGGAATACAGTTAAAGCAGCCATTAACGTCGCAGCGAGAACAACGTCGAGTATGTGGGACGATTTCGACGGAACGATTGGTTCAACGAAGAGTGCAGACAGATTCTGGAGGAGAAGGACGCAGCGCAGGCGGTCGCGCTGCAGCAAGGTACCCGGCAGAACGTGGAACGTTATAGACGGAAGCGGCGACAGCAGACCTGCCTTTTTCAGGAGAAGAAACGCCGCCTGGAAGAAGCGGAGTGCGAGGAGATGGAACAGCTGTGCCGTTCTCAAGATACACGCAAGTTCTACCAGAAGCTCAACGCATCCCGCAAAGGCTTCGTGCCGCGAACCGAAATGTGCCGGGATAAGGATGGGAGCATCTTGACGGACGAACGTGTGGTGATCGAAAGGTGGAAGCAGCACTACGAGGAACATTTGAATGGCGCTGAGAGTACAGGCAGTGAAAGTCAAGGAAGCGGAGGAGATGACCACGTCAGTTCAGCGGACGATGGAAGCCAATCAGTTCCCACCTTGAGGGAAGTTAAGGATGCCATTCACCAGCTAAAGACCAATAAAACAGATGGTAAGGATGTCATCGGAGCTGAGCTCATCAAGATGGGCTCATCAAGACTTGTCTGCACAAATTGATAGTCAGAATCTGGAAACTGAACAGCTACCGGAGGAGTAGAAGGAAGGTGTTATATGCCCCATCTACAAAAAAGACGAAAAGCTGGAGTGTGAGAACTTTCGAGCGATCATCATCCTTAATGCCGCCTACAAAGTGATATCCCAGATCATCTTCCGTCGTCTGTCACCATTAGTGAATGAGTTCGTGGGAAGTTATCAAGTCGGCTTCGTTGACGGCCGCTCGACAACGGATCAGATCTTTACTGTACGGCAAATCCTTAAAAAAATCCGTGAATACCAGGTCCCATCGCAACATCTGTTCGTTGATTTCAAGGCGGCATACGACAGTATAGACCGCGTAGAGCTATTGAAAATTATGGACAAGAACAGCTTCCCTGGGAAGCTTACCAGACTGATCAAAGCAACGGTGGATGGTGTGCAAAACTGTGTGAAGATTTCGGGCGAACACTCCACTTCGTTCGAATCGCGCCGGGGACTAAGACATGGTGATGAACTTTCGTGCCTGATGTTCAGCATTGCGCTAGAAGGTGTCATACGGAGAGCCGGGTGAAACAGCCGGGTTACGATTTTCAACAGATCCAGTCAATTTATTTGTTTGGCGGATGACATGGACATTGTCGGCCGAATATTTGCAAAGGTGGCAGAACTGTACATCCGCCTGAAACGTAAAGCAACAAAAATTGGACTGGTGGTGAATGCTTTGAAGATAAAGTACATGCTTGTGGGCGGAACCGAGCGCGACAGGGCCCGCCTGGGAAGCAGTGTTACGATAGACGGGGATACCTTCGAGGTGGTCGAGGAATTCGTCTACCTCGGATCCTTGCTAACAGCTGATAACAATGTTAGTCGTGAAATACGAAGGCGCATCATCTGTGGAAGTTGAGCTCGCCCAGCTCTACGGTGAATCCAGTATCCAGAAGGTAGCTAAAGCCGTAAGGGTACGATGGGCAGGGCATGTTGCAAGGGTGCCGGACAGCAACCCTGCAAAGATGGTGTTCGCTGCCGATCCGGCAGGTACGAGACGACGTGGAGCGCAGCGAGCGAGATGGGCAGACCAGGTGCAAAACGACTTGGCGCGCGTGGGGCGTATTCGAGGATGGAGAGATGCGACCTCGAACCGTTTGTTGTGGCATCAAATTGTTGATTCAGTGTTATTTGTTTAGATGTAGACTAAATAAAGACTAGTTGCCGTACATCTAACAGGGTTATACAAACGAAATTCCTTGCTACATTGAATCCAGGATAATCCTGGTTGGTTGTAGTCACCACACACAAGCACGCAGTCCTTCTCGGTACTCATGTTACATAGCTCATGAACTGTATCGATATGCTTGCTCATTACGTGTACATTAGAGTGATTCAAATTTTGACTTTTTCGCTCCCCTGTGCTTAACACATTGTTTTTGCTATTTTAATAGTTCTCCCAAACTTTCAGCTGATTTGGATGTAATTTGATTGTGCACGTGCCGTTTGAAGGTTATATGAAAATTACCACTTATGTAAAGGATCGTATCGTGAAGCAGCCCAGAATCTATTTGAATATATTTAACGTATCGCCATCATAGAATAGGTCCTAAGCTGAAAGTCAGTTGTTGTTGCGAAGCAATCTGACTTTTGTGAGCAAAATTATAAAGAAAACAGAAATGCTTATTATTGATATTGATGTTATTCTTTTACATGTTAAATTGAATTTCCCACAATTCAATATTTTCCTAATAACTTTTGTTGCCAGCATCAAATCTTTTAGCAACAACGACGATATTTTTCCTTGTTAAATTTCCTAAATTGCTAACGTATTCATACATTTTTAGAGCTTAATGGACAATGATGGCGAACGGTTTTCCACAAACGTTACTGTTTTCATAGTAATTTTCATATAAGCTTCAAACTGCTTGTGCTCAGTCAAATTACATCCAAATTAGCTAAAAATATAAGACGATTATTTAAATAGCAAATGCTATCATTTAAGCATAGGGGAGCCGAAAAGCCAAAACTTGAATTACTCTAGTGTACATCCTTGCTCTTATCGATAGAGGTGAAAATTGTACAGAGCAACAGTCGTTTGGAACCGAATACCACAGAGGCACAAACCTGCTCTAAAGCGTCGCCACTAGCGATGTCGATCCTCGAACTGACGAAACGGCGATAAGGCGAGGTTGTTTTGATCATGACTTCATGCAAATATGCCCTCACTGGTATGCAGAATATTATAAACCATTAATTTTTGCACACAAAGTTTAGTTCCAAGGAGTTGATGAAATAATGAACCATGCGTCTCCATATGCCTGTATGCTTATATGATGAACATGTTTCAAACTTGTAGGCGTAAATAGTAATATATCTCTAAAAGTAATGAAATTACGAACTTGGCGTCTTTGGCAAAGTTTTTCAGAAGAAGTATTGATACATATTGATACAACTTTTGTGAGGACGCAAACCTCGTATGTTGTTTTGGGGGGTCGATCATTGAGCTGAATACCTCCTAAGAAACGCATTAACTTAATGATTAAATATTTGGAAAACACCATGAGGCTAAATCGTATAATAAAAATAATTAGGTTGTTACGCTATAAAAAAAGATTTTCGCCACTGTGGGATGTGATAGTTATGAAAGGATGGTATATTCTACTTGGATGCCGAAACGAGCTTTTTCGCTCATTTCGAATTCTAGTAGTACCTGCCAGAACTAGTCAAATTGTAGGTATAGGATAGAAGATGGAAACGATATAACAAGCTCATTTCCAGTTCCAGAGATTGCAGGAAAATGTATGAAAAGATGGAAAGATACAAAGTATGAAGATTGGAACGGGCCTGGGATTGATTCCACGATCTCTTACGTATGAGGCAGAAGTAGTAGCCAGTCATATGACCACCAAGCCCGTTTATTGCAAATAAAATGTATTTTGTGTAAACAAATGTTTAATAGATTACACTGTCATAGTAATCAAATCATAGTATCGATTAAGAGAAATAAAACAGATAGCGCATTTGTATTTGACAAACGTATTTGTTATTCTAATATATCAGAACTCATATTCTACAAGTACGTATCGAAACTTCCATTTCGATATTTGGTGGTATCGATACTTTCATACCATACTACTTTGAAGTAAAAGTATCGATACCTTGCACAATGGGGAAAACATTGTCCATAACGCGAATAAATTCAATATCTCGGATTGGTACGGGCGGATTGCGCTGAAATTTTGACACAAATCTTAGAACTTTCTGGAGAATCGTGCAAAGGTGTTTAAGTTCACTGCATGAAGCTGCAAGATCTCGTTTTACCCTAATGCCCTTATTTGTTATGCTCTCCGGAAGACCGTGGCTTTTTGGGTAATAGTTAGAAAATAATAGAACGTGCAGCGAGATGAGCAAGTCGTGCGGTGGACAATACTCCACTCGTTTACTCCACTCGTTTACTCGGAAAATTATAGATCTAGGCTCGTAATGTGAGGTTATTAGTAAACAATTTGAGGAATATGAGAACGTAGGTTAAAATCGGCAAGATCTCGATTCCCAATATCGTGCAGTAGACAGAGCACACATAACACGATTTTTGGCATAATTTAAGGTAAAATGTGTTTTGTTAATTATTTGTAACTCCGAACTAGACGATTTACTTAGCAAATAAGGGGCATTGGGGTAGAACAAGATCGTGCAGCTTAACCACCTTTGCACGATTCCTCAGAAAGTTCTACGATTTGTGGCAAAATTTCAGCCCAATCCGCCATTCCGAACCATATTGAATTTATTCGCGTTACGGACCTTTTTCCCCGTTGTGCCTTGGTAGTACTGTTTCATCCCTACCACGGGGCTCCAGAAGATACTGCGAATTCACGCCCGGTCCGAATGTATTATGTGCAGAACGCTCATGAGACCAGTGGACCACTAAGGACATGAGACTTGGACCATGCTCGAGGAGGATTTGCAAGCACTTGGAGTATTGGTAAGACCTGCGCTTAGGTCCATTTTAGGTGGTGTGCAAGAGAACGGTGTATGGCGGCGAAGAATGAACCTCGAGCTCATGTTATGAAAACTCATATGTGAATATGTACGTTATGTGGAAGATATTGATTTGGAAAATGTATTGGAGGTAACCACTTTCCCTTCGATGGGACTCGAACCCATGACCCTACAGTACGCTAGACTGGTGCTTTAACCAACTAAGCTACGAAGGACCTCCGTCGGCCTTCGCAACCTAGCGGCTACTGAACGAGCTCGAGATTCCCAAATTGGACGCATAGTCAAATCACTCTCAAGCCAATACTTCCACATGTCGGAGGTCCTTCGTAGATTAGATGGTTAAAGCACCAGTCTAGCGTACTGTAGGGTCATGGGTTCGAGTCCCATCGAAGGGAAAGTGGTTACCTCCAATACATTTTCCAAATCAATATCTTCCACATAACGTACATATTCACATATGAGTTCTCATAGCATTGTAAATTAACGTCCAAGTCGGGTGGTTTAATCCACGGAAATAGGCAATTATCTTTGATTGAACTGACACGAGCTCATGTTTTAGGCTAGTAAAGTAGTGCACTGTTTGGTTCACGGTCAATCGCATTTACCAGAAACTCTCGATTACGATAAGGAAGTGTATCCTCTGATCATTTAAAAATTCGCGCGAAGAAACTCAGTGTACATTTGTAATGAAATTTTGGATTTGGGGAACATTACTATTCCAGAGTAATTTGTATGCATGTATTGAAAACGAAAAGGTGCCCATAAGCGAACCTTTTCCCCAACATTTTAATTCGGCTACTTCAATTCGTTTTACAGTTACAGGAAGCTTTATACGTGCATTTTTGACTATTCTTCCCAATACCAACAATCGGTATTTACATAGAGAACGGCAAAAAGTGTCACGAAGCAACGAGGAAAGCGATAGATGTAGGGCAGTTGGGTTGGTTTTTATGGCACGGCAGCGTCTGGTTGGAATCGGGAAGTAAAAATACACCGAGTGAGCTAGAGAAAGCGCACAGCACACCGGAAGAAAATTTAAATAATTGATCAGTGCGCTGTTTTTCCTTTGGTTGATGGGGGCACGGGGTGAAAATTTCTGTTCTACGAAATCGTCTTAGCGTACACATTTGTATATTAGGGTGGAGGCGTTTTCTGCAGCACAGCTGTTAGAAATACGCTACTGAACAGCAAAAGCATGTTGGAGATGGGTGTTTTCTATTCCTGGTCTAATTTAGATTATTTATAGTTTGACAGTTAGATATACATAAGTAGTAGAAATCATAAAGTCTATAAACATAATGAAAAACTATCTAACGTTATCATGCTGTTGACAGTTCAAGAGTCCTGATATTAAACTAAAAACATTCATGATTTTCCGCATACATGGAATTAAACGCAGAACTCAATAATCTATTTATTATAGCTATTTAAACCAATTACATATTTCATTTAACTCAATACAACCTGCAGTATGCAACTAAGTGCTATCAAATTGCAATCTCTTAAAAATCGAAATAGGATAAGCATGAGAACCTAAGAAGGAGAGTGGAACAGCCACTCATCTTCGTTAATCTTTTTGCTAGTAAAAACGTGGGCCATTTAGCCTTTCAATTTTTACTCTCGGTATAGTTAGATATTGAACGTATCCTGAGATATGAGATGATAAGATTTTTATTTATCTATTTTCAAGCAGTTTTAACTGTGCTGTGAATAGAACGTTTTAGAATGTTCAGCAACATTTATAGAAAACAGCCACAGTCTGATAAGCAGATCGAAACGCATCAAAATATTAATCATTTGATTTACCCTCTGCTTCACCCCTAATGTATGAGTACATGCCAACATTTGCTGGTTCTCACGATATGTCCTTTCCGCATTTCGTAGAGCTGATAGATAGATGAGGCATTTTGGTCAGCGGCTAAAGGCGAGTCCGACTAACACCGTGTCCAGTCCATCGATGAGGCAAACGATAGATAACCAGACAGCGGTGTTGACCATCCTACGTTGGCCCCATTAATGACGTCATAGTTCGGGTATTGATCGGAATCGGTCATGTGTTGAACTTTCTGTATGGGAGAGGATAGTTTAAAGTACGCTTGGAGGTCTTTCCAAATATAATGTCCAATAAAGAATTATTTCAACATGTAGAGAATAAGTGCTTCTATTCTAAATAAACTGAAGAAAATAAGCTGATTTATTATCCTGATTGTTTGTCTGAAAAAACGGCTAGAAGAATTTTGAATTAGGGTCGACTACTGATATTTCAACTGGTACTCAAGACCATACTCCCCTGCACAAAACAGCCGATGCAAGAAGGTTTTCGTTGTTGTGGTCAGGTGTTTGCTACCAGAGGGATATGGGAAAGTTTTACTTGTTTCTTGGAGTCGTCCATTGGTTGCTTCGGTCAGCCATAAAAAAGAACATGAATAAATTCTCTCATGTCGTAGCAAAAAATGCGCCAAAATGGTTTCAAACTATGTGTATAGAATGGTGTAAATTTCCCCCTCATGCATTATTGAGTTTGATTGGGTATGACCTTCACATTAGACTTGGTGTCATGGTTGATTTACGTCCTTCTAGATTTTGCTTCGATAAGGGAAAAAGTTTGGGTTTGCTCATAGCTGTTTGACTTTGTTTGATGTCAACAACAATAGCTACATATTATTAGTTTATGAATTTTTACCTGGAGTTAGGAAAGCTGCATGGACATTTTTTTATATAATCAAAATCCAACCCTAATCAAATCCAATAACTAATATTGAGTTAGCCTGTGGCATCAGTAGTAGTTCTCTGCATCAATTTTGATAGATCCATGACCGTTCGCCGGCAGCCATGCAAACTTAGTACGTTGTCAGCCATGCAAGGTTGGTCCGAAAATTGTCTTCTATGGAGTGATCTAGCGAGCTGTACTATGTACAAAATATAGCCCTTGTGGCGATCTCTGTTTCCCCGTTTCGTTTGACACCCTCCAAATCAATGTTGATTATCAAGCACGAAAGATCTTTGCTTTGTGTTATTAACCCATTCTGAGAAATTATTAGAAGTCAATGTCAACCGGAATCCGTGAATAGCCGATAGCCATGCGGTGTACCCAGCAGAATATGTGGCAAACAATGGTTACAGTTGATTCAGGAACATTTCTCGCCTAACTTTTTAAAAGGACCTAAGTAACATGTGTTTTTTTAAATTAATTTGAATATTTCAATCAACAGACCAATATGCAAGCTTTTGATTGCGGTACTCAAATTAATTAATGAAAAAATATGTTACCCAGGTCCTTTTGAAAAGTTAAGTGAGATTTCTTTGCGTCCTGTCCAGATACTAGATTGCAAATAAATGCATTCTCTTCTGATTTTTCTTACCTTTGCTTACCTTGGACTCGCACTGCCTAACCCTTAAATGCGCAATGTTGTTTTAAAACAACAAACCGAAAATACGTTCAATGTTAATAATTTCAATGGTTATTAACGTTAAAAATATTTCCGACGATTTCTAAAAAAATCGCCCTGCGCCTTTAAGGGCTAATTATGCAGTATTGGTGAACTTTGAACTGAAAGAGATGAATTGTGTCGATTGAGTCAAGTGCTGCCGCAATAATTCTTGCCATGTATCGAGCATTACTAGAGAAGCATGTGGATGACAGCGAAGGCCCTGCACAATCGCTCCAAGCATTCCCGAAAAACATACAGCGGATAATCCATCAGTTTTTAGTGGACCAGATGACCAGGCTATCTTAACTATTGAAGATCCCCGGCCAAAAAATCAACAATAGTTGAGTTGATTTGTCAGCCCTTGGATAACGCCGAAATCTCCGGAATCTTAGTCGTTTGAATGAACTAAAAGGAGGAATGTGGGAATATTAAGGATTTTTATGATCTAGGTACAAAATAAAAACTTTAAAATGTCTTTTGATATTCTGAGAAGTTTAGGCCAGTTCCAGAAACTAGAAAAAATATGCTCAGAAGATAGGCTCGTACAGCCACGAGGTCTAGATTGTAAATCTTTTCTTATTTCAAATATGTTAAAAAACAAAGATTTTGGGGCATTTGTTTCTATGCAATCGAGCGACTAGCATCATATTGGATGTGGTAGGTTGATAGGAGAAAAATCTCATTGACGATTTAATACGCTTTCAAAATATATAATGCATTTGGTGTCGCAGATTGGCCCAAGAAAAATCTGGCCACTTTAATATGCACTGTATGCTGAATCGGCAGTTTGTTCTGATACCATTAGCTTTTCTCTTCCTTCTTATTGTCAGGAGCCTGAAGTTGGAAATAAAGTATCTGTGATATCCAGGTTTTTTTTTTACTTATATCAGCCAACGAAGCCAACGAATACTACTGAAGCTTTTAGTCAGTCTTTCGTATAACGCATATCTGACATCTTCGTGGACTTGTCTAGCGTAACATTCCAAATGCTACTATTGCGATAACATATCCCTCCCTCCCTGTACGGAAAATGTTGATATGCCTTTCTTACTATATCTACTAGCTTGTATCTTATCGATCAATTGCAATGATCATGCGAATGAGCATGTTTACAAGGTTGAAGTGGCCATAAATAATTAAATTATAATAATCTCTCTCTAAAGCCCTCTCGAACCGACAACAAAAGAAAATATTTCAAACTACATACTTTGAAACAATCTGATGGGACCTTTGCTCGAAAACCATTCGGCCGAATGCCACTTGGCCGAATATACCATTTGGCCGAAAAGGACATTTGGCCGAACAGGGTGTTTGGTCGATCAGGTCATTTGGCCGAACAGGTCGTTTCGCCAAACAGGTCATTTGGCTGAATAGGTCATTTGACCGAACAGGTTATTTGGCCGAATAGGTCATTTGGCCGAATAGGTCGTTCGGCAGAATATGTCATTTGGCTAAATAGGTCATTTTACGTCTCACTTCTCAAACATCATTTCTCACTTCTCACTACTACTTTTCACAGTGAGAACAGATAAGTGAGAAATGAGGAGTGAGAAGTGAGAATTAAGACGTCTCATTTCTCACTTCTTACTTTTCACATTTCATTTCTCATTGAGAAAAGTGAGTAGTGTGAAATGGTAAAAAGGACAAAGTGAATAGTGAGATATCAGAAAATAGTAGTGCAAGGTGAGAAGTGAGACGTAGCATTTCACTGCAACTTCTTTATGACCAGATTCAGTCACAATTAAGTCGCAGCAGGCAAATTTGATTCGTTAATGCTGCTAGGGTTCTCACTTCTCACTTATAATTTTTCACTTCTTACTTCTTACTGTTGAAAAGTGCAAAGTGAGTAGTGAGACGCCTCACTTCGCACTATGCATTTTCACAGTAAGAAGTAAGAAATGATAAGAGATATCTCACTTTTCTCAAATCATTTTTCACTGTGAAAAGTTATTAGTGCGAAGGGAGAAAAGAGACGTTTCACTTCTTACTTCTTACTAATCATTTCTCACTTCTCATTTTTCACTTTTCCAAGTTAGAAGTGAGCTATGATTAGTGAGAAGTGAGAAGTGAGACATCTCACTTCTCAATAATTTTTTACTTTTCATTTCTCACTGTACAAAGTGAGTAGTGCGAAGTGAGAAGTGAGACGTCTCACTACTCACTTCGTACTTCTCACTATTCACAGTGACAAGTGAAAAATAATGAAAACGTAGTGAGAAAAGTAGATATCTCACTTCATAATTCGCACTACTCACTGTCACAGGGAGAAGTGAGAGATAAGAAATTCTCATTTCTTCTCATTGTGAAAGTGAGTAGTGCGTATTGAGAAGTTAAGCGTCTACTCACTTTTCACAGCGAGAAGTGAGAAGTGAGACGTCTGGCCCATTCCTGACTCTATTCGGCCATATGACCTTTCGGCCAAATGATCTATTCGGTCGTACGACCCGTTAAGCCAAATGACTTTCGGCCGACACGATGATACTTTTATGCCCAGGGAAGTCGATACAATTTCCAATCCGAAAATTGCCTAGACCGGCACCGGGAATCGAACCCAGCCACCCTCAGCATGGTCTTGCTTTGTAGCTGCGCGTCTTACCGCACGGCTAAGGAGGGCCCCTACAAAAGTTGAATATCTATCCTCATTGCTGAAACTTTACGCAAGCATTTAATTTTCCAAAATTTTGTATTGACCTTGAGCTTAACTCCAAGCAATACAATGCTTATTTTCTCAGTCATTACCCATGGACTTAATCCGATGTGATGTAAATCATGGATGTTATTTTTTCTGCCATTTCTTCATTACAATGAAATATTAAAAAAAAATCTGATGACAGTGAATACCTTTCATTACTACACGATGATAAATCATACTACGGTAAGAAATTCGTATTTCGTGCGTGTAACATGCATGACGAAAAAACTTTTTGGTTACCATAGGGTAAATCACTACTTGGGCCTATGGAACCCATTCCCGGCTCACTGCACAGAAAACTAATGATTTATACTGTTTGGTAGCCGTAGGTTTATGATTGATAATTTAAAAAAAGTCTCCTATTTATCTCGCACAATACTCAATATTTTTCAACCATTTATTTCACTCCTAATCGATCCAATTATAGAAAATAAAAATGTAGATTTCAAACTTTTGCTCTTCGTTGCAACACCACTAAGCTGGAGTGATTCTTTCCACTTTTACAAAACGGTATCATCAAATAAACACCTACCTGACAATCGTCACAGTGCTCGATACAACCATTGCTTCAGGTTGTTTATCACCACACAATAATGCTAAACTCACGCACTTCAATCTTTTCTAATTGTTCGTATCACTAGATCTTATATAAATATATTGGAATACATTTAAAAATGTATCCTCAGACCGACAAAACATCACCTCGGCCCAAGAACTTCTAGCTGTACAGTGTTGCCAAAAGGCCATGAGTCTTATTTTAGTATGAAGATAATCTTTCATCGTTAATAGGAAAACTGTCTAAAACGTTGACGCTTTTATGTTATTTATAATTATCTTAATTTCAAAGAGTAAAAATAATATTTTTTCAAGTATTTGGAAGGAATTTGGATGAGTGCATATATCTTCTCAACCAAATAAAAATTATTATGAATAATACCATCTGGCATCACGTTATCGTGGAACGTGCATATTTTTGTTAACGTCGCATTTTCTACCGTCCCGAAAGAGAGGATGAGAGTAAGATGTTGAGAGAATGAGTAAAATATTGCGTATGCCGAAAAGACTTGGGGTATGCCGGATAATCAATCGCCTATGACTGAAATGAGTGTTGCACCACGCTAATTTAAATCAAATAAAAGCTTTTTCAAGCGGTGTTTAGCAAGAATACCTGTTTTTAAGCAGAGGTGAACCCAATCGCAATATTACACGGCCCACAAAATTCAGGAAAAGTTGCTCCTAGTCATAAATATCAATTAAAAAATGCAGTCGTGCGCATGTTAGGCCGGGAATGGGGTAAGAAACCCTATTTAGTTTACATTTCTGGCCAAATCTTTCACATTCTGTCCACTTTCTTATTTTTATATTCATGCACATTGCTTACGACTTTCATCGCGATATCTTTTTGTGTCCCACGTTTTGTGACAACTAGCAACCCTATAACCAGAGACCGGCGGAGTGAAAAACTGTCGAAATGGCAACGTATGAAAATGCATGAAATCGCGAAAATGATACTGGCAGCACTTGAACTTTTTGCTTGCTTCTTATGGATGCAAAAAGTAAACAAGTCGAAATGGAACCGCTTTTGACGGTTCGATTGGAAACAAGATGGCGTCTTTGCCGATCTCTTATTCTAGTATTTCTAGTGACAACCTCATTTTTTTTGTTTACTCTCGAATCCAACTTGCATTCCTTTTTAAAATATTTATACTTACAAGACATTTATCTATTTCTTCACAATTACCCAATGAACATCATCATAGCAGGATCGCCAATGTAATATATAATAAGCCATATCAACCAACGAAAACACTACTGAAGCTTTGGGCCAGTCTTCCGTATCACGCATATTCGACATATTTGTGAACATGTCTAGCTTAACATTCCATATGCTCTTATTAGGATGCCACAGTATCCTTTATTTTCAAAAGTTTCGACGTGGAAATAAGTACAACAGAGGCAGCGGAAAAGCACGCACAACAAGCGGTACTTTAAATGATAGATTATAAAGCCGATACAAATATTAAATTTATTTTATGTCCGAAAGTTTTTGGAAAATACGATGGGGGGCGGGGGAGGGGGGCGGATGGAAAAAAAATAACAAGGAAACGAAAAAAAAGTCCAAAAGGAGAATAATTGCATGGGAATTTTGTATTTGAATGGAAAATGATTGCAAATAATGTTTAGAGAAAGCAAATAATATAGTAGTGAACTTAGCACAAAATTTAAATAGGGTTACTTCTCCTGGACTTCATCTCATTGCTCCGATATTCATCCCACAGAGCACAAAGAAATGAAAAGGTATTTGATTTGTTTTTTATTTTTGTGATTTTTTTTTTAGCGGTGAGCACGCATGTTAACCCTTTATAAGGCAGTGGCAACTATATTGCCACCAACAAATAATATGTTTTTCTATTTATTAACAAGAGCTCTACTTATTATTTCCCATGTTGGGGCTTTATTTGCTTCCTAGTAATACCCCAGATGAATTTGAGCCATGAAAAAATTGAAATGTCAATTCGAGAAAAATTTTTTTACGAACAGATCGTAAGTTTCGAGTGGAAGAAGGATTTTCAGTTATAATTCGTTAAAAAAACGACAAAAATATATTTTTCCCCATTGGTATTAATTATTTTGAATCTCCTATGTTAGATTATTACGTGATTAGCGTGAAAAAAGCTTTGCCTTTCTGTATATTTGGTTTTTGGATTTTTGACGAAATTGTGTTTTTTTTTCCCAAGGGTCCCCCCTTGGGAACAAAAGCGCAAAAATTTTTTTTCACCGTTAAATGCGTTTTCCGACTAGGACTCTTCACCAAAAAATAAAACGTGCCTTGATTTGACTGATTTTACGTAAAACCTAATTTAAAAAAATCTTTTATTTATTTTTGTTGTTGCCTGTTTTCCCGCTTCCCGGGCAGTGGCAACTATATTGCCACCAACTTTTCAATGTTTCTGAACTTTTTAATGTATAACAAACATACATTTGAGTTAAATACCATGTCAACTTTGTGTCCTATTGTTGTTTTTGTTAATTTATTGCTAAGATTCGTCTGCCTTATAAAGGGTTAACAAAAAAGATGCGACTACACAGAATACATAGTTGAAGTCTGAAGTAGAATCGATGGAGCACGTCATATCAGCATGCTCACGTTTCTAAAATTATTGGAATGCCATGCTACTCGTTAGCGCATTGATTCAGCCTCGAACAAACCCGTAGAGAGGATGCAATGGACGCTGAACTCACTCAAGCAAGAAATGTGCGTAGATCAGCTGCGGGGGTTTCTGTATAGTCGTAAGGAGGTCATTTTGGCTCATGTACAGAGGTTGCTGCCTGGACGCTTCCCAATCCTTACACGATTTAAGATGTCTTATCAGGTGTCTGTTGCAGATTTTGGTTTACCTTACTCCAAGGTACACTGAAAACAACCTTGCTTGTTTTATGAAAAATTAAACATTCTTCCAAACACATTTTAAAATATATCTTTATTACTCAGCTAATCAAAGTTCATTTCATTTATTTAGTTAACATCTGAATAACAATTTGACGCCACAATGCACGGTTCGAGGCCTCATCTCTTCATCTTCGGATACGCCCCACGCTCGCCAAGTCGTTTTGCACCTGGTCTGTCCATCTCGCTCGTTGCTCTCCGTCTCGTACCTGCCGGATCGGAAGCGAACACCATCTTTGCAGGGTTGCTGTCCGGCATTCTTGCAACATGTCCTGCCCATCGTACCCTTCCGGCTTTAGCTACCTTCTGGATACTGGGTTCACCGTAGAGTTGGGCGAGCTCATGGTTCATTCTTCGCCGCCACACACCGTTTTCTTGCACACCGCCAAAGATGGTCCTAAGCACCCGTCTCTCGAATACTCCGAGTGCTTGCAAGTCCTCCTCGAGCATTGTCCATGTTTCATGTCCATAGAGGACAACCGGTCTTATAAGCGTCTTGTACATGACACATTTGGTGCGGTGGCGAATCTTTTTCGACCGCAGTTTCTTCTGGAGCCCGTAGTAGGCCCGACTTCCACAGATGATGCGCCTTCGTATTTCACGGCTAACGTTGTTGTCAGCCGTTAGCAAGGATCCGAGGTAGACGAATTCCTCGACCACCTCGAAGGTATCCCCGTCTATCGTAACATTGCTTCCCAGACGGGCCCTGTCGCGCTCGATTCCGCCCACAAGCATGTACTTTGTCTTTGACGCATTCACCACCAGTCCAACTTTTGTTGCTTCACGTTTCAGGCGGGTGTACAGTTCTGCCACCTTTGCAAATGTTCGGCCGACAATGTCCACGTCATCCACGAAGCAAATAAATTGACTGGATCTGTTGAAAATCGTACCCCGGCTGTTACACCCGGCTCTCCGCTTGACACCTTCTAGCGCAATGTTGAACAACAGGCACGAAAGTCCATCACCTTGTCTTAGTCCCCGGCGCGATTCGAACGAACTGGAGTGTTCGCCCGAAATCTTCACACAGTTTTGCACACCATCCACCATCCATCCAGTCTGGTCCCAGGGAAGCTGTTCTCGTCCATAATTTTCCATAGCTCTACGCGGTCTATACTGTCGTATGCCGCCTTGAAATCAACGAACAGATGGTGCGTTGGGACCTGGTATTCACGGCATTTTTGAAGGATTTGCCGTACAGTAAAGATCTGGTCCGTTGTCGAGCGGCCGTCAACGAATCCGGCTTGATAACTTCCCACGAACTCGTTCACTAATGGTGACAGACGACGGAAGACGATCTGGGATATCACTTTGTAGGCGGCATTAAGGATGGTGATCGCTCGAAAGTTCTCACACTCCAGTTTGTCGCCTTTCTTGTAGATGGGGTATATAACCCATTCAGATGTTCCTCGTAGTGCTGCTTCCACCTTTCGATCACCACACGTTCATTCGTCAAGATGCTCCCATCCTTATCCCGGCACATTTCGGCTTGCGGCACGAAGCCTTTGCGGGATGCGTTGAGCTTCTGATAGAACTTGCGTGTATCTTGAGAACGGCACAGCTGTTCCATCTCCTCGCACTCCGCTTCTTCCAGGTGGCGTTTCTTCTCCTGAAAAAAAGCGGGTCTGCTGTTTCCGCTTCCGTTTATAACGTTCCACGTTCTACCGGGTACCTTGTTGCAGCGCGACCGCCCGCGCTGCGTCCTCTCTTCCAGAATCTGTCTGCACTCTTCGTCGAACCAATCGTTCCGTCGACTTCGACCCATATACCCGACGTTGTTCTCCGCTGCGTCGTTAATGGCTAAGAGCAGTCTTAAGTTACAATGTTATGGAAACTCATATGTGAATATGTACGTTATGTGGAAGATATTGATTGAAAAATGTATTGGAGGTAACCACTTTCCCTTCGATGGGACTCGAACCCATGACCCTACAGTACGCTAGACTGGTGCTTTAACCAACTAAGCTACGAAGGACCTCCGTCGGCCTTCGCAACCTAGCGGCTACTGAACGAGCTCGAGATTCCCAAATTGGACGCATAGTCAAATCACTCGCAATCCATTTATCCAGCCAATACTTCCACATGTGTATTGTACACGTCCACATTAGAGGAGCGTGAGTATTTAGAATGTCTGGCGGCTATACACATTCTTCATCAGCAACGGTACTGATCAAGTGAGGTTGTGTAAGCATTTGCCAGTCGGTCGTCAAGCTCAGACCCGACCGCATTGCGTAGGCAAGAGCACGCAACTCAGGTTCAGTTCAATCAAAGTTAATTGCCTATTTCCGGGGATTAAACCACCCGACTTGGACGTTAATTTACAATGTTATGAAAACTCATATGTGAATATGTACGTTATGTGGAAGATATTGATTGAAAAATGTATTGGAGGTAACCACTTTCCCTTCGATGGGACTCGAACCCATGACCCTACAGTACGCTAGACTGGTGCTTTAACCAACTAAGCTACGAAGGACCTCCGTCGGCCTTCGCAACCTAGCGGCTACTGAACGAGCTCGAGATTCCGAGTATAGCCGCCAGACATTCTAAATACTCACGCTCCTCTAATGTGGACGTGTACAATACACATGTGGAAGTATTGGCTTGATAAATGGATTGCGAGTGATTTGACTATGCGTCCAATTTGGGAATCTCGAGCTCGTTCAGTAGCCGCTAGGTTGCGAAGGCCGACGGAGGTCCTTCGTAGCTTAGTTGGTTAAAGCACCAGTCTAGCGTACTGTAGGGTCATGGGTTCGAGTCCCATCGAAGGGAAAGTGGTTACCTCCAATACATTTTTCAATCAATATCTTCCACATAACGTACATATTCACATATGAGTTTCCATAACATTGTAAATTAACGTCCAAGTCGGGTGGTTTAATCCACGGAAATAGGCAATTAACTTTGATTGAACTGAGTCTTAAGTTGTTTGTGGCCGGCCTACGTCCATTGACTCTGTGGTGTTGTCGTTGATATTGGATCTCGAAGACATCGTCGATGGGGCTCAGCATTCGGGATCCAGTTGTGAGCCCACCAGGCCCAAGCTGTAAAACATAGACATCGGTTGATGAATATTTGCAAATCTATGTGATCTCTGCTAATACGCACCAAGTCTCTTTGACGTATAACATCACAAATTTCACGTTACAGTTGAGTATTCGAGGTTTGGTGGTGGTTCAACCTTCTCCACTGTTTGCCCGGCTACGTGGAGTTGGAATTGTCCACATCTAATAACTTGGTCTTGTTGACGTTGATGAGTGGAAGCGTACGACCAGTTTACTCTACTTGGTAGAGCGCTCTGGCGTTATTAGATCAGTATCATCATCTGGGTAGAGGTCGTTTGATTGCTCTATGGAGGGGGACTGCTAGAGAGGTCCATGATTTCGTTGACTACGATGGGATATAGTAACAAAGGTGTAATACATGCACCCTTGTCTCACTCTTGTACTCACTCGCGATTCCATTGTGCAGGACTCTGCATTTTGTCTAGACCTCCGTTGCTTTCAGGTCCGAGAATTGTCAACCTTTCCCTATATCCGAATTAGGAGAGATTGTCAAAACTTTGAGAAGTTGCTGTTAGTGGTCGAGCCAACGTTCCAGCTGATCAGTTGGATCGGTGAGTGACTGACAAGTCGCGTCTTTATCTATCATCCACGAGTTTGTCCTTGCCCCATTTAGGCGACGTGAAATATCGAATAGGAGATGAATATCGCCAATTGCTACGGGTTTCCTCCCATCGTCGGCCGGGAGTCCACCCCCGCCCACTTCTCACGTCTGCTACATCCAGCAGCGTTTGACTTACTTCCCATACCCGCTTTTAGTTGGCAGGACTAGTATTTAGCTTCTCTGGAAATGGATCAGTTGAAAACGGAGATGGTAACGCAACGCTGACATCGCGTTTGACTATCATCTTCTAATTGGTTACAATGCATTGCGACGGGCGCTACTGCAGACAGGACAGGCGGGCATGGGTGGACTTCCTGACCGATGAAAAAAGGATGGCTGCAGCCACCGGAAACGCTGTATTAGTACTGCGACGCTCATTTATGCGGAGTGGGCTCAAAGAGCTGACCGTTTGCTTTTTTGCGGCGTCTCATCATCAATGTCAGCAGGACCAGGTGGTTGAGTGTCAACGGGAACAGCCCCTCAAACTTTGCAGTAGCCGGACGATCGGAGGATTTCAAAATCTTGATAGTCTGATATTGTCAGATGGTAGAAAGGCTAGGGATAACTTTGCGAGTTATCGAAATATGTGGAAACCCAACCGGATTGATTCACGCACCAAAGCTCGAATGTACCACTTGATCTTAAAACGTATTGAGTATAGGCAATTCGGACGACCTTTCAGCTGGATAACGTGTGCCGAGCAACATAAAAGCCATCAAATACCGATAATAATATGTAGATGTTTGAGAACATGGATGGCAATGGGTAGGTCACACATTGCAAGGGAGCTTAGACGGAATCTGTAAACAATTTTATTTATCATCAGACTAAGGCCGGAGTGGCCTGTGCTGCACATAAAAGACTTCTTCATTCAGCTCGGTTCATGGCTGCACTTCGCCAACCACGCAGTCTGCGGAGGATCCGCAAGTCGTCCTCCACCTGATCGATCCACCTTGCCCGCTGTGCACCTCGCCTTCTTGTTCCCGTCGGATCGTTGTCGAGAACCATTTTCACCGGATTACTGTCCGACATTCTGGCTACGTGCCCGGCCCACCGCAGTCTTCCGATTTTCGCGGTGTGAACGATGGATGGTTCTCCCAACAGCTGATGCAACTCGTGGTTCATTCGCCTCCTCCACGTACCGTCCGCCATCTGCAACCCACCATAGATGGTACGCAACACTTTCCTTTCGAAAACTCCCAGTGCGCGTTGGTCCTCCACGAGCATCGTCCAGGTCTCGTGTCCGTAGAGAACTACCGGTCTTATAAGCGTTTTGTAGATAGTCAGTTTGGTACGGCGGCGAACTCTATTCGATCGGAGCGTCTTGCGGAGTCCAAAGTACGTACGATTTCCAGCCACTATGCGTCTCCGAATTTCTCTGCTGGTATCGTTATCGGCGGTCACCAGTGAGCCCAAGTACACGAATTCTTCAACCACCTCGATTTCGTCACCACCGATAGAAACTCGTGGTGGGTGGCTCACATTGACCTCTCTTGAGCCTCTTCCTATCATGTACTTCGTCTTTGACGTGTTGATGACTAGTCCAATCCGTTTAGCTTCGCTTTTCAGTCTGATGTAGGCTTCCTCCATCCTCTCAAAGTTACGTGCCATGATATCAATGTCGTCGGCGAAACCAAATAACTGGACGGACTTCGTGAAAATCGTACCACTCGTGTCAATCCCTGCCCTTCGTATTACTCCCTCCAAAGCGATGTTGAATAGCAGACACGAAAGACCATCACCTTGCCGTAACCCTCTACGCGTTTCGAAGGGACTCGAGAATGCCTGAAACTCGAACTACGCACATCACCCGATCCATCGTCGCCTTGATCAACCGTATCAGTTTATCCGGAAATCCGTTTTCGTGCATTAGCTGCCATAGCTGGTCCCGATCGATTGTATCATATGCGGCTTTGAAGTCGATAAATAGATGATGTGTGGGCACGTTGTATTCGCGGCATTTCTGCAATACCTGACGTATGGCGAACACCTGGTCTGTGGTAGAGCGTTCACCCATAAATCCCGCCTGGTACTGCCCCACGAACTCTCTTGCAATTGGTGTTAGTCGACGGCATAAAATTTGGGAGAGTACCTTGTAGGCGGCGTTCAGCAATGTGATTGCGCGGTAGTTGCTACAATCCAGCTTTATCGCCCTTTTTGTAGATGGGACACGACACCTTCCATCCACTCCTGCGGCAGAACCTCATCCTCCCAAACCTTAGTAATCACCCAGTGCAGCGCTCTAGCTAGTGCTTCACCACCGTGTTTAAACAGCTCTCCTGGTAGTTGGTCAACTCCAGGGGCTTTGTTGTTTTTCAGCCGGCCGATCTCCTCCTGGATTTCCTGGAGATTCGGAGCCGGAAGTCGCATGTCCTGCGCGCGTGCTCCTAGGTTCATTACCATACCGCCACCGTTGTCTGCCATATCGCCATTCAGGTGCTCTTCGTAGTGCTGCCGCCACCTTTGGATCACCTCACGCTCGTTCGTAAGAAGGTTCCCGTTTATGTCCTTACACATATCGGGCTGTGGCACGTGGCCCTTACGTGAACGGTTCAACTTCTCATAGAACTTTCGTGCGTTATTAGCGCGGTACAGTTCCTCTGTAAACAAGAGTCCCCTTAATATGCGTGACCTGATAGGATAAAGAATATTTATCCCGATGCAGATATATGTTCGTATTTTTATTTGAATTACTCCTGGTGAGAAATGTATGGTCTATAAAGACAAAAACAGTGAAAATTAAAAAAAAAAAAAGTTTCCGAGTCTGAAAGCGTCAGGCAAACAGAAGTTCATTTTTATGTACATAAATATACATTTGAAAATAGTTTTAAGGATTCTCAGGAAAAATAGTCCATGAAAAAGTTAAAGCATCTCAGTCTCAGCAAATTTTAATTTTAATTTAAGGTACCCCGGGGCAAGTGAAAATACGGGGTAAGTGGGTGAATGTTTTTAATGATAACAATGTTCTAGGAAGATAAAGCAGAACTTTAAACGAGTTCATCCGACACATATTTGGAATCAAAACCATTTGAGACACCATACTAATGCTATTGCTTGATCATGACTATAAACTACCGGGAAAGTCTATTACTTTTATTTTAATTCAATGGATTTCCAACTAAATAGTCATTTCTGAATTTATCATGAAAGTGAATATTTTGAGCAATTAAATAATTGTGTGACATCAAAAACGATTTAAAAATTTTAATTTAAGCCAAAATCTGCAATTTTCATTTGCGTTTGAGTTTTAATATACATGGGGCAAGTGGGACATATTTGAACAACATTTTCGATAAAGCTATTTTAATTGTATTCAGATGGTTGTCAAGCGAAAAATAACTTCGCCATTCATATGGATTTGAATCAGATGCAGTTTGATTTCGTTTTTATAAAGTATTGTACAGTTGATCATCAAATGTGAATTTTACTTTCTGAAAATTATCTCCCGCATGAAAAAGAGCAATGGCTATAACTGTGCGATGTTCTTCCGTTTACAGTGCAAATAATCTATTTATTCTATAATATGTCAACAGGATTTGTTTTGTGTTTTTTTATTTTCAAACTTCGCATCAGATTTTCAGATAAATAAAGTACTTGACACATAAATTGGCTATTTTGTTGCGCTACAAATTAAAAACGCATCGCCTGAACAAAAACGTTTCTTCTGAAGTACTGTTTTATGTAATAATTTGTGTTCTAAAAAGAGAAATATTTATTCATACGGAAAGTGAATAAAGATTTGCTTATCCTTGTTTTCTGATTTATTTCTTGCAGTACCATTATTTTTGTAATTCAATAAATGACTTCCAACACCTCTACACTTCAACAATGGAAACATATAATGATGTATCCGTGGTTAATGTTCTGAAATAAACTGTTTTCTAAGTATGCTTTGACAATGTTGCTGAACTAGCGTTTTTTTAGGTACCACTTGCCCCGGGGTACCTTATTAAAAGTGAACTTTCCCAAAGATCTCACATTATTTTAAAAATTCAAAACGAAATCGTAAATAGTACTGTACGTGTGAACCTAACTGAAAAATTCACTTAATGCTAGTTGGGCTAAACTGGGCGAATGTAAAACCAAACTTGAAAGAAAAAACTTTTTTTTTGATGTTTTGTTGTAAATTTAAAAAAAAGTAAAAGGCGTTAAAATAAAATTAAATCAGCAAAACAATTTTTTAAAATTAACATATTAATTGTACAGATTATTGCAAAAAGACGCAATACAGGAGCTCCTGGCATTGTCACCTTCAGCATAACAAATATGATAAGATTTTTTAAAACCAAGTTTATAAAGCAAAAATTCAACTACTTATCTAGCCAGATAACTTTTTGTTACTCAAACTAAACATACTTGAATAGATTCTTTGCTTACTGATTATTTATGAAATGTTTCAGCTTTTCTCGTACACCAAGGTAGATTAATCGAGGTTTTTATTAATTTACACATTTTCAACAGGACATTAAAAAGTGTCTGTCATATGGTGTCCGAAAAACTTTTTCGAACAGGTTTATGCAAAATAGATTTCTCAAGATAGAGAGCATTGCATGACAAGGGAAACAGATTGATAAACCAGAACAGAACTGTAAACTTCTTGAATGGTAATTATCTAGTCTGGTAGCCTGTGGATCGATGAACAACTGCTATACGGACCAAACTTAGTTTGTTGATAATTGCCTTTAAAGCAATGTGATGCTCAACAGTTGTCTGTTGAATAGATATAGTAACTGCTGGCCAAACTCTGATGACGTGAATGCTTATCCTTTTCACATTTTCAAAACTTTCCTTTAATCAACCTTAAAGCTTCCATTTGAAGGCCGATACAATGACGCATTTTGGGGTTATTTTCGATAACATCTAATCGATCAAAAAATGTGGATGTAGACTTCTATTGAATATTCAATATTCAATAATCGATACTGTAGATTCATCAATGGGTTCGTAAATGGTTGTTACGTAATCGGACACCATAATTGTTCCCATTCATGGTCTTACTCCGATACCGGCAAATGTTCAATTTTCACGTTTCGTATGGGATTTATAAATATAACATATAACACGAAACATTTTACCCAAGGCCCTGGCTGGCCAGGCGCTGGCCTCACCCACATTGCAGTGTAATTCATCTTCTTAGGAATCTCAGGGTAGGGGTGTGCACGAATTCTCCTGGAATGGAAAGGTCTAGGTGAAGGAGTGTATATAGAAAATACATTGCGCTAGAACTGAGTTGATTGAATGAGCTCCATTTAATGGTGGAGGGTCCTTGCATTTGGGGTATTTCCGCATTACTATTCTTTTCATGAACGGCATGATACCGCTCGGTGGTAGCACTTATCGTTACACATTACGTAATTATGATGACCATGTGCGGGTAGTTGAGGGCTACTCTGCGCTAAGTGTTATAAAATACGTGAACCGACAGAGTTGAACTATCTGGTACCGAAAGCTTTACGTGATACTGAATTAAACATTCTATGTTGCTGTAAAAGAACTTTTAATTTTTATGGGAGCCTTCTAAAATCGATACTTTCAAACCTTTACAGAACAATCTTCTCCAACAGAAATTTCGAAGGAAGTAGTTACCTCCAATACTTTTTTGGAACTAAATCGTCCGTATACTAAACAAGCCGAGATTTTAAACATTGTTTTTCGTCTATATTATAGAGACTTATAGCCGGTGGTTAATCCACCGGAATCAAGCAACATTCTTTGAACTGATTTTTTTCCTTTGTGTCACTGAAACCAATTGGCCAACGTTTCTATTTTTTATATGGTATGTAAAATTTAAAGATCATTTCAATACCAAATTTTCAAAACGACTTATCTGCTTTTGTAAAAAAAGATTCAAACATCGATTTGGCGATTCTGATAGCACTCCCACGCAAATCAGCCCCATCAACGCGTAGGCGAATGCTTTTGTTACGCGTTGATGCTGTTCGTTTGCTTAGGAGTGCTACCAGAATCACTAAATCGTCGTTTGAATCTTTGTTTACAAAAGCAGATAAGTCGTTTTAAACATTTGGTATTGATTTAATAAAAAAAATATGGCAGCCCAAAAATTGTCCATTAAAACAGATGAAATTATCCTTAAACAATTGAAAAATGCTCCTTAAAAAAACTGATCATTTTTCCTTAAATTATTGAACAAATTACCTTGAAATATATAAAATGCTCCATAAACATTTGAAAAGTGTACCGTACAAACAAAAAAAAATGTACCGTAAACAATTGAAAATGCTCCTTAGAAAAACAAAGATTTGCTATTTAACTAATGATAATTACGCAGTATCTTGATATAAGAATTATTGTAAAATAGTTGAAAAAGTACCTTGAAATTGGCTGTCATAAAGTAGAATCTTATGCACCATTGTATAGCCCCTGGAGTATGAAGCTGATTGTTTTGCTTGGTAACCCTATTCAACAGAAAACCCGAGCAAAAATGAATAACTTATTGAGCATGAGCATGAGCATGAGCATGATTGACCGCCCACGGTTGCTACTCCGTTATTGCCAGGTCAGCTGTAATTACACAGAGAACCAACAGATGATATTTGGGACTAACATCATCCTCAATGTGTAAAAACTGGTAACCAAAAAATAAGGCAATACCGACGCCGGCCGTGTCCGAATGCAGGTCAATTGAGGAATGGGTAGGAAAATGTTGACGTGATACTCGCTTTGATGGAAGCCGACGAGTCATCTGCACTTCCACGAGAAATCACTGGGATTTTGGATATAGGGGGTAGGAATTGTAGCAGGGTTCGTTTTGGTAAACGGTTGCCGTGTGTAACGTGTAGTGATTATGAACGTACAGAGCAGAACGAAACAACGCAGATCTCGAGATCATTTTTCAAACACGTTCAATAGCGTACTAATTATTAATATTTTTCTATCATACAAGGCAGAACAAAATAACGCGGAACTCCTTCTGTACTTTCAAACGCGTTAGATCGTTTGATTGTTCATTCATCGCGAGGAAAAGCAATCAATGGCTCAAAGTGAGCGATTGTCCATTTGTTCCGTGACTAAAACGCCTACAATATTATTTCTTTAACGCGAGAATATGCATCGCTCCAAGCATCGCTCACAGTGAATCCTTTTTGTAATATTCATAACGCGTAGAAACAATAACGAAAAACTATGGAATTGTTTGAGCTATTAGTAAAAATGCATTGTGAGGTGAATTTTTATCCGAAGACGCAACGACGACAACGAATTCTTGAGGAATGTTTCGTATTTTATTATTCCGTCTCCCAGAACGAACAAGCGTGTAATCGACTCAAACGAAGTTAACCCAAGCAGCACACTTGTCATAAATGAGTTGCTGTCACTTATGTACGAACAAATCCAGTCATATATGAGTTGTTGCAACTAAATTGGTCTAAATTGTGCTACTCGGGCTACTTCCCTGCTCAACTATTCAATCATTCAAGTGACTGACCAGCGCTACCAGCTTCGCGGTATCTGAGGTGAACAAGCCTAGGGCTAAAAAACGAACAGTGGGTAATGTCTGTGACATAACCGCTAAGTGGACGTAGGACTTGACTTGACCTTTAAGATACATAATATGACCAAATTTCTCACATCAACTATTTTTGATAAATAATCGGCGTTGCATACCATTCCTTGCCAAAATCTTCTCATCAAACCGACACAGAAATCAAATTTACCTCGAACAAAAATCATCAGAAAAAAATTCAGGAAGTATCTGTCGCTTGTTTTTCGCTGCTGGCGTCTATTTCTTAACGGGACTTTTCGCTTGATACAGGCCAATAAGCCGGACAAGCGAGCTTAGAATTGCAGTTCAGGTGGGAAGTAGGGTGTTCTTTTCTGAGACAACATTGTTAGTAGTAGAAGGAAGGAAACACCCGGACATGGGATTTCGGGTGATAAGATTTAGAATTCATAACATGAGACGATCATTCAGTCACGTTCGCTTTGTGTGCGGTCAGTATCAAACAATGCTTTTCTACATATTGTTTTATCAATGTCAAAAAATCCAATATTTGATGAAAAATCGATTGATAGTTTATTAATGTTTGAGCTGTTATCGGTGGTTTTTTATCCGAATAAGATTATGTGAAAGATTTGAACATCTTATGAATCTTTAAAGGCATGGTCAAGTGAAGTCCTTCGTCCACTTCGCGATTAAGTCAGAAAAATTATCCACTGTTAATTTTAACGCTATTTATGAAAATCACGCATAAAATTTTATCTCTAGAATATTGGATTTGGCACCCAAGTACAATTTCAGGGTTGTTACGACTAAGCGGATTTCACGATTTTCGCGGATTTTTCGGTTTTCGCGGATTCGGCGCGGATTTACACAACAATTTTAGGACTTTGTGCGGATTTAGTTTTAGGAGTATTTAAACAAATGAAATTCTATATCTAAGGACGTTTATTTGAAAATTAGTTTTATGTCTATCTAGATGGGCTTTATTCTCGTTAGCAAATGTTTTCAAGAACAAAATTAACGTTTGTAGTTATTTACTAACATCAATTTTCGGATATTAACAAACCCTGTTTGAATTCCATGGTTACACTCTTGAGCATTGATTAAACAAATGTTATGAGGAGAGGGGCGCCACTTGTTGTCATTTTTAAACCATTCTGAAGCATGGCGCATTCAAAACATGTCTGTTGAAGGACATGAACACCCGTCTTTTAAGTGCTTCCGCAGAAATTGTTTTTGATTTTGAAAAAAAAAATTGTTGAAAATTTTTAAAAATGTTTTCCCGGAAGAGTTTTTGCAGAGATTCCCGAGAAATTTCCGCAAGAATTAACGTTGCGATTTCCTTCGAAGTTTATTTAGCTATGATCACAAGAATTTCTGTGAAAAATCCTGAAAATTTAACAACAGATTTTTCGGAAGTTTTTCAGCAGGAAGTCACCAACCAATTTCTGTTAGAATTTCCCAAGCGATTTCTGCAGGAATTAATTAGGGGTGTCCACATACAATTTCCGAAAATTTCCGGCATGTTGTTTTTGAGGAATACAAAGTACAAGTACACAAGTACAAACATGTGTAACGTTGAAGTTAAAACATATACTTAAAATCAGTAATATTAAAAAAACGAACTCGAAAAAAGACGTTCACTAAATTGTTGTAATGTTCAGCGTAATATTTAACATTGATATTTAACGTGTATTTGCTTAGAATTTAGTTTTGGGTCGCGCGGATTTGGCGCGGAATGGATTTTCATGTCGCGCGGAAATGGCGTGGATTTGATTTTAGTATTTAGATATTTCAGGATCTCCGTAACAACCCTGCAATTTCTATCCCGAAGGGAATTGAAAGCTTTGATATTGATCTCTATTATTGGCTCTCTGAAGAACCGTTTTTTTTTGGAGATACATGCTGCATCATGTGGCTTTTCTTCAGCCTGTCTCGGCTCATCACCGATGCCGGCCGGTCTCGGCTCGACTCTGCTGCTGCCGGTATCTGCTCAGCATTGCTGCTTTGTCGGGTCTGTAGGGTGGACTGCTGCTGTACTGGCTAGGTTTCGGCTGATGATGGTGGCTTCGATGACTTCATTCCCTGCTAAAAGGTGTGAGTGCTGTTCAATCGATGATGCGGTTGCTTCGCTTGTCCCGGTCAGAATGAAAGGAAAAAATCGCGTTGCGCTATTTTATGGCTTCTCGACAGACCTAGCGGCTGCTCATTCGCTGGTGTCTGCACCAATCAGAACGTGGTAATGGAATGATGCAAGAATTATGCGGTACCCATATTTATAGGTTTCCTTGATCTCAATGTTTTTCATTGAAAACAGTTTCATGCCTATTGAAACAAGTTTTTCGGGTCTTATCAAGCATGGACATGAAAGGCATACTTGAAATCTGTCGATTGAGGGGCTTACCGCAGAAATTCGTCCACTGAGACGAGCGCTATTAACGTTTAAAATCTTTCAACACAGCGTAACGCGGTCGATTTGAATATTTTGAAATGACACCCGGTATAGTAAAGAGAGACGTAAGTCCTACGTCAAAAATTCACTAATAAAGATTAAAAAAAAGCTTTGCGGCGTCGACCTACGCGTGCAGCTGAAAATCAACCATCAGAGATAAATACAACGAAATTCATCAGAACTAAATTCCCTAAAGAACGATATTTATCTAAAAAAAAAACTGTTGCTTCATATGATTTATTAAACAAATAAACAACTAAATATGACAGTGAACTTTCGTCTATACTACCCTAATTTATACTAACAGTCATATCACTTGATATAAAATACTATGATGGCATAGTTAACATATCTAACTCACATCAAAAACAATATTATTGATTATTGATTATAAAACAAAAAAGTCATAAAATGGCCAGGCCTGAGTCGACGATTATGATCCTCAGTCTGACCCTGTATGATTTCGAAGTAGTATGTATAGATAGAATTCATACAATTCATATAATAAATTTAGAGAAATTTGTGAGAAGCATGAATTTCAATATAATGTATGATACGATTTTCTATACTTTACCGTTCTAAATTTTTCTTCTTCTTCTTATTGGCATTCCATCTCCAACTGGGACATTGCCGCCTCGCTGCTTAGTGTTCATTCAGCACTCCCACAGTTATTAACCGCGAGGTTTCTAAGCCAAGTTACCATTTTTGCATTCGTATATCATGAGGCTAACACGATGATACTTTTTTGCCTAGGGAAGTCGAGACAATTTCCAAACCGAAAATTGCCTAGACCGACATCTGGAATTGAACCCAGCCACCCTCAGCATTGTCTTACTTTACAGCCGCGCATCTTACCGCTAGGCTAAGGAGGGCCCCGTTCGAAATTATTATTTCTAAATTTGGAAATATTTACCCTGCTGTACACTAAAAAACACAAGACACATACATACTCATGAATTGGCGGACATAGAGAAGCTTTTAATTAATAGTCAATAACTGAGGAAATGCCAATAGAATACCACATTGGAAAGCAGGGCAAGCCTCAGTTGGAATGCAGAGCCATTGAAGAAGAAGAAGAAGATTTGTACTACTAGCTACTAGCAAAAGTCCCCGTGCAATATTTTATGGGAGATGTTCGTATTTAGTTCTGTTTAGTTGTCAATCGGATGCATCATCATTAAAGAAAATAGAACAGAGGGTGTAAAAGGAAACGGCTCACCGGATATAACTGGAATTCACCCAAACATTGGAAACAGCACCATTATCTCCTTGAATTTGTATCCGAAGAGCACTTTTTTAATTTTTCTGTTCAATTTTCACTGAAATTCACTGATGAAAAAAAACTCGGGAGACGAAAAAAATGACGTCTACTTCTTATCGCGGTGTACTATGATCTCCCGAGCAAAAATGAATAACTTATTGATAACAAATTCTATTATCTATTGTCCGATAATTTTGATAACTGAATTTGTTATCATTTTGGCTGAATTAACAGCCAACATAACAAAACTGATACCAGAAATTTGTTCCTGAAATAACTAAATGAAAACAAATCAAGTTATCACTGATACCAAGTTGATAACACATTTTGTTATACATATTATTTACTCAAATAACTAATTTAGTTATTATTTAGTTATCACCTATCACTGTTTTATCGAGCAAAATAGTTAAATCTTCTTTGCCGACTTCGTTAGGCATTGAAAAAAAATTGGCATTCACTGGGGTTCGAACTCGAATCGAGTGATTGAACGGCGTCATCTCTAGGCACTCACCCCATTACGCTTTTTTGTGGAGCGAAAGAGGAGAGCACTACACTTTCTACAATCTTGTATTTACTGAAGACTATTTATAATCAAATCATGATGCCATGACCATAACAGTTGGCTGGACACATAGTGCAAAGCAGATGAACTTATTAATAACATCCATTATCCAGTTACATTGATAACTAAAATTGTTATCATTTTGGTTGAATAACCAAATAACAAAAATGAAAACCGAATTCAATTCAAAATAGCAAATCGACAATCAATTAAGATAAATACAGTGCATCGTCCTTTTATTGAACACTTTTTTTCAGTTGTGATCAATTAAATCAATATATAAATACTAGGCAATCGTTCCCGATCTTCCTCAGATTAGTTTTTCTCACTAATTGTCAATCATTAGGTTGCTAGCAGCGCCACACTGTAAACCGATTTCAGTGCTAGGATTTATTCAAACAAAACCAAAATCTTGTATTTCGCAGTGAGTTACATGTTTTCACAAGGGGCAAGTAACTCTAAACTTTGTGATAGTATTACTCATTGTCCAGCAATAGTATTCGTGGTATTTCTAGTATATCCATGATATTCCTCAAACAAAGATACGGTTGCTAGTTTGGTTGTTATGCCATTTGTCAGTTGAAACACAGTGCTCCCCCGTTTTAAGAATACCTGATTTGTACTTTTTACAGATTCTAGAAAACTTTTAAACCGTATAACACCGTATGCCAACAAACCAAAACGGGGCACAAAACTATTAATAATAGAAAAACTGAACAATCATTTTTGAAGAATTTAAATGAGACAGAAATCATGTGTTGCCTAAAATGGGGTGGACTGTATTGACTGTATTTAAGGTCACTCCTGACGGAATCCAAGTTTAAAAGTGCTCGCGTTTTCGGGGGCACACCACTCGATACGGAAGCAACGCACAACTGTCATTTTTGTTGATTTAGCTTTGCTGCGTCGCAGCATGCGTGAAATAATGAAAATGATAGTTGTGCGTTGCTTCCGTATCGAGTGATGTGCCCCCGAAAACGCGAGCACTTTTAAACTTGGATTCCGTCAGGAGTGACCTTAAAGCTTTCCTAACCAGGGCTCTTTGATGATTTCATCGTAGATAAGACGTAGTTTTTCGCTAATATTTTTAAGTATTCATACATACTGTCGAAGTTTTCGTTTTTGGTTACCCCTTGTGTTTTCATATGCATGTTTAAACTCTGCTGATCCCAAAAAGAATTAATCCATGAAAAATGTTGTTATTCAAAGACAACAGATATCTCAACTCATTCTTATTTATATGCAGTGGAGGATCAGGAGTCGATGTTCTATGACTCGATATCGACTCATAAAAGCAAATTTCTCAACACTAAAAATTGTTTTATGGATTACTGTGATGACAGTACACCTTCCTAATAATTTTCTATTCCACAGCTCGATATTTCCATGAGTCGCCGTCGCTTAGCTATCGTGGACGTTTGCCTGCAGATAACGATTTTCCCCGGGTTTGTATTTTACGTTTAAACCTAAGTTGAAAACTGTCATTAGTTGAGCATATTGCAGCGCCGCACTCTAGATCGACGTCAGTGCGAGCATGATTGTTTTCACCAAATCACACCAGACCGTTGCGATTTCTTGATTATCCGACATTTCCAGTTAAATTCTTTGCTTCCCCATTTGAACACTGCGGATTTCCAGATGAATTATATTGCCGTTCGTGAATTATATTGCCTCAAACAAATGCAAACTCATTTTATATATAAACGTTGTCCTGCAAAGTAGGCGGTTAGTCAAGAGTATTCACCATTCATGAATGAGCACATGCCCTTGGATCATATGTTTCGGGAGTTGCAAGCCCACGTTAAGTTCTAATTCAACTCCTACAACGTATGGTTCTCAGATACATACATACTTCATTATTCAACATCACCTGAAATGAAAGTAAAGTCAATAAGCATAATATAAAACAAATAAGAAAACTTGAACTCTTGCGCAAATTCCAGAAAATAAACGAATCAATAGATATCGTTGGTAACAGGGAAAATCATCGTCTGCTTAATTCAGTTCAGTGTTAAGAAACATTTCTTGTCACACTTTTTATAGCGTCCGCCATTATGGTGAGAATGGAAAGCTGGATGAACCTTAATCCTAATCTGTATGGTAAATCTGATTAAAGATTCGCAGTTTTATATGGTACAGTTTTACCTCGTGTTAAACATGTTGGGAATGATCATCACCATAAATTATGTCTCTAGGGAAGTTGCTCCCACAAGTTAGTTTATTTGAAAGAATAGAATGTTTTGCACGATATTTGAACGACGCGAAAATTTGAAGAAAATGGCAAATTTGTATTGATAATAAAATTTGTTATTATTCAGTTATCAGTTAATCACATGATTAATAACTGAATATCAAAATGATAATAAGGATATAGCTTAAGCATGGTATCAGTTGGATATCATTTCAGTTATCTGCCTTTGCTCGGGAAATGCTCCGAAAACTAAGAAAAATGCTCCCTAAAAAGAAGAAATACTCCTTACCTGATATATAATATTTTAGTTACAAGATAAAAATTGTTGCTGTCGTGGCTGCCCGGAACATCTTTTGCTGGCGAGGATAGGGTGCTCATTAATGTCAATGAAGGAACAATACATACGATTTGACAGTTCGGTACCCAACATGTTTCGGACAGCAGAACAAAGGGAACCGAAGCGACAATATTTATCTTGTAACTAAGATATCTTTTGTGGTTATGCAGGGAAATTGATGAATAAACCTATTAGCATTATATGCAATGTGATTTTAATGAAATTCGTATCGTCAAGCATGTTTATGCGATGTGCAGTTGTATGGGACGTCTGTTTGTCTGTGTGCAGTCTGGTGCACAATTTCTTTAACAATGCTTTGAATTGCTTGTAGGCTAAGATTACATTTTGTATAAGTTTATGGAGCATTTCATTTTTTTACGGAGCACTGTTTTTAGTTTAAGGAGCATTTTCTCAGGTTAAGGAGCATTTTTTATTGGTTTAAGGAGTATTTCTTCTTTTTAGTGAGCATTTTCCTTAGTTTTCGGAGCATTTTTCTGTTAAAAAGGGTTACCAAGCAAAACAATCAGCTTCATACTCCAGGGGCTATACAATGGTGCATAAGATTCTACTTTATGACAGCCAATTTCAAGGTATTTTTTCACCTATTTCACAATAATTCTTATATCAATATACTGCGCAATTATCATTAGTTAAATAGCAAATCTTTGTTTTTCTAAGGAGCATTTTCAATTGTTTACGGTACATTTTTTTCGTTTCTACAGTACACTTCTCAAATGTTTACGGAGCATTTTATATATTTCAAGGTAATTTGTTCAATAATTTAAGGACAAATGATAAGTTTTTTTAAGGAGCATTTTTCAATTGTTTAAGGATAATCATGATTGTTTCATGATGCATTTACCATTTTCCCAAAAAATATAATGAGCCGTTAACCTTCTCATCGTGGCGTTCTCCTGTTGATGTGTTTTTAACCGTCGTCCAAATCTTGTCTTCTTCATGAAATCGGTGCAATGCATCGGCGAGTTTCGCCGAAGGAGGTGACGATTGAACTTGATATAGGCCCTTTATTATAGCTTCGGTTTGTTTTGTTTTGCCTTTCTCGTATACTAAGTATACGTAAAGGCTATATGATCGCTCCAAAAACAAACTTTTTATAGAAGGCCCGGAGACTCATTGTGTTATATACCGATCGACTCAGCTCTACGAATAGAGGTGTTGTCTGTGTGTATGTGTGTGTGTCTGTGCGCACCCACCCAAAAAAAAATGTCACTCATTTTTCAGGTACTTATCCTTAACCGATTTACTCGCAACAAGTTGCATTCGACGCAGGATACTCTACCATTGTTTCCTATTGAAAATTGGTCAGATCGGACTATGGGCTCAAAAGGTATGGCCGAAATACCACTTTTTTATAGAAAAATTGAGATAAAAAATGTCACTCAATTTTCAGGCACTTATCCTTAACCGATTTACTCGCAACAAGTTGCATTCGACGCAGGATACTCTGCCATTGTTTCCTATTGAAAATTGGTCAGATCGGACTATGGGCTCGGAAGTTATGGTCAAAATACCACTTTTTTATAGAAAAATTGAGTAAAAAAATGTCACTCATTTTTCAGGCACTCATCCTTAACCGATTTTCTCGCAACAAATTGCATTCGACGCAAGATACTCTACCATTGCTTCCTATTGAAAATTGTGTAGATCGGACTATGGGCTCAAGAGTAATGGCCAAAATACTATTTTTATAATGCACGAGAAAGGCACCATTACCGCTAGGTGGATTAATCAGGGTTTTGTTATTGATAAACGGTACTAGAACAGTTCTACACTGTGGTTCCTGGCATAGCTGTCTCATGTCGCTCCTCTATGGTCAGTCCCACTGAGCTCAAGAAGCAAGGTTAGAACTGCCAGCAATATGCTCTAGATAAAAAAAACTGTAGAGGAGGAATATAATTTAAAGACCGCCAGTACAATGGGACAGGTGCGCAAAAAGCGATATGGGACCGATACGCAGGGGAAGACAAAACAGCAACATAATTAAATAAAGAAAAAGATACTTAACGGACTGCATGATACCTCTACGGCATAACGCTGCACAATGGGGAAATCCGATTTCAAAGGTGGAAAAAATTGATAACTTTCTTCACGAAAAACTTACAGAAGAGATCAAGAGCTTATTCGAAAGGGAATTTTGCAAAGAATTCAGTGAGTGCTGTTTCATGGACGTGGAACGCTTCTGTATGTAGTTATCGAGCTCGTTTTGCCCTAATGCCCCATATATCGCGAGTTTCCAATCTATTTGTCATTTTATCTTTAAGACATTGTTCTAAAATTGTGTTTATCTCTTCACTGTGGATCCACAGAAGGGCACTAAATATATTTTGTTGGTAAAAGTTGGAAATTTAAGGGATTTTGGGGTCAAATAAGCATCAAAGTGCTTTTTATGTGCAATTTTCATGTATTCGGTTAAAAATAGTCATATTTACAGATAAGTGTTGATATTATTGTCTCAAAGTGTTGAACAGATATTGACAAATGTTTGCCGAACAAAAATTAATTAAATAAATCGTTTCACAAATGTTTTATTTGCTTATTTATTGAGTAAAAAAACGATTTTTAAAAACTTTTGAATAGCACCGATGCCAAACATTTCCAAACCATACCCGATAGCACAACTAGACAAGAATAGTCATATGTTATGAGTCTTGATGTGATCATAGATAGGAGGTGATGGGAGATACTCTTTTTTCTTACCTTTTTGCCCAAATTCCCCTATGAAGCAATATAGCTCAATGATTCTGAGCAAAGAAATGATGTAGTAATATTAATTTAATTCATAGTTTTCCAATGATATAATGAAAATAACAAATAATCATGTAATTCATTAAAAATATTGAATTATAGGGGATTTAGGGGTCATACAGCTCATTTAATGTAACTTTTTATTCAAAATAGCATAACATTTTTCACGGACGACGCACATAGAAGATTATGGGCTTATTCGAAAGGGAGTTTTCCAAGAAATTCAGTGAGACATGTTTTATAGATGTGAGACACTTCTGTATGTAGTTATTAAGCTAGTTTTGCCCCAATGTCCCATACATCACAGTTTATCATATTTTTCGTATTGTATTGTACTAAAGATGTGTTCTCCTCTTCATTATAGATCCATAGAAAAGCACTATACATGCTTTGTTGGTAAAAGTTGAAAATTTAAAGGATTTTGGGGTCAAATAAGTATTAAATTGCACTTTACGTGAATTTTTCATTTTTCAATTACTAATGAAGTAAATCATTTCGCATGTGTTTTGTTTTGTGATTTATTGGGTAAAACCCGATTTTTTAAATGCTTCTGAAAAGTGCCGATGTCAATCATTCCCAAACCATACCGGTTTGCACAACTAGATAAGAGTAAATATATTAGTCGTTGTGATAATAGATAGGAAATATGCTTTTCTTATGACGTTTCACCCAAATTCCCCCTATGAAATAATAAAGCTCAATGATTCTGGGTTAAGATATGATGGAGTAACATTGATTCAATTATTATTTGTCAATGATACTATATACAAATAACAAATATTCGTAGATTGCATTGAAAAAAAATCATAGGGTTCAGGACTCAGAAACTTTTTTTTAAATACATTTATTTGTCCCAAAATGTCTTAAAAATCCATTTTTAATGTAATATATGGATTAGACTGGCCCAGGATACAAAAAGTCGTCCGATTCTACGGGGCACCCCCCAGGATTTTGCCTTTGGGTAAGAAAATCATTCTCTGAAAAATTCAGCCTGATCGGTTATTGCATAAGCTGGCGCAATTGATTTGAAGTTAATATGGTGGTTTCAGCCGAAATATATGGGAAAATACACCTCTGTTACTATTTCGTACAAAAAATTGGATGGAAAAGCCCGATTGAGCCCAGATTTGCAGGAAATGAAGTTATCATGCCAATGAACAATTCCACATAAAATTCTACTATGATTAAATAAACTTTAAATTAGTTTTTAGCTGATTTATTTGGAGTTTGGTTGAGCACTTTGGAATTCATTAATTGCCTTGAAAACAAGCGCATGTAATCGAAGGTAGCTGCGATATGTGTTGTGGCGCGCGTGCAGTTACTTATGTTTCAGTGCGCGCGAAATCACGCATCGCAGGCACCTTTGATTGCATGCTTATGTTTTCATGGCAATTAACGAATTTCAAAGTGCTCAACCAAACTCCAAATAAATCAGCTAAAAACTAATATAAAGTTTATTTAATCATAGTAGTATTTGTATCAATTTCTGTTAAAAAAAAATATGACAGTAATATAAACTATTATCTGTAAATATCTGAATAATCAACAGGCGGTAGATTTCTCCAAAGTTGACCATATGTAGAGCTACATCAATGCTTACAAGTTTTTAAATCACCGTATATTAACCCTAAATGATCATTCGACGTAATATAGTGCAAATGATTTTTTGGGTATTATTATTTTTCACAGAATACATGAAAAATTCACATAGATGCAGTTTGATGATTATTTGACCCCAAAATCCCTTAAATTGCCAGCTTTTTCCAACAAAATATGTATAGTGCTATGTATGGATCTACAATGAAGAGGAAAACCGAATTTCAGTGTAATTTTTAAAAGATAAAAGTACCAAAATATGAATAATTTTGATGTATGGGACATTGGGGCAAAACCAGCTCAACAACTACATACAGAAGTGTCTCATGTCTATAAAACATCACTCACTGAATTTCTTGGAAAATTCGCTTCCGAGTAAGCCCTTAACCTTATGTGTGAGTCGCTCGTGAGAAAAGTTATCCTATTTTGTATAAAAAGTTACATTAAATGACCCCTAAATCCCCTATAATCCAATATTTTTAATGAATTATATGATTATTTGTTATTTTCATTATATCATTGGAAAATATCAATTAAATTAACATTACTACATCATTCCTTTGCTCAGAATCATTGAGCTATATTGCTTCATAGGGAGATTTGGGCAAAAAGGTAAGAAAAAAGAGTATCTCCCATCACCTCCTATCTATGATCACATCAAGACTCATAACATATGACTATTCTTGTCTAGTTGTGCTATCGGGTATGGTTTGGAAATGTTTGGCATCGGTGCTATTTAAAAGTTTTTAAAAATCGTTTTTTTACTCAATAAATAAGCAAATAAAACATTTGTGAAACGATTTATTTAATTAATTTTTGTTCGGCAAACATTTATCAATATCTGTTCAACACTTTGAGACAATAATATCAACACTTATCTGTAAATATGACTATTTTTAACCGAATACATGAAAATTGCACATAAAATGCACTTTGATGCTTATTTGACCCCAAAATCCCTTAAATTTCCAACTTTTACCAACAAAATATATTTAGTGCCCTTCTGTGGATCCACAGTGAAGAGATAAACACAATCTTAGAACAATGTCTTAAAGATAAAATGACAAATAGATTGGAAACTCGCGATATATGGGGCATTAGAGCAAAACGAGCTCGATAACTACATACAGAAGCGTTCCACGTCCACGAAACAGCACTCACTGAATTCTTTGCAAAATTCTCTTTCGAATAAGCTCTTGATCTCTTTTGTAAGTTGTTCGTGAAGAAAGTTATCAATTTTTTCCACCTTTGGAATCGGATTTCCCCATTGTGCGCTGTTGCACCTTCGAAAACAGCATCGCTTCTTGAACAATTTTCCGTCGCCGTTTCACTTATGAAATCTGTTGGTAGGAAAATGTAAATTGGAAAAACTTTTAGCTAATGGGTGGTTTGAAAATTTGACGCACAAGGCTAAAAACACCAGAAAAACACGTCCTATTCAACGCTTGGCGCACTTCGATCTCTAAAAACGTATTACTTATAAATAATTCATAAATTCTTCATGAAAACTCTTCTGCCATTTCTACGGAATGTTTCGGTAATTCCTCCAGAAATTACTCCAAAAATCTTCTAGAAATTCTTTCCAAATTTTTTCTTAAACCCACTCTCTCCGGATTTTTTTTGGTAATACTTTTTTTTGTTTTTATTAAGGAGACTTTCAGCCCAAGGCTGGCATGTCACCGATCTTTTTTGGTTATACTTTTTGAAACTTGAAATTCCTTCAAAAGTTTCGCTGGAAATTTATCCACAAAATCCATCGAGAGTTTCTCTTGAAGCTGCTTTGAGGATTCCTTGAAACACAAATTCGAAAAAAAACCCATCGGATCTATTTCGAAGAAATTATTCTCTCTGTAAATTCCTCTACAGTCTATGGAAACTCCTTCGCGTCGCCCTCCAGCAGTTCCATCGGGAATTACTCCGGGAAATCATCTGATTTTCGTTTTATTCAAGAATCCTATATGAATGTTTTAGCATGGTGAACTAATCTCGAGCGGGCTATATTTTTTCCAAAGGTACCATAACGTTGCGTAGTTTGTTAACGATGTTATATAATAATTAATTGATAGGTTTATCTTTCCCAAATTACCACCAAAGTCCAACCCTGATACAAAAATCATAGTTCTTCCGTTTGCCCCAAAAGTGTAGCACTGCTGACCATCATACCAATCATCCGGCCTTACGAACTCGCATCAATAGAAATGGAAAGCAATCGCACTTCCTTCATATATGAAATAGATTCCCCCTGTTTTTCATATAGGTATAGTTAGCGTCCACCCAGTTCCTCCTTCAAGGTGTTGTAGCAAGGCTGTGTTCTGCAGCTAGTCATCACTCCGCAATAAGTGCGACTGGCGGAGGAGAAGGTTTACGATTGCATTTTTTTTCATGACCTGCTGTCCAGCGAGCGGACTCCTGAAAGTCTATCAACGGACTTGTGTAGTTGGTAGTGGCTTGATGGTTTTTGCAAGGGAATCAAATACGAGGAGGTAAGCATTGTATAATACACAATATAGTTACACACGAGTAGCGTCTACCCGACGAAACACGTGTTCTCAGTTGACCCGTGTCCTAGAATGCATCCAGTCGTTAGGATGAACCATTGCTGGATATGTATAAAAAATTAGCCTAGCTCTAAGATGCGCGGCTATAAAGCAAGACCATGCTGAGGGTGACTGGGTTCGATTTTCGCGCAATTTGGAAATTGTTTCGACTTCCCTGGGCATGAGAGTATCATCGTGATAGTCTCATGATATACGAATGCAAAAATGGTAACTTGGCTTAGAAACCTCGCGGTTAATAACTGTGGAAGTGCTGAATGAACACTAAGCAGCGAGGCGGCAATGTCCCAGTGGGGGATACAATGCCAAGAAGGAGAAAAAGAAAATTATAAACTTTATTCGGTCGATTGATTTTTGGTAAAAATGGTAAAATTATATCCTTATCTATATTCCCATCAATATCTCCGTAACCATGTCCATTTGCAAAACGATGACCAATGTCCACGGAACTATAGGAGTTTTGTAATCGGATGCCGATTTTTTGCCACAGAATAAAAAAACGACTTGTTTGAGCTTAAAAGCATTGATTGCAGTGAGTGTGACACACTCTAATGGAAGTGAGCACATGTGAACGAATTATGTACAACTGTTCGGCGGCAAGCAGGATAGCTTGCGTTGTCGTAGCATGGCATGGTCGAATGACATGGCAGCGGGCGCGCAATTCACCTCTGATTGTTTTCGCGCTAAAGAATTTGCATGCAAGGGTTTAACGTTAAAGGATTTGCAATCCGCTCGTCCGGCCATCTGGTTCGATGGTTGTCGTCGTCGTCTAGGATGTAGGTTGAGCTCTGTTCGATTTAGTGATGTTTTGACAGTGAGCAGAAATCGGTCGTTTCGTCGTGGTTTCGTTAAGGTGTTCGATTTGTTTGAGTTTTGTAAAGCACGCTTTATGAAGCAATTATGAATTGGTTCGCAATAGCAGTTGTGCTGTACTCGTGCTTCAACAATGATTTGATTCTCAGTGAAGCTTTCGTGATATGCTATAGGAATAGGAGCTACGGAGATGTAATAGTTAGTGAGTATTGCTTTTTGCTTCATGGGTTGTAACTCTGTATTTGCATAAAATGAACTGATCACGATAAGGATAGTAGTCTGTTATAGAGCCTCCTCTATGCAATTATTAGGAGCAGGTCAGTTATTTGCAAAACTATGACTGGAGTACATATTTAAAAATTTATGTTACCTGTTCGGTGTGATTTTTTCCCTGCATGCATTATATTGTGCGCTTATTTATACCACAAGAAGGGGATATTGCAGTGATTTCAGTCGTGTCTGATTCCGAACAGAACAAAAACATCTGATTCAGTTTAAGTCATTATCGATACCAAGAGCTTGATAACAAATGCTAACTATTTATTAAACAGTTGTTATCCGATATTGAAAAATCACAGATTGTTCTGAAAGTGCTGTGCCTGTGGGTGTGCTGATCCTTCCGTGTGACTTTTTTCAGCTCGGCACTGCCGGAACAAACTTCAGCATCAAGATAACAAACAAATTGGATATTCTATGGACAGAATTGTATGCACAAATAATGCCTTTTTTTTTAGTCTTTATTAAGGTGTTTTTCACGAATAATGCTGAATAAGACATATATAAGACAATATTAGTAATATTAGTCACGTTCGGAATTCAAGAGAAAACAAACCGATGGTAATGAGCTGCATAAATTGCAAGCAGCTTGGTCGCACAGCTCAGCACGGTTACAATAAACCAGACTGTGTGTGATGAGAAACATGTGGATGGACTTGCACACCGAATATCGTAATTAGAAAATCATGAGAATTTTATTCAGAAAACAGCTGTTTCTCAGGAGTCTTTTAACCAATTTTTACAATTTACTGGATGTCTTATCCATCTCATCTAGTTTCACCATGCTCAAGTTTCTAAGGATGCTCTCTTTTTCCCTAGAGGGGCGTGAGTAATAGTATTGGGTACATTTCTGAGATACAAAACAGCAAATTAAATCGTACTTGCGCGATATTTGTGTGCAATTTCCGTCCATATGAAAGTGGCCAACTGACGATCCTTTCTCCGACGATTTGCAATATATCAGGCATTTCTCAGCTGACCCAAAATAATCGTCAGCTCATAAATTTTCCGAAACTGACCTCAGAAATTCGGATCAATATGATCCAAACATCGTAAGTGTGAGTTTTTTTGGAGTCCTTCATGACCGTCGTACAAAGTAGGTCAACATTCTCTGACAAATCCCCAGACCGCATCGTGCTTTCGTGCTGTGCGGTTCACTCTTTGCTCTTTGTGGAAGGAAGTTTTTAATACAACCCGAAGCTATTTTAATTTCAACAGTGCTTTTCAGTGCTATTTGTACCTATTGATCCCGTTACGATCTTTGCTTGGACCCGTGCCTTCGTTTTACGTTGGACCCGTTTGTTTAGAAGTAAAATTCCGACAATCTTAGAAGGTCACGTCTCCATGCTCAGCAATGAGCATTAATAAAAACAAGAGGAAGGGTGAGTCTCTGAATTTTCCACTTCCTTCTAAGAAACAAGGTTTCAAGACCGTCCTGCCAAAGCGCGGAGAAAATAGAAGGACGCTGGAGACTTCAGATATTCCTTCCAACTCTAACGTTGACATTATTTCTTCTCCTATAGAACTGAGCAATCAATTCAATTTGATTCATGTCATGTCTACCTCTACCCTAGGTGATTCGATCCATGCGAAAAAGCAAAGGATTCCACCAATTGTGGTATCTGTTGCCGAGTTTTCCGGCTTTAGGAATGAGATTTTGAGTAACCTTCAGGGGATCAAGGTTTCATTTCAGATTGCCAGAAAGGGTGACTGCCGTGTTTTGCCGGGATTCTTTGACGATCGCAAACATCTTCTTCAGCATTTAATTGAGAAGCGCCATAAATTCTTCACATACGACGACAAAACTTAGCGATTGTTCTAAGTCGTCTTGGACGGTCTCCCCAGTAATGATAAATCACTGGATGAGATTAAAATTGAAATTTCTCAATTACTTGGATTTTCACAAGTCCAAGTAATTAAGATGAAAAAGAAATCTCGCTCTGGTATTTACCAGAGGGGTATTTCTCAAGAATTTTATTTAGTTCATTTTAACAAAAGTGAACTAAATAATATGAAAAGTTTGGAAAAGGCCTGTATTATGTCTCATGTCCGTGTTACATTGGAACATTTCCGCAGGCCTGGGAAAATTTCCAAAACCCCACTCAGTGCCGTAAGTGCCAAAAGTGGGGTCACGGAACTAAACATTACCACTTTGATGCTAAATGCATGATTTGTGGTGGAACGCCAAGGACGCCTGTCCGGTGAGAGACGATTCCAATAAATTTAAATGTTCCAATTGTGAGGACAATCGTAAATCCAATTTCTGGGAATGCCCCTCACGCAAATAGTTTTGAATTCCCGTGCAAAATTGATGACGGGAAATTCCAATAGGATCCCAGATTCGCCGGGTAAACATACTTCAAAAGCTCAAAATCCGCAATCATTTGCCGGTCGAGCAATTCATACCCACCACAATCAACGAACAAATTTCGCTCTTACCTCTCACCGGGTAACGAGCAACACGTCCACCTGAAGCTGTTCAGGTTGGTATCAAATTTACTCAAAAAATTTCGTTTCAATGGATCCAAATAATTCTTTGAAAATTTTAAATTGGAATGCCCACTCTTCAAAGGGTAGGAAGATGAATTTTTCAACTTCCTACCAGTTCATAATGTGCACATTGCCATTATAACTGAAACCTATTTAAAACCTGTTCTTTTCTTCAAAAGAGATCCAAATTATTTTATTTACCGAAATGATCGTTTTGACAGCGCCTGTGGTGGGGTCGCCATTGTCATTAATAGACGTATCAAACATAAATTATATTCTTCGTTTGAAACCAAAGTTTTTGATACCTTGGAAGTTTCTTATGAAACAAATTTAGGACAATTCTCTTTTATTGCTGCCTACTTGCCTTTCCAGTGCAACGGGCAGCAAAGAAATTTGTTGAGAGCTGATCTTCAAATTCTAACTCGCAACAAATCCAAATCCAACAAATCCAATTCTCAAAGCAATTCCAATGGTAAAATTTTATTTGAAGATTGTTCTGCGGGATATTATACTATTCAATATCCTAATGGACCAACTTGTTTTTCTTCCAGTCGAAATCCTTCTACAATTGATTTAGTTTTAACGGATTCAAGTCAGCTGTGTGGCCAATTGGTAACTCATGCTGACTTTGACTCTGATCACCTTCCTGTGACATTTGAAATATCACAAGAAGCCATTTATAATCCAATCAGCTCTACTTTTAATTATCATAGAGCTGATTGGGATTTATATAAAACATATATCGATAGGAATTTTGATGTTAATATTCCTTTGGTTGGATACCAAAAGTGATATTGACAATGCGCTCGTATCTTTGACAAATTTAATTGTTGATGCCAGAGGCATTGCAATTCCTAAATGTGAAAATAAATTCAACTCCATTATTATTGACGACGATCTTCAGCTACTGATCCGTCTTAAAAATGTGAGGCGAAGGCAATACCAAAGAACTCGCGATTCCGCGTTGAAAGTTATTTGGCGAGATTTGCAAAATGATATTAAAAAACGTTTCGCTATTCTGAGAAATACCAACTTTGAGAATCCCAGTTCGAAACCCTTTTGGAAATTAACGAAAATTCTTAAAAAACCTCAAAAGCCAATTCCAGCGCTTAAAGAGGGAAATAAAATTTTATTAACAAATGGCGAAAAGGCTCAAAAACTTGCTCAGCAGTTCGAGAGTGCCCATAATTTTAGTCTAGGTCTCACTAAGGACTGTATCGAAAATAAGTTATCCACTTTCAAAGTGTTACTACTCAGAAGCTCATGAAGGTATTGGTTTGTTTTACCCTGCAATCGATATATTCATATGTTAAGTTTCAAATCAGAATTTGTTTGTTTGTTGAAAATTTGTTGTTTCCGATGTATCGCAAATTGAAAGTGATATTGAAATTCGAGTTTTGGACACATGGCTCCGTAAGGAGGGCATCGAGATGAACAATTGGACCAAGCGTTTCGTTATCCACCCGCAAACGTAACAATTCATGGTCAACATGCTTGGGGAATACTACACGATCGCTAACCTGTCGGAAAAGGAAGAAAATCTAAATCAAATGACCGGAATTTGGACCGGAAAGTTTTCATGTTATAAAACGAGGCAATTTTATGTCGATTTGTGACCAGGAAGAAAAGTGCTCGAATA